>NW_028318579.1:3440000-3747500 GCF_062004578.1 Staurois parvus | reverse complement strand
CAAGGTTATAACCCAGGAACCCAGGATTCTCAACTAAAACAGGTTGAGGGGCTCTAGGTTTGCTTAATACAGAGGAAACTGTTTTTTTAGTTTCCTCGTTGGTTCGTAAGGCTGTTTTCGGATCTGGGGCCTGGTGATTTCTATAAATACCTGGAACATTTAAATCATTTATTTCTATTTGGCTAATAGGTATTTAAAAAAAATAAATATGAACAGAAAATAATTGCAGATAAGCAAAATGCTAAAATATAACATCATTTTTATAAATTATTATTAATTATACATTATTTATTATTATTATTAATAATAATAATAATAATAGTAATATATATATTGTGGCAGTGTGGTATCCTGTCATGGTCTAAATAAATTATTATTAATTATACATTATTTATTATTAATAATAATAATAATAATAGTAATATATATATTGTGGCAGTGTGGTATCCTGTCATGGTCTAAATCAAGGTTATAACCCGGGATTCTCACCTAAACAGGAGGGGCTCCAGGTGGTTTGCTTAATGCAGAAGAAACTGGTTTTTCATTTTCCTCATTGGTTCGTAAGTCTGTTTTGGGACCTGGGGCCTGGAAATTTCAAAGTGATTTGGGAGGGATGAAACCTCCAATCCTGGGTCCATGTTTTCTGAACCCCCAGAACAGTAATTGCACAGGTGTGTCACATGATTGGAAAAGGTCCCGATTGCAAGGGGAGATCGGGACCTTTCCGTGAGTCACGGACATATGTGCTGGGAGCTCGCAGGGCGTGCGCTCTCAGCACATATGTTTTTTCTAATGGCAGGCAAATATGCGGCCGCTCGGCTTCAAGGCCCAGACACCGAGAGGCCGAATATTTGTGTGCACTCGGCCTCTAGGGGTTAAATAAAATTGGGCACAAGTGACCCTTAAAAGCAAGAAAGCGAGTGGCAGTGTACTTCAAAGCTCTACCCTTGATGCTAGTTTTCACAATATATATATATATATATAAAATCATTATATATTTCTATTTATTTATTATATATTGCTATCTATTTATATATATATATATATATATATATATATACATACATAGATACATACATATATACATACTCACTGACCACTTTATTAGGTCCACCTTGCTAGTGCCAAGAAAATCTCCCCCACACCATTACACCACCACCACCACCAGCCTGAACCATTAATACAAGGTAGGATGGATCCATGATTTCATGTTGTCTACACCAAATTCTGACTGGACCATCTGAATGTCGCAGCAACCAGTCTGCCCATTCTCCTCTGACCTCTGACATCAACAAGGCATTTTCCTCCACACAACTGCCACTCACTGGATATTTTCTCTTTTTCAGACCGTTCTCTGTAAACCCTAGAGATGGTTGTAGCGTGAAAATCCCAGTAGATCAGCAGTTATTTAAAAACTCAGACCAGCCTGTCTGGTACCAACAACCATGCCACACAACTGCCACTTGCTGGATATTTTCTCTTTTTTGGACCATTCTCTGTAAACCCTAGAGATGGCTGTGTGTGAAAATCCCAGTAGATCAGCAGTTTTTTTAAATATTCAGACCAGCCCGTCTGGTACCAACAACCATACCACACAACTGCCACTCACTAGATATTTTCCCTTTTTCGGACCATTCTCTGTAAACCCAAAAGATGGTTGTTGTGTGTGAAAATCCCAGTAGATCAGCAGTTTTTTTAAATACTCAGACCAACCCGTCTGACACCAACAACCATGCCACGTTCAAAGTCACTTAAATCCCCTTTCTTCCCCATTCTGATGCTCAGTTTGAATTTAAGCAAGTCATCTTCACCACGTCTAGATGCCTAAATGATGACATGCGATTGGCTGATTAGCAACTTGTGTTACCCAGCAACTGAACAAGTGTACCTAATAAAGTGGCAGGTGAGCGTATTTTTGTAATTTTATTAATACTTACAATAATGTATAATTGATGTACAATTAATGCATAATTGTAGCTATATATTTATTCTATAAATAAATGATACATTATACATTAGAATGATACATTAATTATAAAATTATTTTACCAGTTATTTATGCAATTTATGCTTTTCCATGGGGCCATGTAAAGTAAAACCTGTCAAGTGATCTCAAGTGTTTAAAAGTAAAAGTCCAAAAATGTGCTTTCTATCATTTCTTGATTACTTTACTCTTTTTATACTCTTTTATAACTTTTATACTCTTTTTCTGTGTGCCGTGACAAAGCTTCATCTTGTCACACTGTCAGACAGGGAACATTTCACACAGGATTCTCACTGGTAGGTAAGGGGCTCCGCAATGTACTGTATGTGCTGAGTGGAGAAAATTGTTTTTGCAGTTTTCTTTGGTGGTGGTAACTCCTAGTTTGGGTTATGGAGTCGGGAGGCTTTGAAGAGTCTTGACAACATGACAATACACCGCGCCATCACAGTACCTATATGAATCTAGTTTTCTTTTTTTTAATTTTTATTTTTTTTACTGGGGGCTTAAGGTTACATCTTAAATCCAGGCAGATATAAAATTTGGAATGGCAGTTTTACAATTTTATATGGCAACTGCAAGCCAAGTGACAAATGCAAAGCCGCTTTTACAAACGAAGAGAAGCCCGCATAGCCCATTAACCTCCCTGGCGGTATTCCCGAGTGTAGCTCGGGGTAAAGTTTCAGCACCACAAGCGGTAACCCCGAGCTACACTCAGGAATACACTGTAGCGTTGCTCCGGGATCTCTTCTTCACTTACCTTGTCCTTTGCTCCCGCGATGTCCCCCCTGCAGTGTCCCCTGTAATGTCCTCTGGCCGATGCCGGCATCTGTCATCTGGGTTCAATTCCCTGCGACGTCGGGACGTACGGGGGACGGAATGGCGGGAAATTTAAAAATGTCAAAATGTGACATTCACTAAATACACTAAAATCACATAGTATAACATTACTATATCAAACCATTTCACATACATTTTGTCCCGAGTGCTTTGTCCGGCGCCCTGCCTGCATTTTTACTGTTCTTTCTGCCTGGAAACTGAGAAAAGTCCATGGCGTCCAAAAAGCGTCCATTTAGGTCAAAAGCGGTTTTAGACCGGCTAGAGAACAGCGATAGTAAATCAGAACCACTTGCAGAATTGAGTGATAATGATTCGTGGGGGAAATTCCTCATCAGACACTGAAAACGATTCTGCAACTTTGCTCAGCGATGTGCGAGCTTGGAGCTATAGTTCAAATTTCAGTGTTTTTGGTTTGATTATATTATTGAATTAAATTTATTATTATTATATTATTATTTTTTATGATTATTTATTATATTATAATTTATAATTTAGTGTTTCAAGTTTTATCATACCCGGGATGTTTACTAGACTCTTGTTCGGACAGATTTCAGTGAGTTATTCCTAACAATTACAGGCCTACAATAAAAAAAAGACATATCTCCATGCAAAAAAAATGTACCGCTTATGGCATAGAAATATGGACATAATCAGACCGCTAGGGAGGTTACTATATTTGGCCCTTTTTATCTTGGCATACTAATTAAATTCTTTATAGATGCAAAAAAAATTCTAATTTCATATGTGTCAATTATAAAAAAAAAAACTAGGGAATCTAAGTGTGAAGAACTACAGAATGGAAATGGCATAACCCATTGATTATGTTTTCTTTTTACAATTCTGAAAAGGAACAAGAGGAATAAAGCAGCAATCGATTTCCAGCCATTACAAATTGGCTCTTGAATGGTTTCTGTTCTCCCAGATCAGAAATGAAATAACAATCTTAAAACATAGTTTCTATTTTACATGTGTGGCTATTTTAATTTATTCTATCATGTATGAAGATATTAAATATTTTATTACACTAGGACAGCGTTTATCACCCTTTTTAATAAGAAGGAAACCTTGAATCCCTGCAGAAGCCAATTTATTGGGGGTTAGGGGGACATTGCCCGTACGTTTGTGGCCATTGGGAAGAATATTCCTTTAACATTTTTGCCTTCCTCTGGATCAACTGTGGGTATAGGATAATAACTTTTTTTTCTTTTTTTTTTGGTTGAACTGGATGGACTTTTGTCTTTTTTTCAGCCAGACTACCCACATAAAAGAAAAATATATCTGAAATATATTTTAAAAATATTCTTCCCAAATATATTGACATATATTTGAAATGCTACAATTTTGGCAATAGTCGATATGTTTCAAAATGTGTTTCAAAATGTATTTATTTATATATTTATATTATTATTATTTTATTAATATATTTAATATATATTATAATATATTTATTATATATATATATTATTATTATACAGTATTTATATAGCGCCAAAAAGTTTGCTCAGCGCTGTACATTATAGTGGGGGGACAGTACATGAGACAATACAGTAACAATACAATACACGAGGGGTACGAGGGCCCTGCTCCTTGGAGCTTACAATCTAGGAGATATATATATATATATATATATATATATATATATATATACACTGTATGTTGAAATGCGTTTTTATGACATAAAATATGAAAAATATTTTTAAAAATACGTCTCAAATATACTGTATGTCTTTAAAAATACAAATCAACATTTTTGGAATGCATTTACAAATATATGTGAAAATATATGTTAAAATTACTTTTTTTATATGTTAAAAAAATATGAAGAATATATTCAATAAAAATATATTTTTAAAAATATATTTTTTTTAAATATGTTTTTCAGATTTTAACTTATAAAAAGGTAATTTTAACATATGGTTTTACATATATTTGTAAATGCATTCCAAAAATATAGATTTGTATTTTTAAAGACATACAGTATATTTGAAATGTATTTTTAAAAATATTTTTCTTATATTTTGTAATAAAACGTATTTCAGCATACAGTGTATTATGGCCAAAATTGTAGCATTTCAAATATATGTCAATATGTTTGGGAAGAATATTTTTAAAATATGTTTCAAATATATTTTTCTTCCATATGGGTAACTATATGGTGCCCACTAGGCAGAATGTTCCCCTTACACTGGTGGCCACTTTGAGGAATGTTCCTCTTACACTGGTGGCCACTTTTAGGAATGTTCCTCTTACACTGGTTGGCCTTGTGAAGAATGTTCCTCTTACAGTGGTGGCCATTGGGAAGAATGTTCCTCTTACAGTGGTGGCCATTGGGAAGAATGTTCCTTTTACATACGTGGCCATTGTGAAGAACGGTCCTTTTATATAGGTGGCCATTTTGAAGAATGTTCCTCTTACAGTGGTGGCAATTGGGAAGAATGTTCCTCTTACAGTGGTGGCCATTGGGAAGAATGTTCCTTTTACATACGTGGCCATTGTGAAGAACGGTCCTTTGTAAGAGGAACATTCTTCAAAATGGCCACCTATATAAAAGGACCATTCTTCACAATGACCACGTATGTAAGAGGAACATTCTTCCCAATGGCCACCACTGTAAGAGGAACATTCTTCCCAATTGCCACCACTGTAAGAGGAACATTCTTCAAAATGGCCACCTATATAAGTGGTGGCAATTGGGAAGAATGTTCCTCTTACAGTGGTGGCCATTGGGAAGAATGTTCCTCTTACATACGTGGTCATTGTGAAGAATGGTCCTTTTAAATTGGTGGCCATTTTGAAGAAGGTTCCTCTTACAGTGGTGGTAATTGGGAAGAATGTTCCTCTTACAGTGGTGGTAATTGGGAAGAATGTTCCTCTTACTGTGGTGGCCATTGGGAAGAATGTTCCTTTTACAGTGGTGGCCATTGTGAAGAATGTTTCTCTTACATTGTTGGCCATTGGGAATTGTGTTCCTCTTACATTGGTGGCCATTGAGAAGAAGGTTTCTCTTACATTGGTGGCCAATAGGAAGAATGGCCCCCCTTACAGGAAGCTACGAAAATCATTGGTGTCATGCTGCAATCTTCCAAGTGCTGCTGGACCCAAAACTATGTGGGCACCATCAAATGAGAGTTCAATCAGCCACAGCTCAAGGAACCCCTAGTAACCTCTGGAGAAACCCATGGGAACCCAAGATTTCTTGGTGACACAACTCTGCATAAGGTTGTCCAATTTTAAATATATTTTGAGGGGATATTTTAGGAGGAACATTACAGTGGGATTATGTACTGCACTGTTGTGTGTGAGCCTAGTAAATGTTCTTAAAGTAACTAAATAAAATAAAAAATTAGCATATGACTGTGGCATGTAAAATCCAATGACATTGGGGCCATTAAAAAAATAAATAAATAAAAAAAAAATATATAATTTTTTTAAATTATGTATTTAATATGAACCTGACGTAGCACGTACTACATGCAAGTTTTGTTAATTGAAACATTTTTAGGCCATGTCAGCTTTACTTTAATTGGTTGCATAATACAAGAAAGGTTTCTATTGCAGAAAACAGCATACTCCATAAATACAATACCTCTGTTTGTTACCCCACTCTTTTTAGAATATTCTGGAAAAGGAAAATATTTTAGAAGCAGCTATACATGTCTAAATTAATACAAACATATTTTATATATTGAAATATATCTGGTTAATACTATAAGATGATGATTATTTTTTTTTTTCAGCATTAGTATCACAAACATACATTAAAATCATTTACATGATAACATTTGTATAACATTCAAACAGATATACATTACATTTTGTACAATTTTATAGAGGAGGTGATCCCAGATGAGTTTTATTTACAAAATTTACATCAGATAGTGCCTTCTTTTCAAGCAGAGGATGTATGCCACACTATTTTAACTATTTACTAAGCTGTTATTGCTAGAATGTTGAAGTGAGTTTTGGTGGTGTATATACTGTAAAAAAATACCTCTCATTGCTGGTAGCATCCAAAGTTATTTACACCATAGAAAAATTACTATATACCAGAGGTCTATTCTATGTTTTTGTTTTTGCTCCATTTCACAATATAATAATAATAAAAATAATAATAATAATAAAAGTATTGTTATTATTATTATTAATAATAATAATAATTATTATTATTAATATTATTATTATTATTATTATTATTAATTAAATAATGGCAAAACCATAAAAAGCATGGATTCAAATGAGACAAAAATATACCCGTGTTTCGGTGATCATGTCTAAGCCTCTACAAAGAATAAAATGATATAAATGGATATAAAGATGACTTTATATTGTTTTAAAATAAATTACGGAGATATTCTGAAAATGCTTTTACAAAAATATTTTCAGAGCTATTTATTTTAACCTTTGAATATCACGGCTTCATACACCAAATAAATTATTTACAATTGAATGAATATGCAGTGCAGTTGTAATGTTAAGCACATAACTAACTAAACCTTTGTCTCCAACAGTTGTCTTTTTTTTAGTGGAAAAATAATCTATTTGAGATTTTTGGTTTTTTGGTTTTGATTTTATCCATAGCCCTGAAATAGATTACTGCTGTTTTTTTTTGTCTCCAATGTTATAAATTAAAATGTACAAAATAAGCTTTACTTACCAGACACTATATAAAATATAAAGCCAAAAAAAGAAAGATAATTACTGTACAGAGGGAAAAATCCATCAAGGAGTAGGGAACCAAACATTTTCATAGGGAACAAAATAACCAAGAAAATTATACACAATTGTTCCCTGCGATTTTAATTCCCAAAAAGTTGAAGTATTTCACATGTACATTTAGTGCCAATAAACATTATTTGTCCTATTTCTGGATGTTCAACCCATGGTGGCTTAAGTAAAAAATTTTAGTTGTTTTTATTTTTTAGATCTGTTTTGAATTTCTATGTTGGAGAAAAGAAAACACATCAATTATATTGTGAAATAAACCGTCTATTAGAGTAAATAAATATTAAAAAAAGCTGGGCAAAATGTATAAATGAATGTATCACATGTCAACACATAATTATATTTTATATGAAGGATAAATAGGCCAGAGGAAAAATAGCGATATAAAATAAATATGTCCAAAAGCCTATAACATCGCGCATCATGAATGTAGTAATCTCAATAGTTGATTTAATTAGAGCTGCTATTATACAATAATTTGACTAATAAAATATATATGTGAATAAAACCCCACAAAAAACAGCACTCTCAAGCTTCAACTATACATATAAAATAAGTGATAAACCTATAATAAATAATAATAAAGAAATAATATATAAATAAAATTAAAATGAAATTAAAAACATTTAATTTGGTGGTTGTTTTTCATTTACTTTTATTTATAAATTATTTATGTATTATTTATTATTTGTTTATCACTTATTTTATATGTATAGTTGAAGTTTGAGTGCGCTGTTTTTTGTGGGTTTTTTTCACATATATATTTTATTACATAATTATATTTGCTCACACCTGCCCAATAGAACCCCCCAAATGTTCTACAGAAATACCATTTTTCTGAAAGTTTGAGCATAGACATGTTCCTCCAAGCACACCCCCTCAATGGGTCAAGGACTGGGCATTGCATGTTAAAATAGAACTTCACTCTCTCGATCAACATTGACTATTTCCGTATGTGGCTAGCATTAGTAAATACATAGGAAAGTATATCATATTTATTGTAAACCTTTTTCTTTTTTTAACGTTTCTTCAGTTACTTCCTGGTTTCTTGCCTAGGCAAATGATGTCATACATCCCAGGAGTCTTCAGAAACGATTTTCTCTGCTAAACACTCCCTGCTGCTTGTATGCCTGAACTAAGGACAGAGGGATCCTGGAAAGTAAATGCTACGTGAATCATTTTCCCCTACTCAAGATAGCCACGACTAAGAAATGCTAGGGGCAGGGACGGACTGACCATTTGGAAACTCGGGCACTGCCCGAGGGCCCGGGGTCAGTAGGGGGCCCCATGAGATGCCCCTGTTACCTTTTTCATAGGCTTTTTTGAGTTTGGGCAAGGACACAGGGGCCCCATGATCCCCTATTGCCCGGGGGCCCCATGAGTTGTCAGTCCGCCCCTGGCTAGGGGGGTGTTTTTCAAAGTGATTTCTCAGCAAAATAAATCATGGAGAAATGGATGGGTGGGAGAGTTTGCTTTTGAATATTAACAATCAATTAAATTTCATTTTTTTCTTTGTGGTGCTCAGATACAGTGTTGTTCCACCTTAGGATGAGGGGTGGGGTGTCTCTGCTCTGACTTTGAACAAGTCCATATTGGCATAGGAGAGTAAAGGACTTCTGGGGCCCTTGTTGAGGGTCATTGTGAAGAAAGTATTGTATGTTTTTTTTTTTTTTTTGCATACCTTGTAGAGGATTTTATTTTATCTGTAGTTTTGGTTGCATATGTATGCAGAAGGAAAGGCACATGAAAGTTTGGGCTGAAAAGGAGGGGAAAGGAGGGCGGGGGCAGGGACGGATTGACAACTCATGGGGCCCCCGGGCAATAGGGGATCATGGGGCCCCTGTGTCCTTGCCCAAACTCAAAAAAGTCTATGAAAAAGGTACCAGGGGCATCTCATGGGGCCCCCTACTGACCCCGGGCCCTCGGGCAGTGCCCGAGTTTCCAAATGGTCAGTCCGCCCTTTGGCGGGGATTTGGGGAGTAGCAATAGGACATGAAATTTGAGTTGTTGGAAGAATTAAAAAGTCAGGATATTAGGAGGAAAAAAAATCCAGTGTTGTCATGAAAGTTACTTCCACTTGCCCTTGTAAAGAAGGGTTGGTGATTACGGGAGTGAGGAAGGGCCCCTAGGGTGTACTAGGGTTTGTTGGGAAAGAATAACTACTAATGTGGAATCACCCAAAGAGAATTAAAAAAGTTGATTACGGACTTTAGAGGCACTGCAACAAAGTCTTTAAAATCACTTTATTGTAGAAATGTAGACCATCACATAGCAAATACATACATATTATTCCGCTAAGAATGCAAGGCCCCCAAAGGGGGGTAGAGCATTCTATGCTGATTACAAAACTAGTCAAAAAATTATTAAAATTAACACAAATGTACCGTAAACCAGTAAGGGTATCAAAAGACATATAGCAGATGTCGATCTTTGTAATCACTTGGTAGTTACTCTGTAGTTACTCGACATGTTTTGTGAGAGTATGGCTTCTTCAGGAGTTACTTCATAAAGGAAGGATTGAATATAAGTATAACAAGATGTCACATAATATGAAATGATTTATTATTTATATAGATCCAAAAATACCTTGAGGTATCAGCTACAGAGCAGAAAGTGTGTCGGGATAAAAGATGGTAACGCATGGAGCAGCCGCATGTCAGGCAAGTCAGCATGGGGATCCCCCAAGGATGAAGCAACACTAGGTAGTCCTTGAAAGGGGGGGGTCTCGAGATCTAAAAAACCTTACCGGGTTAAGGTACATTTGTATCAATTCCAATAATTTTTTGCCGAGTTTTGTAATCAGCATAGAAAGCTCTACCCCTGTAACCCGGTAAGGTTTTTTAGATCTCGAGACTCACCCTCCTTTCAGGGACTACCTAGTGGTGCTTCATCCTTGTGGGATCCCCCTGCTGACTTGCCTGGCATGCGGCTGCTCCATGCGTTGCCATCTTTTATCCCGACACACTTTCTGCTCTGTAGCTGATACTGTTTTAGTCGAGGACTTAATTGTCCAGTGCTTATCTGTTCCTGTCCTAATTTATGACGCTAGCTTTGGAATGTGCGCACACTGAAAGAAACTCACGCTGACACACAAGTTCAGTCTATGAATACTTCTAGTTTATTATAATGAGAAAGTGAGCTTATATATGCAGAATGATGCGAGAGTCATGTGACAACAGCATAAGCATTATATTAGTCTTTGATTGGTCATTTCCACACGAAAACAATCTCTGTCATGGTATAGGTGTGATCTTCTTCCATCTTATCTTATAGAGAAGAAAAACATTCCTTTGTTTCCCAAATCACACGGTGGGAGGGGGTCTGTGTGTGTGAGCAGACATTTCTTAAGCAAGGATTTCTTATAGTACCACAAAGCCCAGCAGGCAGAAAATATTCACACAACATATGTATTAAAGTATAAAAGTAAATATTTATAAAACTTATAGAAATAGCGTATATATATATATATATATATATATTCAATTGGAAACTAAATAGGCATTTTACCAAATCCATCACAATACCTCAAGGTATTTTTGGATCTATATAAATAATAAATCATTTCATATTATGTGACATCTTGTTATACTTATATCAATCCTTCCTTCATGTAGTAACTCCTGAAGAAGCGATACTCTCGCGAAACATGTCGAGTAACTACAGAGTAACTACCAAGTGATTACCAAGATCGACATCTGATATATGTCTTTTGATACCCTTACCGGGATACGGTACATTTGTGTCAATTTTAATAATTTTTGAAGAGTTTTGTAATCAGCATAGAATGCTCTACCCCCCCCTCTGGGGGTCTTGCATTCTTAGCGGAATAATATGTATGTATTTGCTATGTAATGGTCTACATTTCTACAATAAAGTGATTTTAAATATATCTTTGTTGCAGTGCCTCTAAAGTCCATAATTGGCCTTTTTAATTGTCTTTGGTTTACCCTACTTATTATGATGGGGCATGGCACATGGGAGCCTGTTATATGCCCTTACAGTTCATCACTCTGTATTAGGTATCTTGCCAAGATATTACTAATGTGGAATGTTCATTGTTTGGGGAATTTTATCATAGCGCCAGCAGATCCTGGTGTGCCAAAAGAAAGTTTGATCGCCATGTTTTTTGACTATTAATTGGGCAGCACTGTTAAGAACCCGCTTTACTAATCGTAGTTACTGATTTCTTGTTATTGGTATGTTATTGTGATTATTTGCTACTTTTTATCAGGATCAGCACAAGGAAGGGGGGCAAAAAGAGCACATGCCCCAGGCACAGTGTTGCTATGTGGGGGGGGGGGAGCATGCTGGGAGCTTCAACCGCTCCCTCCTCCTGCACCTTACTAATACGGGTGACTTCAGTGTCTCATGTCAGCTGGAATGAAGTGGCCACCCCCAGCACTGGCCTTGTGCTCACTGCTGTAACTTGTTGTAAACATAGAAACTGACTTCCTTCGCTCTCTTCTGTGTTTATTATTGACAACATGCCTCTCTTGGTCTTGCACAGAGTACTCCCTGCCCTGTAGCATGACAGGCAGGGCCCTCTTTGTGGCAGTGGTTACTTCTGGACTGGGTGAGGGGAGGGAGCTGGGGAGTTGGTGGAAGAGCTCTGTACTAGAGGGGGGATCTGTACTGGGGAGGATGGTGGAAGAGCCTTGTAGTGGGTGGTGAGGGGGGGTGATGAAGGAAGACCTCTGTACTGGGGAGGATGGTGAAAGAGCCTTGCCTTGTAGTGGGAGGTGGGGGGGGATGAAGAAAGAGCTCTGTACTGGGGAGGATGGTGGAAGAGCCTTGCCTTGTAGCTGGGAGGTGTGAAGGGGGTGAAGGAAGAGATCTGTACTGGGGAGGATGGTGAAAGAGTCTTGCTTTGTAGTGGGAATTGGAGGGGATGAAGGAAGCGCTCTGTACTGGGGATTATGGTGAGAGAGCTTTGCCTTGCAGTGTCGGGTGGGAGGAGGATGAAGGAAGAGCTCTGTACTGGGGAGTATGGTGGAAGAGCTTTGCCTTGCAGTGGGAGTTTGGAGGGGTATGAAGGAAGAGCTCTGTACTGGGAAGTATGGTGGAAGAGCCTTGCCTTGCAGTGGGGGGTGGGAGGAGGATGAAGGAAGAGCTCTGTACTGGGGAGTATGGTGGAAGAGCCTTGCCTTGTAGTGGAAAGTTGGAGGGGTATGAAGGAAGAGCTCTGTACTGGGGAGTATAGTGGAAGAGCCTTGCCTTGTAGTAAGAGGTGGGAGGAGGATGAAGGAAGAGCTCTGTACTGGGGAGTATGGTGGAAAAGCTTTGCCTTGCAGTGGGAGGTTGGCGGGGTATGAAGGAAGAGCTCTGTACTGGGGAGTATGGTGGAAGAGCCTTGCCTTGTAGTGGGAGCTGGGAGGGGGATGAAGGAAGAGCTCTGTACTGGGGAGTATGGTGGAAGAGCTTTGCATTGCAGTGGGGGGTGGGAGGAGGATGAAGGAAGAGCTCTGTACTGGGGAGGATGGTGGAAGAGCTTTGACTTGCAGTGGGGGGTGGGAGGGGGATGAAGGAAGAGCTCTGTACTGGGGAATATGGTGGAAGAGCCTTGCCTTGTAGTGGGAGGTGGGGGGGGGGATGAAGGAAGAGCTCTGTACTGGGGAGTATGGTGGAAGAGCCTTGCCTTGTAGTGGGAGGTGGGGGGGATGAAGGAAGAGATCTATACTGGGGATGTTGAGGGAAGAGCTCTGTACTGAGGGGAAGGGGTGGGGGAAGAGCTTTGTAGTTGAGGATGATAAAGGAAAGGCTCTGTATGGCTGGGGGGGGGGGGCTTAGTAATGGGGGTGGGAGTGCGAGGGAAGTGCTCTGTACTGGGAGGAAGGGGGAAGAGCTTTGTAGTGTGGGGAGATTGTAAGAAGAGCATTGCACTGGGACAGGGGTTGAGAAAAAAGCTTTGTACTGGGAAAGGAAGGTCATTTTTGGGGCGTGCAGTTTCCCGTCTTCGTCATGGGCATTGGATGACCTTGTCCCACCATTTAATTTTGCTGAAAAGCTGTGCACAAAATATTCCAAAGTCAAAAATTGTGTCTGGATGGGTTATTTGAAGAATCTGTTGATGTTAATTTTGCAACCCTTCCATCTCCCCCCACCCGAGTCAAGTGCCCGTTTTTTTGGGACAACCCTGCCAGGCAAGCCACCTGTAAACACAGACAGGCAAATTGCCATTAAGTTTAGAAAATATTAGACTAAACAATACATAGTGACAAAGGTGAAATAATTATTGTGGCATTTACACCATAGTACAGGAAGAGGGTCTGAAATAATGGTGCAGCTGGGCCACAAATTCATTTTGACACAAAACAGTGGCTTGATTGAGGCCATTAGAGTCAAAGTTATAAAATGATCATATTAGTTATATACACTGCTACAGAAGTGTTCTCCAGAAAAACAAAAATATACTCAAATTATTGATGGGAGATAGATCCACTTTGTGTCCTTTTTTGCTGATATTCCTGTTATTTACTTATACAGACACTCCTCGTTCTTTTTGGTTTACAAGTATAATGGACAATCCCTACTTTCAGAATCCAGCGCTATTTGAAGTAGCTCAGGCCAGCCACGAGGAAAAACTTTTCCAAAAAGAGCTCGGAGTCCAGCACAGCAATGTGAGCGGCTCGTCCAATCAGAGTGTTGGCTGTGTTTGGAAGGGCATGAAAAACGTTGTGCCTGATCAGAGTGCAGTCCTTGGAGTCTATTACCGGCTGTAGCAGATTGTTTATCATTTCGGTGTAGATAGGACCTGGAAGAAAGGTAACAAAGTTGCATTTAGGCAGTGATCATTTGCATGTTGGGCAATGGATGTTTTTTGAGTACAGATAATGTTCAGGTTTGTTACTGTCAGGGATGCGGGTATGACCAGAAGTGTGTGGACTGACACAGGGAAACGCAGGCTTCAGATATAGTAAATAATATAATTTATTAAGAATAACAATACAAACGCAGTGCAAAACTAAACATAACACAGTGCAAACAAACTGAACCAAACCTCCAACAGATAACAAACATACGATACAAGAGTAGTCAGGCAGGCCGGGTCGGTAGCAAACGGGCAAACGGAGTACCAGGAGCAGGCGGGAGAGTGGTCAGGACTAGCCGAGGTCAGTACAGGCAGAGTTCAGGCAGCGTCAGGACAGCAGAAACAGGAACAGGAAACCAGGGCCAAGCAAACAGTACAACAAGGCACAGACTGCAGGTCTGGCCATCCCTTAAATACACCACCTGCAATCAGCCCCAGGTGATGGCTAATTGCCGAAGTGAGCCTCTGCTTGTTGAGAGCACCCGCTGGCCAGCCCTGGTACTGCAGCCCACAAGGCAGGTGAGTCCCACCACTATTGGCAAGTCCATTCCTGACAGTTACCATGGGTTGCAGAAAATCCCCAAAATTTTCAAATTCTCAACTTTCGCCCAAACGTTTACAGGTTGGCAGCAGAAATACACAACAACCTACAATGCAGGACATGGCCTTTGCCCCGTCAGAACCAAGAGCCATTCATTTGAAGTAACGGCTAGTAATTCCATAAATAGTGTATATGAAAGTGTGGGCTTGCAGAATTTCGCCCATGTACCCCAGTCCCTCCAGCGGCTGTACAAGAAGAATGTCTTCAAAATGCATCCCTAATAAAGGCATCTAGTAATCAGTGATGTGCATGGTGGTGGTCAGATCCATCTGAGGAACACCATGTAGGAAGGAGACAGAGCTGATCCCGAGTATTGGGTGCAAACTCCTACGTTGCCTGACCCTGTTGCCAGTGGCCACAAGGAAACCATATCAGGAGTTGTTGAGTTTTGCCTACAAGCCTCTAGCACAAGAGTGACATTTATGAGTACTTGCATTCTTTAGTTCAACATTAAAGAGAATTCTATGCCATGTTGGTACACTCTCCTGTCTCACCCCATGGCAGTGCCGGTTGTCCCATGCCTACTGTTTGACAATAAATTGCTCTACTAATAGCCAGAATAGAATAGCAACATTTGCCTCCCATAGACTTTAATAGTTATCTGCAAAGTTCACAAACTTCACGGAAATTGTGCTACACCGTATGTGAACCTAACCTGGGTGGATTTGCTGATCTCTATTTATGAGCAAAGCAGCAGTGCAAACCCAACAAATAGAACTCTGAGACACTCAGAGCTCACATAGTGCTGAGGATTTTCTGCCTCTAGCTCCATGTGACAGCGCTGGATGCCTGAACAGCCAATGGCCAATCACCAACACTGTCACATGAAAGGAAGAAGAGTTAGTCACATGGTCCCGTTTCCGGACGTACTGGATCTTTTGACTGGTTAAGTGACGTCTTTGGATCCTCTTCCTTTTCCAATCTTCAATACTGCAGAGACTGCAATGCTTATGATGGCAGTGTCCTTCTTGGCAGTATTGTACTGTGAGCCCAGTCTGTTATGATGATGATGATGACACCCTGGGCTCACAGGAAGTGAGTTGAATGATGCTGGGTGTCATTTAGCCCAGAAAATGGCAGGTGATGAACCTCGGAGTGGTATCGTAAGTCAGTGGGGGAAAGCACCGGGGAGGTACGTTTTAAAAGCAAAAGCTGCTCTAATTTTTTTTCAAGTTGGGCTATTTAAAAAAAAAATAAAACTTGTGCTTTAAGCTGAAAACATAAATGATTAGCAAAATTTAACATATAATGTATTTCCAAAGAATTATATAAATAAGCTCCTTGTGTGCTATAAGGTATAGTACCTGTATGCTTGTCCTTAATGGCGTTTTTGCACATTTCAATTCTTGCTGAGTGAAACGGAACATACCGATCTTGGGGAGATGCCACCAAAACAACATTTTTAAAGTACTGAAGACCTGTAGATAGCAAGATGTATATTTCACTGTTATATATAATGCTCCAATTTACAGGAAGTACGTACAGTATATTTGTTTGTAGATTGGATATATATGCATTTGAAGATATGGGCAGTATGTCCTAGTCCCAAGGAAGCGAGGTAGCCACAAAAATGCATAGAAATTACATTGTGAGGACATCTACTGATATGTTGTCTATTTATAATACACTCTGTATTTCTTATATATTCACTTTTATCAAGATTTGTGGCCCTTGTGGACTTTTTATGATATTGTTTACTTAGTAAAATCTTTTGGTGTTTTTTCAGAACGTTTTGTTGCTAGTTTCTTGGCGGTATAATTTAACCACTTGCCGCCCAGCCACTGTAGAAATACGGTGGCATGGCGGCACGGCTGGGCAAAACCACGTTTTAAAACGTGTGTTTTTAAAACAGGTAGGGGGCGCGCGTGAGGCACGCCGCCGCCCTACCCGTCCCGCCGTTACCGGCTATGTCCCGGCGATTAGCGGCAATCAGTGACAGAGAGCACAGCTGCAGTAGCTGTGCTTTCTGTCAGTTCCCTGACAGCTCCAGGACACGCTGATCGGGACAGAAGAGTTTATCTGTCCCGATCAGCGGTGTTCCCTGCAGTACACACCCCCACCCCCTAGTAAAACACTCCCTTCACACAGTTAACCCTTTCACTGAATAATAAAGTTAACCCCTTCCTCCCCAGTGCCATTAGTACAGTGTCAGTGTTTTTTTTTTTGCACTGATCACTGTATTGGTGTCACTGGGGATGTCAGTGACCCAAAGTCAGTTCCCCCCCAGTGTCAGAATGTCCGCCGCAGTCCCGCCATAAGTCGCTGATCGCCACCATTATTAGTATAAAATTTTTTTTTAAATCGCAGTATCTTTCCGGCCATTTGTAAACGCTATAACTTTCACGGAAACCAATTAATTTACACATATTGGGTTTTTTGTAGCAAAGACATGTCGCTGAATGCATTTTGCCAGAAATTTATGACTAAATTTCATTTTTAAATTTTTTTTTACTGGACATGTTTTATAGCAAAAAGTCCAAAATATTGTTTTTTTTCCCTCAAAATTGTCAGCCTTTTTTTTTTATAGAGCAAAAAATAAAAAATGCACAGGCAATCAAATACCACTGAAAGAAAACTCAATTTGTGGGAAAAAAAGGATGTAAATTTCATGTATGTACCATATTGCATGACCGCGCAATTGTCCGTTAAACTAGCGCAGCGCTGTATAGCAAAAAAATGGCGTAAATTACAGTATCTATACCATAGTTTGTAGACGCTATAACTGTCACACAAAGCAATCAATATACACTTATTGGGATTTTTTTTACCAAAAACATGGAGCAGAATACATTTTGGCCTAAATTTATAACTAACTTTGAGTTTACTATATATTTTTTATAGCTGAAAGTAAAAAATATAGTTTTTCTTCAAAATTTTTGGTCTTTTTTTGTTTATAGCGTGAAAAATAAAAAGCGCACAGGTGATCAAATACCACCGAAAGAAAGCTCTATTTGTGTGAAAAAAAGGATGTAAATTTCGTTTGGGTGCAGCATTGCATGACCACGCAATGATCTGTTGAATTAGTGCAGCGCCGAGTAGCAAAAAGAGGCCTGGTCATTAAGGGGCGTAAATCCTCAGGAGGGCAAGTGGTTAAAGTCCTGCATTTGTTTTTGGTGATTGCTGTTCCTTGTTTAATTTCTTCATTCTACTGTAGGCCATTATGTACATGACTGTGATGCTGTTCATAGTAACTGATTCTGGCCAATCAAGCGAGGAGAAGAAAACCATGGGCTGAACATGCCAGAAGATAAGGGTGAAAGAGCCGTTGCAGCAAGGTGAGCAGTGCGCCAGACTACATAGGTGCCAGGAATGGGAGCTAACGTAAGCCACTACAGTACCAGGACACTGCCGGGTGAAGGAAAGTTTCACTATATCTCCATGACAATGTGTTTCTAGTCCTCTGCCTCTTTGTCAAGTCATCTTACGTAATCCATTAACCCTACAGTATGTGCCTTGTGAGCTTTATAATGAATTTCCAACTATTTTGGTTTTCAGCTCATGTACTATGTGATGTTCAGAATGTTCAATTGCCATTACATGGTGCGACAGTATGTTTAGAAGATATATCATGGAGTCACATCACTAGACTGGGTAAGCTTACTTTTTGGTTTGTTTATTCACTAAAGCAATCTCTGAATGGCCCCCATGTCCAACAGCCAACCTCAGCGCGAGAAATGGAAGCTAGTGGAGATGACTGTAGTATACATTGCTACTAAGGTTGCGCCGAGACCAGTATCAGTGCCGATGCTGAGCATTTGCAAATGCTCCGATACCTAAAACCGAGACCAGTATCAGTGCCGATGCTGAGCATTTGCAAATGCTCCGATACCTAAAACCGATACCTTTGCAATGCAATTTGAGCCCATACAAAATAAATGGCTCAAATTGCACTGCAAATTGCACAGGGAAACTGCATGTGATTCAGACAGGAATTTCGCTTATAAATGGCAACCCGCCCCTAGAGTGCCACCGTCCTGCCCTTTATAAACAGCAGGCGGACGGCATGTGGTTAAGCACAGCGCTGTCCTTTTTAAAGCTTGCTACATGTGGCAGTCTCTCCCTTTGTGAATCTCTGGGTGTGCCGATGTACTCACTCTGTCCTCATTGCTCCCACTATTCCCAGGCATTGATCCAGTTCATACCATGTTGTTGAACTGATCCTCCTGAGCCAGCCCCAAACCTAGGGGATCCCTCCCAGCCACTGACAGTCTCCTCAGCACTCCCCTGTCAGCCTGACTCTCTCATATTTATGGGCTGCCTTTACCAGGCCTTCCAAACCTGGGATTGGTTAAGACTCCTATAAACATCTTCCGCCTACTGACTTCTGGAAGGTTCCAATGGTCCTCCAGAACCAGGTGGAGGTGATAGTGTCCCAACCTGTTAAGCCATCCAGTTTGACTTGCAGTAACCTGACCACAGTCACAGATTCAGACAATTACCGTGAGTCATACACAATAAATTTGCCTACACTATTCTAGTAGCTACTAGAGGGTGCTGCATTTGGATAACAGCATGGGTCTTTTAGGGGCAAGGTCATGACATTTATTTTCTCCCATTGACCCCCTGCAATCCTTCCTGGTACTAAGTGAGCTCCCTGTTTACAGTGATATTGTTTTTAACTAATCTAGGTGTTGAAAGTACACACAGAATATTATCTACAGTTGCAAGAAAAAGTATGTGAACCCCACAGTCTGCTGAACATAATACCACACAAACATTAGATGTTGCCATGGTTTAATTGCACATAACATGTAAGCATTCACAGTGCAGAGAGGAAAAAGTATGTGAACCTTTGGACTTAATAACTGGTTGACCCTCCTTTGGCAGCAATAACCTCAACCAAACATTTCCTGTAGTTGCAGACCAGACCTGCACAATGATCTGGAGTCATTTTGGACCACTCTTCTTCACAAAACTGTTTCAGTGTAGCAATATTCTTGGGATGTCTGGTGTGAATCACTCTCTTAACGTCATGCCACAGCATTTCAATCAGGTTGAGGTCAGGACTCTGACTGGGCCACTCCAGAAGGAGTATTCTGTGCTGTTGCAGCCATTGTTTTGTTGAATTACTTGTATGCTTTGGGTCATTGTCCTGTTGCATCACCCATCCTCTGCGGAGCTTCAGTTGGCGGACAGATGGTCGTACGTTTTCCTGCAAAATGTCTTGATAAACTCTGGAATTCATTTTCCCATCAATGACAACAATCCGTCCAGGCCCTGAGGCAGCAAAGCAGCCCCAACCATGATGCTCCCTCCGCCATGTTTTACAGTGGGGATGAGGTTTTGATGTTGGTGTGCTGTGCCTTTTTTTCTCCACACATAGTGTTGTGTTCTTCCCAAACAACTCAATCTTGGTTTCATCTGTCCACAGTATATTCTGCCAGTAGTGCTGTGGAATATCCAGGTGCTCTTTTGCAAACTTCAAACGTGCTGCAATATTCTTTTTGGACAGCAATGGCTTCCTCCGTGGTGTCCTCCCATGTACTCCATTCTTGTTTTATGTTTTCCTTATTGTAGATGTGTCAACAAAAATGTTAGCATGTGCCAGAGATTTCTGTAGGTCTTTAGCTGACACTCTGGGATTCTTCTTTACCTCATGCAGCATTCTGCGCTGTGCTCTTGCAGTCATTTTTACAGGACGACCACACCTAGGGAGAGTAGCAACAGTGCTAAACTTTCTCCATTTGTAGACAGTCTGTCTTACCGTGGACACATGAACATCAAGGCTTTTGGAGATACTTTTGTAACCTTTCCAGCTTCATGCAAGTCAACAATTCTTGATCGTAGGTCTTCTGAGAGCTCTTTTCTGCGAGGCATGGTTCACATCAGACAGTGCTTCTTGAAACCAATAAACCCAAATTAGGTGTGTGTGTGTTTTTTAAGGGCAGGACAGCTGTCAGCAACACATCCAATATCATCACACTGATTGGAGTCAAGGTTGGCTCACTCCTGGCTCCAATTAGCTCTGGGAGAAGTCATTAAGCTAGGGCCTCACATACTTTTTCCTCCCTGCACTGTGAATGTTTACATGTTATGTGCAATTAAACCATGGCAACATCTAATGTTTGTGTATTATTATGTTCAGCAGACTGTGTTCTTCTATTGTTGTGACTTAGATGACATTCAGAGCACATTTTATGCCCAATTGATGCAAAACTCCACGTAATCCCAAGGGGTTCACATACTTTTTCTTGCAACTGTATGCTCCATAACCCCTGAGGAAGCAGACCTTTGGTCAAAGAAACACGTAGAGGATTGGATAACAATGACTGTGACTATAAAAGAAATGTGATATTTGTATACTTGAATCAGTTTGTATGACAGGTTGATGAGTCCTGGTTAGGAGATTATATATTTATTCAGACAAATCTTTTTATTGTATTGTTTTTTTAGAAATATGCTTTTTGAAATAAAGATTTACTGTTTTTTAAAGATATGACAAGTTGTTGATAGAAATTAGTGCCAGTAGTGTCCCTTCTTTTCCAGTTTTGTTTCTATATTTACAAACCTGGTTTCTGGCTGAGCTGATACAGGAAAGATTTTCGCAGATCAGCGTTGTCCCTGAACGTCAACTGTAGCAGTGAGCCAGACTTCTTCAGCTTTTGCATCAGCCACAAGCCTGGGACGGAAATAAAACATATGATGATACATAGCTACATAGTTAAAAGGTTGAATACAGTTTTTCAGAGGCTCCATACATCTACAGAGGCCCCATACATCTACTGAAGTGAAATACATCTACAGAGGCCCTTACATTTACAGAGGTCCAGTACATTTACAAAGGTACAATACATCTGCAGAGGCCATTGCATCTACAGAGGTCCAGTACATTTACAGAAAGCTCATACATCTACAGAGGTCTATAAATCTACAGAGGTCCATACATCTACTGAGGTGAAAACATCTACAGAGGACCATACATCTACAGAGGTGAAATACATCTACAGAGGATCATACATCTACAGAGGTGAAATATATCTACAGAGGCCGCTACATCTACAGAGGTCCAGTACATTTACAGAGGTACAATGCATCTACAGAGGCCATTGCATCTACAGAGGTCCAGTACATTTACAGAAGCCCATACATCTACAGAGGTCCATAAATCTACAGAGGGCTATACATCTACAGAGGTTCAATACATCTACACAGGGTCATACATCTACAGAGGTATATACACCTACACATGTCCAGTACATCTACAGAAGTGTAATGCATCTACAGAGGCTATTACATCTACAGAGGTCCAATACATTTACAGAGGCCCATACATCTACAGAGGTCCATAAATCTATAGAGGCCTGTATATCTACAAAGGCCTATACATCTACAGAGCTCCACTACATTTACAGAAGCCTGTATATCTACAAAGGCCTATACATCTACAGAGGTCCAATACATATACAAAGGCCCATACATCTACATAGGCCCAGTACATCTACATGGGTCCATACATCTAGAGAGGTTTATAAAGCTACACAGGTCTAGAACATCTACAAAGGCCCATACATCTACAGAGGTTCAATGCATCTACAGAGGTCCATAAATCTACAGAGGCCCATATATCTACATTGGCCCATACATCCACAAAGGCCCTTACACCTTCAGTGGCCCATACATCTACAAAGTCCTTACACCTTCAGTGGCCCATGCATCTACAAAGCCCTTACACCTTCAGTGGCCCATACATCTACAGACGTCCAATATGTTTACAGAAGCCCATACATCTACAGAGGTCCATAAATCTACAGAGGTCCCTATATCTACAGGGTCCCCTACATCTACAGAGGTCCAATATATCTACAGAGGTCCATACACCTACAGTGGTCCAGTTCATCTACAGAGGTCCATACATCACAGAGGTCCAATACATCTACAAAGGCCCATACACCTACAGTTGTCAAATACATCTACAGAGGATCAATACATCTGTCAGGAATGGACTGGCCAGCAATGGTGGGACTCACCTGCCTTTTGATCTGCAGTACCAGGGCTGGCCAGCGGGTGCTCCCAGCAATCAGAGACTCAACCTTTCAGCCAGCTAACACCTGGAACTGATGATGCTGGGGTATTTAAGGGATGGCCAGACCCACAGACTCTGCCTTGGTGTTGTGTTTGTCCTGGGCCCTGTTTCTGTCCTGCATCCTGTTTCTGTCCCTCTGCCTGACCCTCTGTACTACGCTGCTTGTTACCTGTTTTGATCCCTGGCTTGTGACCCTGACCATCCCTCTGCCTGACCCTCTGTACTACGCTGATTGCTACCTGCTGAACCTGGCCTGTGACCCCGACCATTCTCTGCTTGCTCCCCCTGTACCTACCTGCCCAATTGATATTGACCCGGCCTGCCTGACGACGCTTGCTTGTATGTACTGTTATCTGTGGGTGATTGGTTGGGTTTGTTTGCACTGTATTATGTTTAGTATTGCACTGCGTTTATGTTTGTATGGTTAGTGTTAATAAATTGTATTGTTTATCACATATCTGAAGTCTGCGTTTCCCTGCATCAGTCACACACCTCTGGTCATACCTGGGAGCCCTGACATTACACCAAGGCCAATCCTGACCAGAAGTGGCTGCACAGGGAAGCCATCTTGGCTTGTTGATGGGAAGGATGGATCTTGATGAGGTTGAATATTTATATCTGCTAGTGTTTGATGACAGGGAGTATGCTTATCAAACTCTGAAGGAGTATCCCCGGGATGAACTGCTAGAATGTATACGACTCGCTCATGTTCTAGTAGATCAGGGCACAGAGTTCTCTGAGGTGCAGCCATTGATTGAGGTTTGTGCTGAGTTGGTTTCATCTGGTTCCCCCGAATGCAGGGATGAATTTTTGCCACCATTTAGTGCAGACCAGGTAGAGTCCCTGGTGTGGTTATTAGAGGATGATGTGGATTACTTTCTGGAGCGTTATTCTGCATGTTCACCACAGACACTAAGAGATTGTATAAACGCAGTGCAGTCATTGACCAGACAGGCTTTGTGTAAGCTCAGCTTTGTTCAACCCATACTGCAGACATGGACAGATTTGTTGCACCCAGCCTCAGTCAGCTTACAAAGACCCAGTCCTGCTTCTAATCTATTTCCTCAAAACTCTATTCCTGTATTCCCAACAGCTCCTCCTGCCCTGCTATCTACCGCATGTCAGTACCCTGTTCCCACTCGCTGCACCTATCCTGCCTTTAACCCTGTAAAAGAGCCCTCTGTAGCAACTGCTCCCTCTCCTGTTCCATCCTCCAGTTCTTCTCTGTCTCCAGCTGCTCCATTCGTTTGCAGACCTGCATTTACTTGCAGTGCTCCAGTAGTTAAAACCAGAAAAAAAACGAAAATTCTTTCCAACCAATACCATCCTGCCAGTATCCAAACCAGTGAGCCTGCCTTCCGTGGTTCAGCCTGAAGCCTCTACTCAGCCTGAAGCCTCTACTCAGCCTGAAGCCTCTACTCAGCCTGAAGCCTCTACTCAGCCTGATGCCTCTACTCAGCCTGAAGCCTCTACTCAGCCTGAAGCCTCTACTCAGCCTGAAGCCTCTACTCAGCCTGAAGCCTCTACTCAGCCTGAAGCCTCTACTCAGCCTGAAGCCTCTACTCAGCCTGATGCCTCTACTCAGCCTGATGCCTCTACTCAGCCTGATGCCTCTCTTCAGCCTGATGCCGGTACGCAGCCTGATGCCTCTCTTCAGCCTGATGCCTCTCTTCAGCCTGATGCCTGTATGCAGCCTGATGCCTCTACTCGGCCTGATGCCTCTACTCGGCCTGATGCCTCTACTCGGCCTGAAGCCTCTACTCGGCCTGATGCCTCTACTCGGCCTGAAGCCTCTACTCGGCCTGAAGCCTCTACTCGGCCTGATGCCTCTACTCGGCCTGATGCCTCTACTCGGCCTGATGCCTCTACTCGGCCTGATGCCTCTACTCGGCCTGATGCCTCTACTCGGCCTGAAGCCTCTACTCAGCCGGACGCCGGCATTCAGACTGATGCCTCTACCCAGCATGATGAATTGATCCAGCCTGACGATCCTATTAGGCCAGTTGACTCGATGCCCGCTGTTGATCCAGATGATCCGGTACCTGATCCGGTGCCCGCTGTCGAGCCAAATGACCTGATGCCTGGTGACCCAGTGCCCGCTGTCATACCTGGTGACCCGATGCCCGCTGTCGAGCCAGACAATCCGGTACCTGATGACCCGGTGCTCACTGTCGTGCCTGTTGACTCGGAGCCCACTGCCTTGCCAGATGACGCGGTGCCCGCTGTCGAGCCAAATGACCTGATGCCTGGTGACCCGATGCCCGCTGTCCAGCCAGACGATCCAATGTCTGACCCAGTGCCAGCGGTCATCCCAGTTGACTCGGAGCCCACGGTTGTGCCTGGTGACTCGGTGCCCGCCGCCCCGCCTGGGGGCCTGAGACCTGTCGTTCCGCCTAAGGGCCCGAGACCTGTCGCTCCGCCTGGGGGTCCGGCGCCCGCCACTCCGCCTGAGGGTCCGAGACCTGTCGCTCCGCCTGGGGGTCCGGCGCCCGCCGCTCCGCCTGAGGGCCCGAGACCTGTCGCTCCTCCTGGGGGTCCGGCGCCCGCCGCTCCGCCTGAGGGCCCGAGACCTGTCGCTCCGCCTGGGGGTCCGGCGCCCGCCGCTCCGCCTGAGGGCCCGAGACCTGTCGCTTCACCTGGGGGTCCGGCGCCCGCCGCTCCGCCTGAGGGCCCGAGACCTGTCGCTCCATCTGGGGGTCCGGTGCCCGCCGCTCCGCCTGAGGGCCCGAGACCTGTCGCTCCTCCTGGGGGTCCGGCGCCCGCCGCTCCGCCTGAGGGCCCGAGACCTGTCGCTCCGCCTGGGGGTCCGGTGCCTGCCGCTCCGCCTGAGGGCCCGAGACCTGTCGCTCCATCTGGGGGTCCGGCGCCCGCCGCTCCGCCTGAGGGCCCGAGACCTGTCGCTCCGCCTGGGGGTCCGTCGCCCGCCGCTCCGCCTGGGGGCACGATGCCTGTCGCCCCGCCTGGGGGCCCGATGCCTGTCGCCCCGCCTGGGGGCCCGATGCCTGTCGCCCCGCCTGGGGGCCCGGCGCCCGCCGCCCCGCCTGGGGGCCCGATGCCGGTCGCCCCGCCAGGGGGCCCGGTGCCTGCTGCTCCGCCCGGGGGCCCGGTGCCTGCTGCTCCGCCTGGGGGCCCGGTGCCTGCTGCTCCGCCCGGGGGCCCGATGCCTGTCGCCCCGCCCGGGGGCCCGGTGCCTGTCGCCCCGCCCGGGGGCCCGGTGCCTGTCGCCACGCCCGGGGGCCCGGTGCCTGCTGCCCCGCCCGGGGGCCCGGTGCCTGCTGCCCCGCCCGGGGGCCCGGTGCCTGCTGCCCCGCCCGGGGGCCCGATGCCTGTCGCCCTGCCCGGGGGCCCGGTGCCTGCTGCTCCGCCCGGGGGCCCGGTGCCTGCTGCCCCGCCCGGGGGCCCGGTCGCCCCGCCCGGGGGCCCGGTGCCTGCTGCTCCGCCCGGGGGCCCGATGCCTGTCGCCCCGCCCGGGGGCCCAATGCCTGTCGCCCCGCCCGGGGGCCCGGTGCCTGCTGCTCCGCCCGGGGGCCCGGTGCCTGCTGCCCCGCCCGGGGGCCCGGTCGCCCCGCCCGGGGGCCTGGTGCCTGCTGCTCCGCCCGGGGGCCCGATGCATGTCGCCCCGCCCGGGGGCCCGATGCATGTCGCCCCGCCCGGGGGCCCGGTGCCTGCTGCTCCGCCCGGTGGCCCGCTGCCTGCTGCTTCGCCTGGTAATCCGATGTGCCTCTGCCCGGAGTCCTGCCCGATGTGCCTCTGCCCGGAGTCCTGCCCGATGTGCCTCTGCCCGGAGTCCTGCCCGATGTGCCTCTGCCCGATGTGCCTCTGCCCGATGTGCCTCTGCCCGGTGTGCCTCTGCTCGATGTGCCTCTGCCCGGAGTCCAGCCCGGTGTGCCTCTGCCCGGAGTCCAGCCCGGTGTGCCTCTGCCCGGAGTCCAGCCCGGTGTGCCTCTGCCCGGAGTCCAGCCCGGTGTGCCGCTGCCCGGAGTCCTGCCCGGTGTGCCAGTCTTTGATATCCCGCCAGTTACCAGACCCGGGCGGTGGAACATTTTGCCCAGCTAGGACTGTTTGGAGCGTCCTGAGGCCGCTCCTTGAGGGGGGGGGTACTGTCAGGAATGGACTGGCCAGCAATGGTGGGACTCACCTGCCTTTTGATCTGCAGTACCAGGGCTGGCCAGCGGGTGCTCCCAGCAATCAGAGACTCAACCTTTCAGCCAGCTAACACCTGGAACTGATGATGCTGGGGTATTTAAGGGATGGCCAGACCCACAGACTCTGCCTTGGTGTTGTGTTTGTCCTGGGCCCTGTTTCTGTCCTGCATCCTGTTTCTGTCCCTCTGCCTGACCCTCTGTACTACGCTGCTTGTTACCTGTTTTGATCCCTGGCTTGTGACCCTGACCATCCCTCTGCCTGACCCTCTGTACTACGCTGATTGCTACCTGCTGAACCTGGCCTGTGACCCCGACCATTCTCTGCTTGCTCCCCCTGTACCTACCTGCCCAATTGATATTGACCCGGCCTGCCTGACGACGCTTGCTTGTATGTACTGTTATCTGTGGGTGATTGGTTGGGTTTGTTTGCACTGTATTATGTTTAGTATTGCACTGCGTTTATGTTTGTATGGTTAGTGTTAATAAATTGTATTGTTTATCACATATCTGAAGTCTGCGTTTCCCTGCATCAGTCACACACCTCTGGTCATACCTGGGAGCCCTGACAACATCTACAAAAGCCCATACCCCTACAGTGGTCCAATACATCCACAGAAGCCTATACATCTACAGAGCTCCATTACATCTACATAGGCCCATACATCTACAGAGGCCTATACATATGCAGAGGTCCATTACATCTACAGAGGCCCATACATCTTTAAAGCTCCTGTACATCTACAGAGGCCCATACATCTACAGAGGTCCAATACATTTACAGAAGCCCATACATCTACAGAGGTGCTATGCATCTACAGAGACCCATACATCTGAAGAGGTCCATACATCCACAGAGACCCATACATCTACAGAGGTCCATACATCTACAGAGCCCCATACATCTACAGAGCTCCATACATCTACTGAGGTTCATACATCTACTGAAGTCCATACAGCTACAGAGGTCCATACATCTACAGAGCCCCATACATCTATAGAGGTCAAATGTACAGTATCTACAGAGCTCCATACATCTACTGAGGTTCATACATCTACTGGAGTCCATACAGCTACAGATCCCCATACATCTACAATGATCTATACATCTACAGAGCCCTATACATCTACATAGGTCCATACATTTGCAGTTAAAAGTAGTTTCCAGAGATGGAATTTACAGAGCAACTGTTTAAAGTGGGCATAGCATTCAATACGATTTTTATGATAAGTGCATGCATTCTATGTGTAAGTGCAACACTGCCAGGTATTCATTAACTCTCAGAAAGATCACAGCACTCCCCTGGCACCACCTTCATCTGCTTTTCTTTCTAGAAGGGCAGCACCATCTTTGTTCAAGCATCATCCAGGACTTTGGTCAAGATCATCCTTGCCTGAGATGTTAGCTCATGCATCTCCTGGTGCTAATCTTGTCTATGTACAAAAAGGTCTGACACGGATAGTTTCTGCTGCAACCTCTCTCCTTGTGCATTGTTACAATGTAGCAGTTTTGGTGGAAGGGAGACTAAGGAAATGCTTTCTCCTGTATGCAGCAATTTGATGACATCATCTGAGCCTAGGCAAAGTTGCCAAACTGGACTTTTGCTATAAAAGGAGGAACTTTTCAGAAAGGGCTTTCTTAGTGCAGTTTGTTGGGTTGCTGAAAGGCCCAGTTTTTGTAATCTTGGAATGTAAACACTTTTTAACCACTTCAGCCTGATCACTTCAAGTACTTCATGGGGGTTTGAGTGGTCATACCTGGATGATGCATGCAGCACACATATGTAAATAGACCTCTTGTGTATATCTAAAGTGGTAATCTGTAAAGGCTTTTAAAGCGTTGCCTGTGGATAATTTAATGTACGTAGTTTGTTGCCGTTCCATGGGAGTGCGCAATTATAAAGCGTAAGATGCTTGGTATCTATTTACTCCACGTAACATCATCTTTTCTATTTTACAAAAAATGTGCTATTATACTGTGTTTGCGTGCACTAAAATTCATTAAAGTGTATTTTTCCAAAATAATAGCGTTTGAAAAACTGCTGCGCAAATACTACATGACATAAACAAATTGCAACAACCATTTCATTTTCTAGGGCCTCTGTGTAAAAAAAAAAAAAATATATATATATATATATATATATATATATATATATATATATATATACCCATGCATATCTGTATATTCTGTCAGATAATGCACCACTTCGCCCAGAAAATTGTTGCAATTACAAATGGTTAGGCATTCTCATGTTTATTTTTTGGTATGACACAAAAATGTAGAGAAACAAAAAGCCAAATCTGACACGTTCCACGCAAAACCCCAAATATGGACTGGACAAAATTATTGGCACCCTCACTTTAATATTTTGTAGCACACTCCTTGGAAAAATAACTTAAATTAATGGCTTCCTGTAGCCATTAATGAGTTTCTTCCACCTCTCTACTGGAATTTTGGAGCACTCTTCCTTCGCCAACTGCTCCGGGTCTCTCAGATTGGAAGGGTTCTTTTTCCCAACTGCTGTTTTGAGATGTCTCCACAGGAGCTCTATGGGACTGAGATCTGGACTCATTGCTGGTCAATGCAGTCTTCTCCAGCGCTTTGTCTGAAACCATTTCTGGGGGCTTATTGACGTGTACTTTGGGTCATTGTCCTCCTGTATGACCTCTGAGGAAGACCCAATTTTCTGACACTGGGTCCTACATTGCATCCCAGAATTATTTGGCAGTCTTTAGATTTCATAATGCCATGAGCACAGTCAAGACATCCAGTGCCTGAAGCAGCAAAGCAACCACAAATCATCAGTGAACCTCCACCATGTGTGACTGTAGGGACTGTATTCGTATCTTTAAAGACCTCATTTCTTTTGCTATCCATGATGTAATAGCAGACGTGGTAACGCACATGGTCAGAATGGCACCAGTTGCACAACTCCCGATGTAAATAAGACAATGTCTTTTGGTGCACTGACCTATGAAGGTCAGTGCTTCCTGTGACTGTGCGTGCAGCCCTGTGCTGCCATCTGTTGGCGAATTACAAAACTAATCTCAAAACCTTTTGATACCACCTCGTATATACATATTTTTTTTTATTTCAATACGTTTTTATTGAGATTTTAAAGAGCACAAATACCTGCAAGTGCAGGGAAACAAAAGAAAGAGGATAAGAAAATGGTTGCCTAGGGCAAGTATCCACATACATCACATTGCAATACAGAGCACTAAAAGTAATAAAAACATCAACAGGCCATTTTCGGTATCAAGCTAACCATGGTTGCCAAGCTTTTTCAAAGGACTTCTGTGATTCTGAGAGCTACTAGTCTTTCAAATGAGTAATGCGACTGGGTAGTGGCTATAATTTCGGACAGATTAGGGGCCAGTTCTCCTCTCCAGTGTCTTGTGATGGTGAGTTTGGCCACCAGTAGGATGTTAGATACTATTTTACGGTAATCTGGCGGAGATCTGGGATTGCTAATTCCGGTTCTGGGGTAGCAAGAATTGCAGAGACACTGGAGAGAAGCTGGAACACACTTCTCCAGAAGCTACGGAAGTTTTTGCAAGCCCAGAAGATGTGGAATAGATTACCAACCTGACCACATCCTCAGCAGCAAAGAGGGAATTGCCCAAGGAAAATTGAGCAATGCGATATGGGGTAAGGTACCATCGGGTGGTAATTTTTTGTGTGAGCTCCCAATGATTAGCACAGTGGGGTATGGCATATGAAAAGCGAAGGGCTGTGGTCTACTGGGATATAGTTTGCGATATGTGTAGATCAGCTTCCCATGCTTGGATAAAGGAGGTCTTAAAATATGTTTGCTTATCTTGTAAGACATTGTAAAAGAACTAAATGCCTTTGGAGGGTGTAGATGATTGTTCATAGAATTTCCATATGTTGGTGAAAATTTTGATGACCAGGAGAGGGAAGGTGAGTAAGAAAAGTCTAATGGATGTTAGTTGAAGGAATTCGGGGTTGGGGATCTTATATTCTTCCTGCAAAACCTTCGTGTTCTTAAGTTTGTTGTCCGTGTAGAAGTTTTCTACCCAACACAGATTGTGTTTATACCAATGGACAATTTTCAGGTGTGGTAGTAAGTCATCAAGTGTTTCAAAGGGAAGTTTCACAGACGTGACCGAGATAGATTGTGTGGTGGATGAGAATAGTACTCTCCAAGCTAAAAGTGAAACTTGAATTGTGATGGGTAAGGATGGTAACAGAAGTGGTTTCCACATGTCAGCCCCTAAGAAAAGTTGTATTATTATTATCATTATACAGGATTTATATCACGCCAACAGTTTGCTCAGCGCTTTACAATATAATATATGCAGTATTTATATTTCCAGCGCAAGAAAGCCTGAGCACCAGAAAACACTTTCTTGCACCTTCCAAAAATATACCACCAACAATATGCGAATCCATAACACCCCCAAAAACTCACCTGTACTGACCAAAGTGCTGTTACTATAGAGAGTCCCCAGGTGGGGTCCAGAAAGGGAAAGGAAGGTGTGCAACTTGTTCAGATAATATCGGAATCGAGGGCGGGTGAGCACCGATCGGATGATGATGTTTCCCAGCGAATGCCCAATAAAACTGCAAAGAGAAAGAAATCACATAATGGTTTATTTTTCCCAAAAATGTCCAAACATTTACAATTAAATTGATGGAACCCCTAAATTAGTGGTATTCAAAGAGGAACTTCAGTCCCCTGTTTAGTGGCTCTACCCAACTCCCTACCATTCTGCCATTTTGGCACGTGAGCAGATGTCCCAGCCTTCAGGTCCTGCCAGAGACCTTCGGCACCTCTGCACACATGCAGGACATTTTAGGACACCAAAGGTCCGAGCCTTCCATAAACATCATCTTTCCACATGCTCAGGGAAAAGTGCTTGTGCCCATATGTGTTGAGGAATCTTACATGTGCGTTGATGTGTTGCAGGGCTCAGCGGGACATGAAGCCCTACAGAACATCTCCACATGCACAGAATTCAAGGGCGGGGAGAGGCAACACAAACTCCATTCTTTTCTACATGAGACATACATAAGGTCCTGTTCACACCTATGCAGTTTGCTTTTTGTCCATTTTGCAGTGCTTTTCACAGTTCGTTTTGTGTTTTTCTACATGCGTGTTTGATGTGTTTTTGATGCATCTTTACCGCATTTTGCATTTTTTTCAGCTCTTTTTTTTTTGTTCAAGTGAATTTGTTTTGTTGCTGGGCAGAATAAAAATGCAAAACGCCGCAAAAAAGCACTACCGTGCATTTCAGAAGCTTCTCCATTAAACTCTATTGTAGCAAAATTGCTGCTTTTTGCTTTTAAAAAAGTCCCTGACCCTTTTCCAAAAATGCAGCAGCTCAAAACAGCATAGGTGTAAACATGTCCCATAGCAAACCATGTTAAATGGACTGTAGTGCGTTTCTACATAAAGCACTAAAAAACGCATTGGTGTGAACGGAGCCCAAGTGCTGACTTGCAGCACAAACAAATCTTTTACATTAAAAAAAGTTATAGCCATTTGAGAGAGAGAGAGAGAGAGAGAGAGAGAGAGAGAGGAGGAGGCATGGCAATATGAGACACCTAAACGGTTAACCATAAACAATTGCTGTTTATTTTAATAAAATACTTGCTGTGAATGAATGAACTACAAGTACTGTTGGCCGCTGCAGCCAACAGCTTGTAGTTCTCAAAAAACTGCAAGAGCGCTAGTGAACGCTTTCATGGTTCATTGATTCTTCCTGCCATTCAGTAACTGTCTGCCCGTATAGGAGTTACAGGCAGACAGCTGACTGAGTTTTATTTACAGGCTGCAGATTAAAAATAAATAAATAAATAAATAAGTGTACATTCTTTTACTTGCAAAAAGATGTGCATTTATTAATTTTGTACATAAGGTGAATTTGGCCTTTAAAGAATTCACCAAACATCCCCATCTGGCTGAATCCACAGTTAGCCGAACTTAACAAAATTTCTGAGGGACTCCAGTGGTCCATATATAGGGTTAACTATGTCCACCATTTGTATGCTGAAAAAAACTTTTTAACCCTTTGTTTAATTGTAAGAAGGATTTCATATACAGTTGGGACAATGACCCAAAGCATACAAGTAATTCAACAAAACAATGGCTGCAACAGCACAGAATACGCCTTCTGGAGTGGCCCAGTCAGAGTCCTGACCTCAACCCGATTGAAATGCTGTGGCATGACCTTAAGACAGCGATTCACACCAGACATCCCAAGAATATTGCTACACTGAAACAGTTTTGTGAAGAGGAGTGGTCCAAAATGACTCCAGATCGTTGTGCAGGTCTGATCTGCAACTACAGGAAACGTTTGGTTGAGGTTATTGCTGCCAAAGGAGGGTCAACCAGTTATTAAGTCCAAAGGTTCACATACTTTTTCCTCCCTGCACTGTGAATGTTTACATGTTATGTGCAATTAAACCATGGCAACATCTAATGTTTGTGTAGTATTATGTTCAGCAGACTGTGTTCTTCTATTGTTGTGACTTAGATGACGTTCAGAGCACATTTTATGCCCAATTCATGCAAAACTCCACGTAATCCCAAGGGGTTCACATACTTTTTCTTGCAACTGTACATAAAACCTGAAAAAATGCCACCAACATACCTTCCAACCCACACCATCATGCCGCCTTCTCGGTACAGTTCTCTTATTGTACCCCTTAAAAATTCTAACCTTGAGACACCACTATTGTATCTAGCTAGAAATAAACTAACTTACCAAATGCTAGTGGGCACACATGGACTAGATGGACAGCCAGACTAACTATGTACCTTATATCTACATGTAGCGCTACCCCCTTAGGAGTCACTGAAGATTTGAGTCCCCTTATAGTGGATGGGGTAAGGGGTGTATGGGATGCCCAAAGGGAATGGTAACTGAGGACAATCTCCCTGGAACTAACTTTTTAAACAGCAAAAATTCTCTTCTGGAGAGCTAGCAAGCTTACTACCCCCCACCCAAGATATTCCTTTATTCACCTGTACTGGGTGAATCCCTGGGCAGGGGATCCAGTGAATGTCACTTTAAAAAGAAGACAGTCCCGGGTAGCAAGCTAATCCAGTTTCCCACTAGAGTGCTCCATCCCCTTTCTGGCCCAGAGGGTGTATGTCTACTCACTCAGTCCTCTGTCTGTGAGCTGATGGGTCGGCGGCTGCTCTCAGGCCTTCTGCTGGGCCACTCCTTCCCTGCTGCACAGATGGTCTTTGCTCTGGGGATCGATGAGGTCCTGAGTTTTCCTTCTTTCCAGCTTCTCTGCCTGTAGGTAAGCCCCTTCCCATTTGGGCTCCCTCCAAGGCTCCTGCTCTCCAGCCTCTCACTTCATCTTCCACCGAACTCTCCTGCTGCTGAGCAGGCTCTGTCACATTTGAAGGCTGCCTTGACCCCATGACAAGCCTCCTGCTTGGGGATTGGCCAAGGTTCTCCAACTGTGCAGGCCAGCCCCTCCTCACTCCCGCCTACTGCTTCTTGAATCTTCTCCAAGATTCTAGAGCAGGGGGAGGTATCAGGGAACTGGCCTGCAAAGCCTCTCAGCCCTGATCCGAATTTGACCTCCCTCTGACTATCACCACAGGCTGCTACTCAGCCTCTGAATAATAATTTAGCACTAGCTCCCCCTAGTTATCTAGGAGGGTGCTATATACACAAGAAAAGAAAGAATTCAGGTGACTACTACTATCGTGGAAGATGATCCAAAGTGGAACTTTGCCTGAAAAGGGAAGTTCAGCTTTTTCTAATCCTCCTCCTCTCCTCTAACATTTTTGTCAGTTTTATTTTCGGGACCGGGTACCTATCTCTGACAGGTATCTATCTCTGACAGGTATCCACTTCCACTTATGCTCAGATCTCCTTGGTATTCCAGCCAGAATTTCGGCAGAAGACAAATGAAGAACCGGCCTGGGTGAGGACAGAGATGTATCCCTGGACTGGTAAGTGTCTGTTTATCAAAAGTCAGAAGCTACAAATACTTTACTTTATTTTATTTTTTTTTGGACTGAAGATCCTCTTTAATTTGTTATCCTGTCCAGGGATAGATTAATACAAAAAAAATTCTTTACTATATTGACTTCACCCAGCATAAGCAATTTAAACTGGGTACATTACAATCCCCCACTTTGTCCCAAAATGTCTAAATATTGGCAATTTTATGCCCGCCATCTGGACATGTGCCCATGTAGAGGGGAGGGGGAGGTGTACGCGTCTGAAATAGTTCATCCAAAAGCACACAAAGTTCACATTTTAGTTTGTACTTCAGATCAATAACTTCTGAATCGCTGGAACATTATGATGTCTTCTCTCACCTTATCCTGGAGATTGAGAGGTTATATAGCTGTATGTGCTGGATAATCTCATCAATCAGCCTGTCAGTCATTGCATCAAAGTCGGCAAACGTGTCATTCTAAAAGAGGAATGAAAAACATCATAATAACTGAGTTTACAACAGAGGAAGAGAACATTGTGTGTGGTTCATACACTATATATTTTGAAAGTCACCCAGGCTTTTCAGCCCGACAGGTTGAGGGGCTCTTGGGTGTTAATATCATATAGAGGAGACTGGAATTTCTACTTCCTCAGAGATCGGAAAAACCTGCTTTGGGCTCTGGAGCACAGAGGTTTTGTAGAGACCTGGAAGGGAAGAAGCCACCAAACCTTGGCCCATGCTTCACCAGTAGCCAGCATTCTGATTGTGCAGGGTAAATATATCTTGGGAATATTAACTCAAGGTCATTCTTCCAAGGATTTGCCAATTCACCACTTACCAATTCTTATATTTTTACAGCATTTTGTACCCACTTTCTTAAAAGAAAGCTTCACAAAACATGGTTCTGCCATGAAGGGGTTTTCAGCACCAAAACACAAGCACTTCATATCAGCCTCCTGGCTTGCTCTTGTAGCACAACTGCTCTGGCCCTTGACTGTTCCTCCAGACAACTCTTTCTTGGGCACACATGCACTCCTGACAGCTCCCTTGCAGCTACACTGACCGCTTGCTGGAGTGGGTGGAGCCCTGAATTATTGCATGTACATAACTCATAAGGGCTGTGCATACCTGCACAATCAGCATGCTGCCTACTGGAAAAAAATATAAACCCAGAATTGGATACTTCATCCTTCCTACATGTGTACGAAGCCTCCAGACTCCAGGACCCAGATTTTTCCAATCTCTGAAGAAACTGGAAATCCTGGATTCTTCATATGACATAAGCAGACCTAAGAACTTAGCACAGAGATACGGGAAGGATCAATACAGGAAGAAACAGAGTCCTCCAGCAGAGCAGAGTATTTCAGTAGAGGAGAGTTATAGAGGAAGGAGCGGAGTCCTCCAGCAGTGCAGAGTATATCAGGAGAGGAGAGTTATAGAGGAAGGAGCAGAGTCCTCCAGCAGAGCAGAGTATTTCAGGAGAGGAGAGTTATAGAGGAAGGAGCAGAGTCCTCCAGCAGTGCAGAGTATTTCAGGAGAGGAGATTTATAGAGGAAGGAAGAGAGTCCTCCAGTAGTGCAGAGTATTTCAGGAGAGGAGATTTATAGAGGAAGGAGCGGAGTCCTCCAGTAGTGCAGAGTATTTCAGGAAAGGAAAGTTATAGAGGAAGGAGCGGAGTCCTCCAGCAGTGCAGAGTATTTCAGTAGAGGAGAGTTACAGGAAGGAGCAGAGTCCTCCAGCAGCGCAGAGTATTTCAGGAGAGGAGAGTTATAGAGGAAGGGGCAGAGTCCTCCAGCAGTGCAGAGTATTTCAGGAGAGGAGAGTTATAGAGGAAGGAGCAGAGTCCTCCAGCAGTGCAGAGTATTTCAGTAGAGCAGAGTTATAGATGAAGCAGAGCAGAGTATTTCAGGAGAGGAGAGTTATTGGAAGGAGCGGAGTCCTCCAGCAGTGCAGAGTATATTAGGAGAGGAGAGTTATAGAGGAAGGAGCAGAGTCCTCCAGCAATGCAGAGTCTATCAGGAGAGGAGAGTTATAGAGGAAGGAGCGGAGTCCTCCAGCAGTGCAGAGTATTTCAGGAGAGAAGAGTTATAGAGGAAGGAGTGGAGTCCTCCAGCAGAGCAAAGTATTTCAGGAGGGGAGAGTTATAGAGGAAGGAGCAGAGTCCCCAAGTGCAGAGTATTTTAGGAGAGGAAAGTTATAGAGGAAGGAGCGGAGTCCCCAAGTGCAGAGTATTTTAGGAGAGGAAAGTTATTGAGGAAGGAGCAGAGTCCTCCAACAGAGTGGAGTATTTCAGGACCGGAGAGTTATAGAGGAAGGAGCAGAGTCCTCCAGCAGTGCAGAGTATTTCAGTAGAGCAGAGTTATAGATGAAGCAGAGCAGAGTATTTCAGGAGAGGAGAGTTATAGAGGAAGGAGCGGAGTCCTCCAGCAGTGCAGAGTATTTCAGGAGAGGAGTTATAGAGGAAGGAGCGGAGTCCTCCAGCAATGCAGAGTATATCAGGAGAGGAGAGTTATAGAGGAAGGAGTAGAGTCCTCCAGCAATGCAGAGTATTTCAGGAGAGGAGAGTTATAGAGGAAGGAGCAGAGTCCTCCAGCAGTGCAGAGTATTTCAGGAGAGGAGAGTTATAGAGGAAGGAGCGGAGTCCTCCAGCAAGCAGCAGAGTCCTCCAGCAGTGCAGAGTATTTCAGGAGAGGAGAGTTATAGAGGAAGGAGCGGAGTCCTCCAGCAATGCAGAGTATTTCAGGAGAGGAGAGTTATAGAGGAAGGAGCAGAGTCCTCCAGCAGAGCAGAGTATTTCAGGAGAGGAGAGTTATAGAGGAAGGAGCGGAGTCCTCCAGCAGAGCAGAGTATTTCAGGGGAGGAGAGTTATAGAGGAAGGAGCAGAGTCCTCCAGCAGAGCAGAGTATTTCAGGAGAGGAGAGTTATAGAGGAAGGAGCGGAGTCCTCCAGCAATGCAGAGTGGTGGTATAGGGGTTCCTTTTACCCTAATGCAAACAGTTTGTGATGGATAATAATCTGCTTATCATTTTCTAAAAATGTTTACTTTGCCCGACAACCATAATGCACAAAAGCACACTAACATATAACACATTTTACACTCCATTGCACAATAAACATCCTAATTATACCAATATACATCCATACACACCTGATTTTTTTCAGACATAAGGAAGTCCAGATTTGACCTCGGTAGACCCAGCTCAAGAAACGTTTTGACCAATCGAAGATCTGCGCTGTTACCTGCAATATTTATTTGATTTTAAAATATTTGCATTTTATTAAAGTGTATCTAAACCCAAAACTCAAAATGTAATATAGTACACTAGTACTAGTTATTGGTGTGGTTACTGTATTTATTTTCTTTTTCAAGCTTCCTTTGCTTTATTTTCACCTGTTAATCCAGCACATAACATACTTCCTGTCCCGGAGTGGCTATGTCACCCCTCCACTGTATCTATGGAGGGAACCATGGTTGTCACCCTAGACTGCTCCCCTGATATGGACTGCAAACATGTCAGTATCTTTTCATCTCATTACATGGTAGGCAGGGCAATTGGTAGATTACATCAGATAGATAGTAAGGAAGATATTCCTTTGTGTAGCACACAGTTCTGGCAAGACCAACAGGTATTTTCTGTACTTGCTGAAAGGAGCATACAAAGCTGCGATATATTGTCTTGTTGTTCTTGGGTTTAGTTATCCTTTAAAGTTATCTTGTTCAACCGCAAAGTACTTAAAGTCCATCTCCAGGCAAAACAAAAAAATGTTTTCCCATGCAGTGGGGCTTTGTCCGCACTGCATGGGTTACCTGCTCTTTTTTTTCTAGGGGAGAGGATAATGGAGATATACTTACCTAATGCTCCGATCCTCCCAGCAACAAGACAGGTCCAGCACCCTAGCGCTCCAGCGCTCTTGAGTTGTGGACTGTACCTAACGTCATAAAGCCCAGAGCAGGTTCCATAGACCAGGAACAGTCCACCATTGGACTGTGAGGGGAGCACCATTTTTGGTGGAACGAAGGATCAGGTGAGTAAGCAGGTTAAATAGACCAGGAACAGTCGACCATTGGACCATGAGGGGAGCACCATTTTTGGTGGAATTATTACATTACATTACATCGAGTTTATATAGCGCCAAAGGGTTTGCTCAGCGCTGTACAATAGAGGGGGGGACAATACATGAAACATTACAGCAGCTACAAACAGCACACGAGGGGTTATAGGGCCCTACTCTTTCGAGCTTACAATCTAGGAGGGAGGGGGTAGTGGTACAGGAAGAAGTGGCTGTGGGGGATGGAGTGGTAGGAGGAATGAAGGAGAGCAGCAGTTAGGTGAGGGTGGGGTAGGCTTCCCTGAAGAGGTGGGTTTTGAGGGAGCGCCTGAAGGTGAGGAGGGAAGGTGACAGTCTGATGGATTGGGGTAGTGAGTTCCAGAGGATGGGGGAGGACCTGGAGAAGTCTTGCAGATGTGCATGTGAGGAGGAGACCAGGGAGCAAGATAGAAGGAGGTCCTGTGAATAGCGAAGGGTACGGGTAGGGTGGTACTTGGGAATCAGGTTGGTTAGGTAGTTAGGGGCAGTGTTGTGAACGGCTTTGTAGGTCAGAGTGAGTAGTTTGAATTTGATGCGTTGGGCGATAGGGAGCCAGTGGAGGGATAGGCAGAGGGGGGTGGCAGAGGTGGAGCGGCTGGTGAGGTGGATGAGTCTAGCCGCTGAGTTCAGGATGGTCTGAAGTGGGGAGAGCCTGCACTGGGGTAGGCCGGTGAGGAGGGAGTTGTAGTAGTCAAGGCGTGAGATAATCAGGGAGTGTACGAGTAGTTTAGTGGTGTCTGGGGTAAGGAAGGTGCGTATTTTGGCGATGTTGCGGAGGTGGAGCCTGCATGTGTTTGTAAGTGATTTGACATGAGATTGGAAGGAGAGGTTAGAGTCCAGAATGACTCCAAGGACTTTGGCTTGCGGGGCGGGATTGATGGTGGTGATGTTAGTAGTGATGGATAGGATGGGGGGGGGGCGCGGGCAGGGGGGAAGACGAGAAGCTCGGTTTTGGAGAGGTTAAGCTTGAGGAAATTTAGGAGGTGAGTGATGCGGGCGGAGAAAGTGGGGGTGAGGTGGGGGGTGGAGAGGTAAATTTGAGTGTCATCAGCGTAGAGGTGGTAGTTGAAGCCGTGGGAGTGTATGAGTTTGCCAAGGGAGGAGGTGTAGATGGAGAAAAGAAGGGGTCCAAGGACAGAGCCCTGGGGGACCCCAACAGAGAGGGGGAGGGAAGGGGAGGTGGCACCATTGTAGGAAACGCTGAAGGAGCGTCGGGATAGGTAAGAGGAGAACCAGGAGAGAGCGGTGTCTCTGATGCCAAGGGAGAGTAGTTTATTAAGGAGGAGGGGGTGGTCAACTGTGTCGAAGGCCGCGGAGAGGTCCAGGAGGAGGAGGACAGAGTAGTCGCCTTTGGCTTTGGCGGTTAGTAGGTCGTTGGTGATTTTGAGGAGGGCGGTTTCGGTGGAGTGTAGGGGACAGAAGCCGGACTGTAGTGGATCAAGGAGGTTGTTGTCAGTTAGGTGGGCGCTTAGGCGGTCGTAGACTAAGCGAATGAAGGATCAGGAATGAAGGATCAGGTAAATATAAGCTTTCGCCTCACCCCTACACAAAATTAGCAGTTGACCTGTGCAGTGCAGACACAGCCCGACTGCACAGAAAATCTTTTTTTTGTGCCCAAAGTTGGACTAAAGGAAACAGTGACAAATAATAAATCAGTAAACAAAAACACAAATGGCTATATGTAAGGTATTAAAGGCACAATTTACAATATTCTTTCGAGAGCTGTCATTCATAAGTGATAACCGAACCTGGAAAACATTTGCCTGCAGACCTGTCTGACTGACGGCAAACCATGCAGTTCAAAAACCCAGGCAATCATTGATCGTATGATCCAAAATGCAATTTGAAAATGCAAGAAATTAAAACAGCGACGTATATTACCATCCAGCCCATGCACACAGATCACAAGATGGATGCCATCTTCCAAGTGCTCCTCTTCTGGTGGGAAATAAGGAAGGTCTGAGGCCAATATGGGGAGGTCACTGTACATGAAACCTTCAAATTTCAGGTCTTCTATAAATTTTTCTTTAGCCTGGTGAAAACTAGAGAAAAGATTTATCAACAGCATGAGGGAAGCAATTGCAAGATATAGGTGTTGGTCTACTAAAACTGAAGAGTGCAAATCCTGGTGCAGCTCTACAAAGAAACCAATCCGCTTCCAGGTTCTATTGTCAATGCGTAAGTGAACAAACTGAAGTTGAAAGCTGATTGGCTACTATACACAGCTGCATCAGATTTTGCACTCTCCAGTTTTTGGAAAATCAACCCCAAAGTATTTAAATTGACCTACCTGCAATTTATAAAACTAGAGTAAAAGGATATTATGTTAAACAGCATGAGAGGTTGATATAGTAAAGAACTAGAGGCCGTTCACCCAGTTTAATTAATAAAGTTTTTTAACTATCCAATCATGTGTGAAAAAAAAAATTATTGGGATTTCTAAGGTGAAAACAATCTTATTTATTTACAGACCTAAGTGAATATTCAGTTTGGAAACATAGTCTCTGCTCCTCTAATAAATCATTAGTATATCACCCCGGTATAGTGTAACAGAGTGAGTAAAACACACATACAGTGGTGCAAAAAAGTATTTAGTCAGCCACCAATTGTGCAAGTTCTCCCACTTAAAAAGATGAGAGAGGCCTGAAATTGGCATCATAGGTAGACTTCAACTATGAGAGACAAAATGAGAAACAAATTCTAGACAATCACATTGGCTGAATTGGAAAGAATTTATTTGCAAATTATGGTGCAAAATAAGTATTTGGTCACCTACAAACAAGCAAGATTTCTGGCTCTCACAGACCTGTACCTTCTTCTTTAAGAGGCTCCTCTGTCCTGCACTCATTACCTGTATCAATGGCACCTGTTTGAACTTGTTATCAGTATAAAAGACACCTGTCCACAACCTCAAACAGTCACACTCCAAACTCCACTATGGTGAAGACCAAAGAGCTGTCGAAGGACACCAGAAACAAAATTGTAGACCTGCACCAGGCTGGGAAGACTGAATCTGCAATAGGCAAGCAGTTTGGTGTGAACAGATCAACTGTGGGGGCAATAATTATAAAATGGAAGACATACAAGACCACTGATAATCTCCCTCGATCTGGGGCTGCACGCAAGATCTCACCCCGTGGAGTCAAAATGATTACAAGAACGGTGAGAAAAAATCCCAGGACCCCACGGGGGGACCTTGTGAATGACCTACAGAGAGCTGGGACAAACGTAACAAAGGCTACCATCAGTAACACACTACGCCACCAGGAACTCAGATCCTGCAGTGCCAGACGTGTCCCCCTGCTTAAGCCAGTGCATGTCCGGGCCCGTCTGAAGTTTGCTAGAGAGCATTTGGATGATCCAGAAGAGGATTGGGAGAATGTCATATGGTCAGATGAAACCAAAATAGAACTGTTTGGTAGAAACACAACTCGTCGTGTTTAGAGGAGAGAGAATACTGAGTTGCATCCAAAGAACACCATACCTACTGTGAAGCATGGAGGTGGCAACATCATGCTTTGGGGCTGTTTCTCCACAAAGGGACCGGGACGACTGATCCATGTACAGGACAGAATGAATGGGGCCATGTATGGTGAGATTTTGAGTGCAAACCTCCTTCCATCAGCAAGGGCACTGAAGATGAAACGTGGCTGGGTCTTCCAACATGACAATGATCCCAAACATACCGCCCGGGCAACAAAGGAGTGGCTTCGTGAGAGGCATTTCAAGGTCCTGGAGTGGCCTAGCCAGTCTCCAGATCTCAACCCCATAGAAAACCTTTGGAGGGAGTTGAAAGTCCGTGTTGCCCAGCGACAGCGCCAAAACATCACTGCTCTAGAGGGGATCTGCATGGAGGAATGGGCCAACATACCAGCAACAGTGTGTGCCAACCTTGTGAAGACTTACAGGAAACGTTTGACCTCTGTCATTGCCAACAAAGGATATATTGAGATGAACTTTTGATATTGACCAAATACTTATTTTCCACCATAATTTGCAAATAAATTCTTTCCAAATCAGCCAAAGTGATTGTTTGGATTTTTTTTCTCATTTTGTCTCTCATAGTTGAGGTCTACCTATGATGCCAATTACAGGCCTCTCTCACCTTTTTAAGTGGGAGAACTTGCACAATTGGTGGCTGACTAAATACTTTTTTGCCCCACTGTATATACGTTATATAGTATATTCTTTGGCAGCCATTGTAACAACAACATCCGCCTATCCAAGGCCTGGGTTTGAAGAATCACCATGAAGGCCATGAAAAACATCAGGATCAGCAGGCTACCATTAGTTTTAGGGCTTGTGTGTGAGCAAATGCAGCATGCTTTCATATGCATTCAGATTCCATATGAAATCAATTTATAGATACAGTCAGGTCCATAAATATTGGGACATCGACACAATTCTAACATTTTTGGCTCTATACACCACCACAATGGATTTGAAATAAAATGAACAAGATGTGCTTTAACTGCAGACTGTCAGCTTTAATTTGAGGGTATTTACATCCAAATCAGGTGAAATGTGTAGGAATTACAACAGTTTGCATATGTGCTTCCCACGTGTTAAGGGACCAAAAGTAATGGGACAATTGGCTTCTCAGCTGTTCTATGGCCAGGTGTGTGTTATTCCCTCATTATCCCAATTACAATGAGCAGATAAAAGGTCCAGAGTTCATTTCAAGTGTGCTATTTGCATTTGGAATCTGTTGCTGTCAACTCTCAAGATGAGATCCAAAGAGCTGTCACTATCAGTGAAGCCATCATTAGGCTGAAAAAACAAAACAAACCCTTCAGAGAGATAGCAAAAACATTAGGCATGGCCAAAACAACTGTTTGGAACATTCTTAAAAAGAAGGAACGCACCGGTGAGCTCAGCAACACCAAAAGACCCAGAAGACCACGGAAAACAACTGTGGTGGATGACCGAAGAATTCTTTCCCTGGTGAAGAAAACACCCTTCACAACAGTTGGCCAGATCAAGAACGCTCTCCAGGATCTCCAGGAGGTAGGTGTATGTGTGTCAAAGTCAACAAAAAAGAGAAGACTTCACCAGAGTGAATACAGAGGGTTCACCACAAGATGGAAACCATTGGTGAGCCTCAAAAACAGGAAGGCCAGATTAGAGTTTGCCAAATGACATCTAAAAAAGCCTTCACAGTTCTGGAACAACATCCTATGGACAGATGAGACCAATATCAACTTGTACCAGAGTGATGGGAAGAGAAGAGTATGGAAAAGGAAAGGAACTGCTCATGATCCTAAGCATACCACCTCATCAGTGAAGCATGGTGGTGGTAGTGTCATGGCGTGGGCATGTATGGCTGCCAATGGAACTGGTTCTCTTGTATTTATTGATGATGTGACTGCTGACAAAAGCAGCAGGATGAATTCTGAAGTGTTGCGGGCAATATTATCTGCTCATATTCAGCCAAATGCTTCAGAACTCATTGGACGCCGCTTCACAGTGCAGATGGACAATGACCCAAAGCAGACTGCAAAAGCAACCAAAGAGTTTTTTAAGGAAAAGAAGTGGAATGTTATGCAATGGCCAAGTCAATCACCTGACCTGAATCCGATTGAGCATGCATTTCACTTGCTGAAGACAAAACTGAAGGGAAAATGCCCCAAGAACAAGCAGGAACTGAAGACAGTTGCAGTAGAGGCCTGGAAGAGCATCACCAGGGATGAAACCCAGCAACTGGTGATGTCTATGCGTTCCAGACTTCAGGCTGTAATTGACTGCAAAGGATTTGCAAGCAAGTATTAAAAAGTGAAAGTTTGATTTATGATTATTATTCTGTCCCATTACTTTTGGTCCCTTAACAAGTGGGAGGCACATATGCAAACTGTTGTAATTCCTACACCGTTCACCTGATTTGGATGTAAATACCCTCAAATTAAAGCTGACAGTCTGCAGTTAAAGCACGTCTTGTTCGTTTCATTTCAAATCCATTGTGGTGGTGTATAGAGCCAAAAATGTTAGAATTGTGTCAATGTCCCAATATTTATGTCCTGACCTCAACTCTACTGAACACCGTGGTGAATTGGAATTTAAATTCCGAGCCAGGTCCTGACCTCATAGTTTTGTTTTGTTTTTTTGGTTGAGTGGCCACAATTCCACACAGATACACTCCAAAATCTCCTTGTCAGAAGTGTGAAGGCTGATAGAGCCACAAAGGTCGATCAACTCCATTTTAATGCCCATGGGTTTGGAATAAAATGTCCAACCAGTTTATGTAGGCATTAGAGATGAGCGAATCGAAGTATCCGAAGTGGAATTCGAGTCGAATATCGGAAAAATTTCGATTCGTGCCGAATCCGAAAAACAGCCTAATTCGGACGCGCGAATCGAAATTTTTCCGAAAATGGCGGCTGACATGTGCGGCGACGGAGCGGGGATGTCGGGGAAGGCGCGCAGACAAGGCGCGCTGCCCCATAATGCATTCCTCAACGACATGTGATCGCATCAGCCAATCAGCAGCCAGCCAGCCAGCACTGTGTAATGGTCGAGGTATATATAGCGGCCATTTTGGAAATCTTCATTTGCCTGCAGTCATTGAACAGAGGCAGACCGCTCTGTACTAGGGACAGGGACAGAGTTAGGGCCACAGAAACGAGAATTGGGGACAGAGAGAAGTTACTTAGGGACAGAGAACCATTACTCAGGGACACAGACTTGTTAATGAGGGCCACAGAATCGTTATTTAGGGACAAAGAAACGCTAGTTAGGGCCACAGAATTCATACTCAGGGACAGACAGAATTGTTACTCAGTGCCAGAGAATTGTTACTTAGGGCCACAGAAACGTTATTAGGGCCACAGAATTTTTACTCAGGGACAGACAGAATTGTTACTGAGTGCCAGAGAATTGTTACTCAGGGACAGACAGAATTGTTACTGAGTGCCAGAGAATTCTTACTCAGGGCCACAGAATTCATTCTCAGGGACAGACAGAATTGTTACTCAGGGACAGACAGAATTGTTACTGAGTGCCAGAGAATTGTTACTCAGGGACAGACAGAATTGTTACTGAGTGCCAGAGAATTGTTACTCAGGGACAGACAGAATTGTTACTGAGTGCCAGAGAATTGTTACTCAGGGACAGACAGAATTGTTACTGAGTGCCAGAGAATTGTTACTCAGGGACAGACAGAATTGTTACTGAGTGCCAGAGAATTGTTACTCAGGGACAGACAGAATTGTTACTGAGTGCCAGAGAATTGTTACTCAGGGACAGACAGAATTGTTACTGAGTGCCAGAGAATTGTTACTCAGGGACAGACAGAATTGTTACTGAGTGCCAGAGAATTGTTACTCGCACAGACACAAAATTGTTACTTGCACAGACACAGAATTGTTACTCGCGCAGACACAGAATTGTTACTCAGGGCCACAGAATTCATACTCAGGGACAGACAGAATTGTTACTGAGTGCCAGAGAATTGTTACTCAGGGACAGACAGAATTGTTACTGAGTGCCAGAGAATTGTTACTCAGGGACAGACAGAATTGTTACTGAGTGCCAGAGAATTGTTACTCACACAAAATTGTTACTTGCACAGACACAGAATTGTTACTCGCACAGACACAGAATTGTTACTCAGGGCCACAGAATTCATACTCAGGGACAGACAGAATTGTTACTGAGTGCCAGAGAATTGTTACTCAGGGACAGACAGAATTGTTACTGAGTGCCAGAGAATTGTTACTCAGGGACAGACAGAATTGTTACTGAGTGCCAGAGAATTGTTACTCGCACAGACACAAAATTGTTACTTGCACAGACACAGAATTGTTACTCGCACAGACACAGAATTGTTACTCAGGGCCACAGAATTCATACTCAGGGACAGACAGAATTGTTACTGAGTGCCAGAGAATTGTTACTCAGGGACAGACAGAATTGTTACTGAGTGCCAGAGAATTGTTACTCAGGGACAGACAGAATTGTTACTGAGTGCCAGAGAATTGTTACTCGCACAGACACAAAATTGTTACTTGCACAGACACAGAATTGTTACTCGCACAGACACAGAATTGTTACTCAGGGCCACAGAATTCATACTCAGGGACAGACAGAATTGTTACTGAGTGCCAGAGAATTGTTACTCAGGGACAGACAGAATTGTTACTGAGTGCCAGAGAATTGTTACTCAGGGACAGACAGAATTGTTACTGAGTGCCAGAGAATTGTTACTCGCACAGACACAAAATTGTTACTTGCACAGACACAGAATTGTTACTCGCACAGACACAGAATTGTTACTCAGGGCCACAGAATTCATACTCAGGGACAGACAGAATTGTTACTGAGTGCCAGAGAATTGTTACTCAGGGACAGACAGAATTGTTACTGAGTGCCAGAGAATTGTTACTCAGGGACAGACAGAATTGTTACTGAGTGCCAGAGAATTGTTACTCGCACAGACACAAAATTGTTACTTGCACAGACACAGAATTGTTACTCGCACAGACACAGAATTGTTACTCAGGGCCACAGAATTCATACTCAGGGACAGACAGAATTGTTACTGAGCGCCAGAGAATTGTTACTCAGGGACAGACAGAATTGTTACTGAGTGCCAGAGAATTGTTACTCAGGGACAGACAGAATTGTTACTGAGTGCCAGAGAATTGTTACTCAGGGACAGACAGAATTGTTACTGAGTGCCAGAGAATTGTTACTCAGGGACAGACAGAATTGTTACTGAGTGCCAGAGAATTGTTACTCGCACAGACACAAAATTGTTACTTGCACAGACACAGAATTGTTACTCGCACAGACACAGAATTGTTACTCAGGGCCACAGAATTCATACTCAGGGACAGACAGAATTGTTACTGAGTGCCAGAGAATTGTTACTCAGGGACAGACAGAATTGTTACTGAGTGCCAGAGAATTGTTACTCAGGGACAGACAGAATTGTTACTGAGTGCCAGAGAATTGTTACTCGCACAGACACAAAATTGTTACTTGCACAGACACAGAATTGTTACTCGCACAGACACAGAATTGTTACTCAGGGCCACAGAATTCATACTCAGGGACAGACAGAATTGTTACTGAGTGCCAGAGAATTGTTACTCAGGGACAGACAGAATTGTTACTGAGTGCCAGAGAATTGTTACTCAGGGACAGACAGAATTGTTACTGAGTGCCAGAGAATTGTTACTCGCACAGACACAAAATTGTTACTTGCACAGACACAGAATTGTTACTCGCACAGACACAGAATTGTTACTCAGGGCCACAGAATTCATACTCAGGGACAGACAGAATTGTTACTGAGTGCCAGAGAATTGTTACTCAGGGACAGACAGAATTGTTACTGAGTGCCAGAGAATTGTTACTCAGGGACAGACAGAATTGTTACTGAGTGCCAGAGAATTGTTACTCGCACAGACACAAAATTGTTACTTGCACAGACACAGAATTGTTACTCGCACAGACACAGAATTGTTACTCAGGGCCACAGAATTCATACTCAGGGATAGACAGAATTGTTACTGAGTGCCAGAGAATTGTTACTCAGGGACAGACAGAATTGTTACTGAGTGCCAGAGAATTGTTACTCAGGGACAGACAGAATTGTTACTGAGTGCCAGAGAATTGTTACTCGCACAGACACAAAATTGTTACTTGCACAGACACAGAATTGTTACTCGCACAGACACAGAATTGTTACTCAGGGCCACAGAATTCATACTCAGGGACAGACAGAATTGTTACTGAGCGCCAGAGAATTGTTACTCAGGGACAGACAGAATTGTTACTGAGTGCCAGAGAATTGTTACTCAGGGACAGACAGAATTGTTACTGAGTGCCAGAGAATTGTTACTCAGGGACAGACAGAATTGTTACTGAGTGCCAGAGAATTGTTACTCAGGGACAGACAGAATTGTTACTGAGTGCCAGAGAATTGTTACTCGCACAGACACAAAATTGTTACTTGCACAGACACAGAATTGTTACTCGCGCAGACACAGAATTGTTACTCAGGGCCACAGAATTCATACTCAGGGACAGACAGAATTGTTACTGAGTGCCAGAGAATTGTTACTCAGGGACAGACAGAATTGTTACTGAGTGCCAGAGAATTGTTACTCAGGGACAGACAGAATTGTTACTGAGTGCCAGAGAATTGTTACTCAGGGACAGACAGAATTGTTACTGAGTGCCAGAGAATTGTTACTCGCACAGACACAAAATTGTTACTTGCACAGACACAGAATTGTTACTCGCACAGACACAGAATTGTTACTCAGGGCCACAGAATTCATACTCAGGGACAGACAGAATTGTTACTGAGCGCCAGAGAATTGTTACTCAGGGACAGACAGAATTGTTACTGAGTGCCAGAGAATTGTTACTCAGGGACAGACAGAATTGTTACTGAGTGCCAGAGAATTGTTACTCAGGGACAGACAGAATTGTTACTGAGTGCCAGAGAATTGTTACTCAGGGACAGACAGAATTGTTACTGAGTGCCAGAGAATTGTTACTCGCACAGACACAAAATTGTTACTTGCACAGACACAGAATTGTTACTCGCACAGACACAGAATTGTTACTCAGGGCCACAGAATTCATACTCAGGGACAGACAGAATTGTTACTGAGTGCCAGAGAATTGTTACTCAGGGACAGACAGAATTGTTACTGAGTGCCAGAGAATTGTTACTCAGGGACAGACAGAATTGTTACTGAGTGCCAGAGAATTGTTACTCGCACAGACACAAAATTGTTACTTGCACAGACACAGAATTGTTACTCGCACAGACACAGAATTGTTACTCAGGGCCACAGAATTCATACTCAGGGACAGACAGAATTGTTACTGAGTGCCAGAGAATTGTTACTCAGGGACAGACAGAATTGTTACTGAGTGCCAGAGAATTGTTACTCAGGGACAGACAGAATTGTTACTGAGTGCCAGAGAATTGTTACTCGCACAGACACAAAATTGTTACTTGCACAGACACAGAATTGTTACTCGCACAGACACAGAATTGTTACTCGCACAGACACAGAATTGTTACTCAGGGCCACAGAATTCATACTCAGGGACAGACAGAATTGTTACTGAGTGCCAGAGAATTGTTACTCAGGGACACCTAATCGTTGAATTAAATAGTATGTCAGACAACATGCAGAGGAGTGGCAGAGGAGGCAATGTTTTAGGAGCGAGCAGACGTGGCAGCAGAGGAAGGGGTCGAGGCAGCAGTATTCGCAGCCAGAGGCCAGTGCTCCCGGTGTCATCCAGCGGTCGTGTCTCCACCGACAACCCTGCCGTCATTGATTGGTTGGCTCGGTCGTCTTCCTCTTCCCAGGTCACCTCTGACACCTACAGCCAACGGTCGGTGGGTACGTCAGACACAACCGTTAGTTGGCATGGCCCGGGACCAAGCCCACTGAAATCACGTGTCCTCTACCTGCCCCTGTCCTTTGCTGTTCCCTCACCAAGCGAAGTATCGCATGCTGTGGGCTCAGCCCCACTGTACAGTGAGGAAGAGCTAACAGAGGGCGGTCAGGAACGGGGGGAGACATCGGCCTTTTCAGCAGCCAAGCGAACAAGTACTGGCGAGGAGAGTGGCTCGGTAGCCGGTCTAGAGACAGGTCTGTCTCCTGACCCAGACGCAGCCGAGGGGGCTAGTAGTGAGGCGGAGACCCTACTTGATGATGAGGAGGTTGATCGCACTTGGCAGCCTCGTCGTCATCAGGCAATTTCTTCCGCATCATCAGGAGAAGAGGGTGGCAGCTTGGCAGCGAGCAAAACAGTCGGTGGGTTGCCCAGGAGACAGCAGCAGGGTCGCATCAGTGTCAGTGGAGCCAAACGTCCACGGAGTAGAGCACCAGCTCCACTGCAGCCTACCACCACGGCCAGTAGTGGTGCCGGTGCGCACGGAGGAAGTAGCAGTCAGCCAGTGAAGAGTAGCGGGGGCAAAGTTTCCTACTCGGTGGTGTGGCAATTTTTCCTCAAGCCGCCCGAGGAAGTAAACGTAGCCGTATGTCGACTATGTGGCCAGAAATGCAAGCGTGGCCAGGGGGCCCATGTTGGGACTACAGCGTTGCGTCAGCATATGCAGCGTCACCATTCGGTGGCCTGGGAAAACCGTGATAAACATACGGCGGTTCTGCCTGCCCCAGCCCCCGCTCCATCACCCGCTCCGTTACTTGCTCCGTCACCCGACGTCGTCAATCGCCCTCTATCAGCCAGTCAAGGCTCCAACACCTCTGCTGAGGGGAGTTGTCGCTCATTGGCATCTTCCGCTCGTTCAGATGCTCCTTCTCCTGCTACTCCTCTTCTCGGATTCCGTCAACAGTCTTTCTTGGAATCCGTATCCAAGAGACAACAGTTTGCGAGCACGCACCCGACGGTGCAAAAGCTGAACGTCCTCCTGTCCAAGTTGCTGGTGCTGCAGTCCCTCCCTTTCCAACTGGTGGACTCAGCACCTTTCCGAGAAATGATGGCTTGTGCCGCGCCGCGGTGGAGAGTGCCAAGCCGTCATTTCTTTGCCCAAAAGGCAGTGCCAGCCCTGCATTCACATGTAGAAGAGATGGTGGGCCAGTCTTTGAGCATGTCGGTCTCTGCCAAAGTGCACGGCAGCGCCGACGTGTGGAGCTGTAACTACGGTCAGGGACAGTACATGTCATTTACGGCCCACTGGGTGAACGTGGTGCCGGCACAGCCGCACCAGCAACTTGGACAGGTCACGACGCTTTTGCCTCCACGTTTGCACGTCCTTGGTCCAGCAAGCATGTCCGCCTCTACCACCTCTTTTTCCGCCGTGTCCTCAGCCGCCACCCCCGTGCCAAGTCCCATTACCCGACCGGCATATCACATGTGCAGGGCGCAACGGTGTCACGCTGTGCTGCACCTGGTATGCCTTGGCGAACGTAGTCACACAGGGGAGGAACTGCTGAGTGTAATGAACAGAGAAATCGACAGATGGCTGTCTCCGCGCAAACTAAAAATCGGAACCATGTTGACTGACAACGGAAAGAACATGGTGTCTGCTCTGCGTCAAGGAAGGTTGTGCCATGCGCCATGCATGGCTCACGTGTTCAATCTGGTTGTCAAGCGGTTCCTAAAATCCACCATCCCACTGCAAGACATCCTTAAAATGTCACGTAAACTGTGCATGCATTTCAGCCATTCCTACACCGCAAAGAACACCCTCATTGAGCTGCAGCGGCAGAACGGAATTCCACAGCATCGCCTGATCTGCGACGTTGCAACAAGGTGGAATTCAACCCTACACATGTTAGACCGCCTTTACGAGCAGCGAAAGGCCATCACCGATTTCCTGATGTTACAAGCGGATAAAGGTACTCCCCTGTGTAACTTAGATGTCAGCCATTGGCAGCTCATGCGTGACACCTGCCGCTTGCTCAGGCCCTTTGAGGAGGCCACGCTATTCGTGAGTCGGCAGGACTATGGGATGAACGACGTCATTCCTCTGTTGCACGTCCTGGAACAAATGCTGTTAACAATGGCTGGTCAGGGTGCGGTAGACGTGGCGCACAGATCTCAACGCCACATGACCCCTGTGGGGGCAGGACAGGAAGAAGAGGAGGAGGTAGAGGAGGACATTTGTGCTCAGGAATTATTGAGTGAAATGGGTGGTTTTTCCACTCAGCGGACAGGAGTGGAGGAGCAGGAGCATCTGGTAGAGGAGGAGGAGGAGGAGACAGAGGACCCAGACGCACCGTGGCAGTATGCTGTGGAGATGGAGGCAGGGAGTCCCTCGCATTCCTTGGCACAAATGGCCCATAGCATGCTCGGTTGCTTGCGTAGCGACAGCCGAATAATAACCATCAGACAGAGGGATGACTTTTGGCTGTCCACCTTGTTGGACCCTCGCTACCGGTCCAAAATGGTGGCCTTTTTCACACCTGCTGAGAGGGAGGCCAAAATTACGTACTATAAAAACCACCTATGTAGTCAGTTGGTCTCTGCCTTTGTGCGCCAACGTCCATCCTCAGACACTGTGGGCCCTGTGCGCTCGCGTTCCGCTGGCATGGCAGCAGGGGAGGGGTGGGGTGGTAGGAGCAGTGGCAGCTCCACCAGCAGCGGCTGCCTCAGTCTGCAGTCGATGATGAGTAGCTTTCTTCACCAGCGCAGTGAGGAAACTACTAACCAGCCGCAGCAGCAGCAGCAGCATCAGGTGGACCTGGAGCAGGAGCTCAAACAACAGGCTTGGGCCTACTTGGACAGCACCCTGCCAACCGAGGTAGACAATCCCCTTGACTACTGGGCAACGAAACTTGACCTTTGGCCCCAACTAGCTGAATTTGCCCTTGAAAGGCTGTCATGCCCGGCCAGTAGCGTGGCATCGGAGCGCGTGTTTAGTGCGGCAGGAGGTATTGTAACTCCGCGGAGGACACGACTGTCCACCCAAAGTGTGGAGAGACTCACGTTTGTGAAAATGAATCAGGCGTGGATTAGTCTGGATTTCAAACCACCAGTTCCTGACACAACTGACTAAATCCGCCATGAATCATGCCTCAAACATGTGCCACTTTCAGGTCTCCTCACACTGCTGGTGTGTTAAATTTTTTGACATAGGGTGCAGGCAGATTACGGGCCTCCTATAGCTGCTGCCAGGCCCCTAATCTGCCATGGGCCCCTATATACCGCCTCCTCATGCTGCTGCCAAGTCCAGAGTCTGTCATGGGTCCCTGTACGGCCTCCCATTGCTGCTGTCTCCATCGCCACACTCTGCTGCCATGTGCCACTTTCAGGTCTCTTCACACTGCTGGTGTGTTAAATTTTTTGACATAGGGTGCAGGCAGATTACGGGCCTCACATAGCTGCTGCCAGGCCCCTAATCTGCCATGGGCCCCTATATACCGCCTCCTCATGCTGCTGCCAAGTCTAGAGTCTCTCATGGGTCCCTGTACGGCCTCCCATTGCTGCTGTCTCCATCGCCACACTCTGCTGCCATGTGCCACTTTCAGGTCTCTTCACACTGCTGGTGTGTTAAATTTTTTGACATAGGGTGCAGGCAGATTACGGGCCTCACATAGCTGCTGGCAGGCCCCTAATCTGCCATGGGCCCCTATATACCGCCTCCTCATGCTGCTGCCAAGTCCAGAGTCTGTCATGGTCCCTGTACGGCCTCCCATTGCTGCTGTCTCCATCGCCACACTCTGCTGCCATGTGCCACTTTCAGGTCTCTTCACACTGCTGGTGTGTTTAATTTTTTGACATAGGGTGCAGGCAGATTACGGGCCTCACATAGCTGCTGGCAGGCCCCTAATCTGCCATGGGCCCCTATATACCGCCTCCTCATGCTGCTGCCAAGTCCAGAGTCTGTCATGGTCCCTGTACGGCCTCCCATTGCTGCTGTCTCCATCGCCACACTCTGCTGCCATGTGCCACTTTCAGGTCTCTTCACACTGCTGGTGTGTTTAATTTTTTGACATAGGGTGCAGGCAGATTACGGGCCTCACATAGCTGCTGCCAGGCCCCTAATCTGCCATGGGCCCCTATATACCGCCTCCTCATGCTGCTGCCAAGTCCAGAGTCTGTCATGGGTCCCTGTACGGCCTCCCATTGCTGCTGTCTCCATCGCCACACTCTGCCATGTGCCACTTTCATTTCTCCTCACACACTGCTGGTGTGTTGAATTTTTTGACATAGGGTGCTGGCAGATTACGGGCCTCCTATAGCTGCTGCCAGGCCCCTAATCTGCCATGGGCCCCTATATACCGCCTCCTCATGCTGCTGCCAAGTCTAGAGTCTCTCATGGGTCCCTGTACGGCCTCCCATTGCTGCTGTCTCCATCGCCACACTCTGCTGCCATGTGCCACTTTCAGGTCTCTTCACACTGCTGGTGTGTTAAATTTTTTGACATAGGGTGCAGGCAGATTACGGGCCTCACATAGCTGCTGCCAGGCCCCTAATCTGCCATGGGCCCCTATATACCGCCTCCTCATGCTGCTGCCAAGTCCAGAGTCTGTCATGGTCCCTGTACGGCCTCCCATTGCTGCTGTCTCCATCGCCACAGTCTGCTGCCATGTGCCACTTTCAGGTCTCTTCACACTGCTGGTGTGTTAAATTTTTTGACATAGGGTGCAGGCAGATTACGGGCCTCACATAGCTGCTGCCAGGCCCCTAATCTGCCATGGGCCCCTATATACCGCCTCCTCATGCTGCTGCCAAGTTCAGAGTCTGTCATGGGTCCCTGTACGGCCTCCCATTGCTGCTGTCTCCATCGCCACACTCTGCCATGTGCCACTTTCAGGTCTCCTCACACTGCTGGTGTGTTGAATTTTTTGACATAGGGTGCAGGCAGATTACGGGCCTCACATAGCTGCTGCCAGGCCCCTAATCTGCCATGGGCCCCTATATACCGCCTCCTCATGCTGCTGCCAAGTCTAGAGTCTCTCATGGGTCCCTGTACGGCCTCCCATTGCTGCTGTCTCCATCGCCACACTCTGCTGCCATGTGCCACTTTCAGGTCTCTTCACACTGCTGGTGTGTTAAATTTTTTGACATAGGGTGCAGGCAGATTACGGGCCTCACATAGCTGCTGCCAGGCCCCTAATCTGCCATGGGCCCCTATATACCGCCTCCTCATGCTGCTGCCAAGTCCAGAGTCTGTCATGGTCCCTGTACGGCCTCCCATTGCTGCTGTCTCCATCGCCACAGTCTGCTGCCATGTGCCACTTTCAGGTCTCTTCACACTGCTGGTGTGTTAAATTTTTTGACATAGGGTGCAGGCAGATTACGGGCCTCACATAGCTGCTGCCAGGCCCCTAATCTGCCATGGGCCCCTATATACCGCCTCCTCATGCTGCTGCCAAGTTCAGAGTCTGTCATGGGTCCCTGTACGGCCTCCCATTGCTGCTGTCTCCATCGCCACACTCTGCCATGTGCCACTTTCAGGTCTCCTCACACTGCTGGTGTGTTGAATTTTTTGACATAGGGTGCTGGCAGATTACGGGCCTCCTATAGCTGCTGCCAGGCCCCTAATCTGCCATGGGCCCCTATATACCGCCTCCTCATGCTGCTGCCAAGTCCAGAGTCTGTCATGGGTCCCTGTACGGCCTCCCATTGCTGCTGTCTCCATCGCCACACTCTGCTGCCATGTGCCACTTTCAGGTCTCTTCACACTGCTGGTGTGTTAAATTTTTTGACATAGGGTGCAGGCAGATTACGGGCCTCACATAGCTGCTGGCAGGCCCCTAATCTGCCATGGGCCCCTATATACCGCCTCCTCATGCTGCTGCCAAGTCCAGAGTCTGTCATGGTCCCTGTACGGCCTCCCATTGCTGCTGTCTCCATCGCCACAGTCTGCTGCCATGTGCCACTTTCAGGTCTCTTCACACTGCTGGTGTGTTAAATTTTTTGACATAGGGTGCAGGCAGATTACGGGCCTCACATAGCTGCTGCCAGGCCCCTAATCTGCCATGGGCCCCTATATACCGCCTCCTCATGCTGCTGCCAAGTTCAGAGTCTGTCATGGGTCCCTGTACGGCCTCCCATTGCTGCTGTCTCCATCGCCACACTCTGCCATGTGCCACTTTCAGGTCTCCTCACACTGCTGGTGTGTTGAATTTTTTGACATAGGGTGCTGGCAGATTACGGGCCTCCTATAGCTGCTGCCAGGCCCCTAATCTGCCATGGGCCCCTATATACCGCCTCCTCATGCTGCTGCCAAGTCCAGAGTCTGTCATGGGTCCCTGTACGGCCTCCCATTGCTGCTGTCTCCATCGCCACACTCTGCTGCCATGTGCCACTTTCAGGTCTCTTCACACTGCTGGTGTGTTAAATTTTTTGACATAGGGTGCAGGCAGATTACGGGCCTCACATAGCTGCTGGCAGGCCCCTAATCTGCCATGGGCCCCTATATACCGCCTCCTCATGCTGCTGCCAAGTCCAGAGTCTGTCATGGTCCCTGTACGGCCTCCCATTGCTGCTGTCTCCATCGCCACAGTCTGCTGCCATGTGCCACTTTCAGGTCTCTTCACACTGCTGGTGTGTTAAATTTTTTGACATAGGGTGCAGGCAGATTACGGGCCTCACATAGCTGCTGCCAGGCCCCTAATCTGCCATGGGCCCCTATATACCGCCTCCTCATGCTGCTGCCAAGTCCAGAGTCTGTCATGGTCCCTGTACGGCCTCCCATTGCTGCTGTCTCCATCGCCACACTCTGCTGCCATGTGCCACTTTCAGGTCTCTTCACACTGCTGGTGTGTTAAATTTTTTGACATAGGGTGCAGGCAGATTACGGGCCTCACATAGCTGCTGCCAGGCCCCTAATCTGCCATGGGCCCCTATATACCGCCTCCTCATGCTGCTGCCAAGTCCAGAGTCTGTCATGGTCCCTGTACGGCCTCCCATTGCTGCTGTCTCCATCGCCACAGTCTGCTGCCATGTGCCACTTTCAGGTCTCTTCACACTGCTGGTGTGTTAAATTTTTTGACATAGGGTGCAGGCAGATTACGGGCCTCACATAGCTGCTGCCAGGCCCCTAATCTGCCATGGGCCCCTATATACCGCCTCCTCATGCTGCTGCCAAGTCCAGAGTCTGTCATGGTCCCTGTACGGCCTCCCATTGCTGCTGTCTCCATCGCCACAGTCTGCTGCCATGTGCCACTTTCAGGTCTCTTCACACTGCTGGTGTGTTAAATTTTTTGACATAGGGTGCAGGCAGATTACGGGCCTCACATAGCTGCTGCCAGGCCCCTAATCTGCCATGGGCCCCTATATACCGCCTCCTCATGCTGCTGCCAAGTCCAGAGTCTCTCATGGGTCCCTGTACGGCCTCCCATTGCTGCTGTCTCCATCGCCACACTCTGCTGCCATGTGCCACTTTCAGGTCTCTTCACACTGCTGGTGTGTTAAATTTTTTGACATAGGGTGCAGGCAGATTACGGGCCTCACATAGCTGCTGCCAGGCCCCTAATCTGCCATGGGCCCCTATATACCGCCTCCTCATGCTGCTGCCAAGTCCAGAGTCTGTCATGGTCCCTGTACGGCCTCCCATTGCTGCTGTCTCCATCGCCACACTCTGCTGCCATGTGCCACTTTCAGGTCTCTTCACACTGCTGGTGTGTTAAATTTTTTGACATAGGGTGCAGGCAGATTACGGGCCTCACATAGCTGCTGCCAGGCCCCTAATCTGCCATGGGCCCCTATATACCGCCTCCTCATGCTGCTGCCAAGTCCAGAGTCTGTCATGGTCCCTGTACGGCCTCCCATTGCTGCTGTCTCCATCGCCACACTCTGCCATGTGCCACTTTCAGGTCTCTTCACACTGCTGGTGTGTTAAATTTTTTGACATAGGGTGCAGGCAGATTACGGGCCTCCCATAGCTGCTGCCAGGCCCCTAATCTGCCATGGGCCCCTATATACCGCCTCCTCATGCTGCTGCCAAGTCCAGAGTCTGTCATGGGTCCCTGTACGGCCTCCCATTGCTGCTGTCTCCATCGCCACACTCTGCCATGTGCCACTTTCAGGTCTCCTCACACACTGCTGGTGTGTAGAATTTTTTGACATAGGGTGCTGGCAGATTACGGGCCTCCCATAGCTGCTGCCAGGCCCCTAATCTGCCATGGGCCCCTATATACCGCCTCCTCATGCTGCTGCCAAGTTCAGAGTCTGTCATGGGTCCCTGTACGGCCTCCCATTGCTGCTGTCTCCATCGCCACACTCTGCCATGTGCCACTTTCAGGTCTCCTCACACTGCTGGTGTGTTGAATTTTTTGACATAGGGTGCTGGCAGATTACGGGCCTCCTATAGCTGCTGCCAGGCCCCTAATCTGCCATGGGCCCCTATATACCGCCTCCTCATGCTGCTGCCAAGTCCAGAGTCTGTCATGGGTCCCTGTACGGCCTCCCATTGCTGCTGTCTCCATCGCCACACTCTGCCATGTGCCACTTTCAGGTCTCCTCACACACTGCTGGTGTGTTGAATTTTTTGACATAGGGTGCTGGCAGATTACGGGCCTCCTATAGCTGCTGCCAGGCCCCTAATCTGCCGTAGGCCCCTATATACCGCCTCCTCATGCTGCTGCCAGGTCCAGAGTCTCTCATGGGTCCCTGTACGGCCTCCCATTGCTGCTGTCTCCATCGCCACACTCTGCCATGTGCCACTTTCAGGTCTCCTCACACTGCTGGTGTGTTCCATTTTTTGTCATAGGGTGCTGGCAGATTATGGGCCTCCCATAACTGCTGCCAGGCCCCTAATCTGCCATGGGCCCCTATACCGACTCCTCATGCTGTGACGTTGCAACAACGTGGAATTCAACCCTACATATGTTAGACCGCCTTTACGAACAGCAAAAGGCCATCACAGATTTCCTGATGTTAAAAGCAGATAAAGGTACTCCCTGTGTAACTTAGATGTCAGCCATTGGCAGCTCATGCGTGACACCTGCGCTTGCTCAGGCCCTTTGAGGAGGCCACGCTATTCGTGAGTCGGCAGGACTATGGGATGAACGACGTCATTCCTCTGTTGCACGTCCTGGAACAAATGCTGTTAACAATGGCTGGTCAGGGTGCGGTAGACGTGGCGCACAGATCTCAACGCCACATGGCCCCTGTGGGGGCAGGACTGGAAGAAGAGGAGGAGGTAGAGGAGGACATTGGTGCTCAGGAATTATTGAGTGAAATGGGTGGTTTTTCCACTCAGCGGACAGGAGTGGAGGAGCAGGAGCATCTGGTAGAGGAGGAGGAAGAGGAGACAGAGGACCTAGACGCACCGTGGCAGTATGCTGTGGAGATGGAGGCAGGGAGTCCCTCGCATTCCTTGGCACAAATGGCCCATAGCATGCTCGGTTGCTTGCGTAGCGACAGCCGAATAATAACCATCAGACAGAGGGATGACTTTTGGCTGTCCACCTTGTTGGACCCTCGCTACCGTTCAAAAATGGTGGCCTTTTTCACACCTGCTGAGAGGGAGGCCAAAATAACGTACTATAAAAAACACCTATGTAGTCAGCTGGTCTCTGCCTGTCTGCGCCAACGTCCATCCTCAGACACTGTGGGCCCTGTGCGCTCGTGTTCCGCTGCCATGGCAGCAGGGGAGGGGTGGGGTGGTAGGAGCAGTGGCAGCTCCACCAGCAGCGGCTGCCTCAGTCTGCAGTCGATGATGAGTAGCTTTCTTCACCAGCGCAGTGAGGAAACTACTAACCAGCCGCAGCAGCAGCAGCAGCATCAGGTGGACCTGGAGCAGGACCTCAAACAACAGGCTTAGGCCTACTTGGACAGCACCCTGCCAACCGAGGTAGACAATCCCCTTGACTACTGGGCAACGAAACTTGACCTTTGGCCCCAACTAGCTGAATTTGCCCTTGAAAGGCTGTCATGCCCGGCCAGTAGCGTGGCATCGGAGCGCGTGTTTAGTGCGGCAGGAGGTATTGCAACTCCGCGGAGGACACGACTGTCCACCCAAAGTGTGGAGAGACTCACGTTTGTGAAAATGAATCAGGCGTGGATTAGTCTGGATTTCAAACCACCAGTTCCTGACACAACTGACTAAATCCGCCATGAATCATGCCCCAAACATGTGCCACTTTCAGGTCTCCTCACACTGCTGGTGTGTTCCATTTTTTGTCATAGGGTGCTGGCAGATTACGGGCCTCCCATAGCTGCTGCCAGGCCCCTAATCTGCCATGGGCCCCTATACCGCCTCCTCATGCTGCTGCCAAGTCCAGAGTCTCTCATGGGTCCCTGTACGGCCTCCCATTGCTGCTGCCTCCATCGCCACACTCTGCCATGTGCCACTTTCAGGTCTCCTCACACTGCTGGTGTGTTCCATTTTTTGTCATAGGGTGCTGGCAGATTACGGGCCTCCCATAGCTGCTGCCAGGCCCCTAATCTGCCATGGGCCCCTATACCGCCTCCTCATGCTGCTGCCAGGTCCAGAGTCTCTCATGGGTCCCTGTACGGCCTCCCATTGCTGCTGTCTCCATCGCCACACTCTGCCATGTGCCACTTTCAGGTCTCCTCACACTGCTGGTGGGTTCCATTTTTTGTCATAGGGTGCTGGCAGATTACGGGCCTCCCATAGCTGCTGCCAGGCCCGTAATCTGCCATGGGCCCCCGTACCGACTCCTCATGCTGCTGCCAGGCCCGTAATCTGTCATGGGCCCCTGTTGTCGCTTGTTGGCATATTCCGCTCGTTCAGATGCTCCTTCTCCTGCTACTCATCTTCACGGATTCCGTCAGCAGTCTTTCTTGGAATCCGTTTCCAAGAGACAACAGTTTGCGAGCACGCACCCGACGGTGCAGAAGCTGAACGTCCTCCTGTCCAAGTTGCTGCTGCCAGGCTCGTAATCTGTCATGCGCCCCTGTACCGCCTCCTCATGCTGCTGCCAGGTCCAGAGTGTGTCATGGGCCCCCGTACCGACTCCTCATGCTGCTGCCAGGCCCGTAATCTGTCATGGGCCCCTGTACCGCCTCCCCATGCTGCTGCCAGGTCCAGAGTGTGTCATGGGTCCCTGTACGGCCTCCCATTGCTGCTGCCAGGCCCGTAATCTGCCATGGGCCCCTGTACCGACTCCTCATGCTGCTGCCAGGCCCGTAATCTGTCATGGGCCCCTGTACCGCCTCCTCATGCTGCTGCCAGGTCCAGAGTGTGTCATGGGTCCCTGTACGGCCTCCCATTGCTGCTGTCTCTATCGCCACACTCTGCCATGTGCCACTTTCAGGTCTCCTCACACTGCTGGTGGTTTCCATTTTTGTCATAGGGTGCTGTATGGCCTCCCATTGCTGCTGCCTCCACCGCCACACTGTGGCTCCACACTCTGGTTTTGGCCCCGTGACTGCCCAAATGAGTGAAGTGTGCGGTGATTCTAAGATCGACGGCACTCATCTGCATGTCATACTGACTGACAGTATTATTTCTCTTCCCCAGCAGACTCCAAGGGCATTTAAATTAAAGGTACAGTGTTCTGCACTAATATTAAGTCTCTCTGAAGCCTAGAAACACCCTTTTTTAAGTTAAATTCACAGCGAATTTATTCGACTCGAATCGAATATTGTCCACGAATTCGCCGAATCAGTCGAATCGAATTTTTCATTTCTTCGCTCATCTCTAGTAGGCATAATGGTCAGGTATTCACACATTTTTGGCCATATCATGTAATTACACTACTTATATGCACTTGGTCTGCAACCCTGAAACAATAAGGAACTCATATTTCCTCATGTCAATATTACAACTCTATGATTTTTAATAGAGTGGAAATGTGTTCTACAATTTTTGGCCATTTGGCCCCACTATATCTTCAACCTCAAATTAGAGATGATTCTTCACCCCTTATGTCCTCCTTTTCACACTGAGCAAACTTTTTATTTTTTTACCTTTTTTTCTTGGTAAAAAATTCAGGACCACCATACCCCCCCCCCCCCCCCCCCGCCCTCCCCCAATGCACATCAATCACCTAGGCAAATGATGTGTATTATGCCCGCTGTGCCTGGGATATGCATGTCACATATTCCAGGAGGCATACTCTTTCTTTGAAAAAGGAGGAGGGGGCAAGCCTAGTGGACTGTGATTGTGAGGCCCGGATGAACCCAGAAAAGCCAATGAGCCTCCTGATGGCATCACATAAGAAGATGCCGGTGCAGGACTGACTGGGGAAATAATTCTGACAGGATTCTGCAGGACACTGCTGGATCCACTGGGTGCGTAAGTACCCTAAAGAGTTATAATCCTCAATAAAGTTTACATTGGTCCAAAAAAAAAACCATAATGGGATGGGGATGGTGGAGATGTGCTTTAATGATGATTTTAAGCCCACCTATGTTAAACTTACATGGTGGACCAAATCTCTCTGCTTGTATATTAAAGTGCACATATGGCCTCATTATATTACCAAGATCTTGAAGACTGACCAAATTAAAAACTAACTTTCATTTGCAGTAACTTTTGAATAAATATCATCACGGTGTGTCCAATGCAGAGGTCCACTTATCAAATAGAAAGGAATACTCTTTGAAAAACATAACAATGTGGAGTCTCACAGTGCTTCTTGTTTTGCATGTTAACCTTTATTGAACAAGCAGGGACACTATGTTCTTTTAATGACACATTTCATAAAATTCATCAAAGGGAATGCAAAACATGGATGGACATCTTTGTTGCTTCTTGATCAATAAAACTTTACATGCAGAAGCGGAAGTTCTGAATAACTTTGCATTTCTTCCCATGATGATAGGTGAAAAAGCCTGGAGTTTTACCAACAGTAAAAGTAGATTGAGAAGCAGTGGTTGGGATATGTAAACTTATAAAAACTTTGAAAAACACCAAAATGCCTGGTCTGGTGGAAATTATAGTACTAAGATGCCTTCGGCCCTCTTAACCCAACTGTCTTGTGCCACTTCTGCCTATCTACTGTATGTTGACCCACTAGTTTTATTATTACGCTGAAAAGATCAGAGATCATACATGGCACATAAAGACTGGGGGTGGAGATACTGGAAGATGTCCCATCTGTGGTAGAACACCTAGAACCTACAACTAACAAATGATGGCAAACTGTGACCCAATTTTGTTAGTAGTTCCATTTTGAGTTTATGGCCATACAGTATGTTAACCGCAAGCATATTTTTTCACTAAAAAAATAAACTTTTTTGATGTAGCAACAATTAGGAACCAAATGGACTGAACTGGAAGGCAAAGCAGCAAACTGTAGCCTTTTATTATACACAGAATTGTACTATTGATAGTAAGCAACATGCAACGTGGCAGCTGGAATGTTATCTCACCTAAGCATTCGTTCATTAACTTCTTCATCGTTATCTGAAGAATTCCCTGAAATAACCCCAAAAGATCCCAGCGGTTGCCTTGTTATCGGGAACAGCGCTTGTTTGCTTGAAAAGCCAGGAATAACTGGAGTGTCCTTTTGTATTGAAGAAAAAGGCAAGCATGTTGCTGTACAAGAAACAGAGAGGTTAACCATATCCACACCTCGCCTTCCATCTGGGGCCAAAACTGTGGTTGAACTTGAGCTTGATTGCGATGGAGAAGTGCACACGTTTTTGCTCAATTTATGATTGGAGTCCATGTCTAACAATTCCTGATCTGAGCCAGAGTAATTATCAAGTAATTGTTCACTACTGGAATCTTCAGTGAGTTCAATCTCTTGCAAATATGGATACTCTTCCATGGCCTCATTAGTTTCGGGCAAATTGGAGAAACGGGCTTGTGACGCGTCATCCTCTATCAACATTTCTAATGAAAATGTTGTTGAGTCCAGCTTTCCAGGCCTTTGGCTCAGACAATCTGAAAAACATTCATCTTCCTGAATATTTAAATTGCACATCAAAGTTCGTCCATAGGGATCGTCACCATCTAGCATGACTTTGTCAGATTCAGAGAACAAATTCTCTAAACTGCTGATGGAATTTGACATGGAACTATCAACTACGGGTTTGGTGTATGAAGACTCAACAGTTACACTGTGAGAATATCCCTCACTACACATTTCTGTGGTCATTACACATTCAGTCCTAGCAGCATCATTGACGTTGACCAAAGTGTTGTCTTGGTTGTCCTCATCAGTCTCCGCTTTTACCACAGTCATTTCATTTGCTATTTCCTCGGGGCTACTGATTTGTGGCGCAGAAACAGATTTAGTTAGTTTTGAAAGTTCCACCTCTCTTTCCTCCTCTTCAAATGGCAAGGAGTTAATGGAAGTCAATGAAGCTTGAATGCCACTTGGTAAGCTCGTGTTACTCTCTGTCTGTACTCCCTCCAGTGAGTTTCGATGCATATCGTACTTTCCAGATAACTGCTGTAAAAGCTGCTTATCGCTGCCTGGGTCTACTGTCCTAGAGCGGGTATCACACCAAGCTACAGAGCTTGGCTCGCTCTCTATTCCCGAGTCAGATATCAAAGATGATGACCGCTTGATCACATCTGAACACAATGAAAAATGGTCAAGCTTATCACTGGGAAAAGAATTTGCTACAAGTGCCTTCTTCAAAGATTTACCTATCAATTCTGTACTATTACTTTTGGACAGAATGTGCATACCTTGGTGTAATCTCCTCTTATTAAGGCTTTGCCCATTTTTAAAATCTCCTGCATCATGCATTGCTATGCTTTCAGATTCTAAACTCTCTTTAGTCAACCCACCCAACCCAAGAGCAGCCTCCATGAGGTTAAACTCTACTTCTGTTGCAGAGCCATGACTAGGAAAAGAACCATTGACAATTAACACAGGTTCTCCTCTGTACTGGTTGACTGTGCTAGGCTTTACTTCAATATACGTTACACCTGTTGATTTATGTTCTGGTGGATCCTCATGAGATATTTCAGGTCCATCTGGCATTGATTCTTGTAGGTCAATTGTAGCCCCAAGCTTCAGAACCTTAGAAACACTTTCTGTTTTCTGGAAAGGTTCCTGGTAACTGTGCACTGGGCTCTTGTTTGAGATGATGTCTTCTGGTATGTGGACACATTGACTGGTTTCTTCAAAAGAAGCATTTTCATACACGGTTGTAGTCTGGATCAAATGGTCACTTATATTGCTACTGCCTAGGATGGTCTCAGATTTATATTTCTTTTCTTCAACTGTTTTAAACAAAAGTGAAAACAAATAGAAGAACATTACATTAAATTAAACTTACAAATGGCAAAATATTATTAGATATTATTAGAAGAGTTGCAACAAATCTAGATGCTGTTTCCTGATTTCATCCCTGTCTGCCAACTCATAACATCACTGGTTATCTGTTTTATTGCTACTTGCTGATTAGAGAGTTCTAGCTATTTGATGACCTCTGCAGACAGACCACTGTTTCAATACAAAGAGTAAAGGTCCTTCTATGCAGCATTATGGCAAGGAACAGGCTTTTCTAGTCAGAATGCGGATGCTTTCTAAGGAAAATGAACAGTAGACTTTGCACACCGTTTGTACTGATGTAAAGTACCTTTATGCATTTCCAGTAGCACTTCAGTGTACCCACCTATCCTGGGATGTTCCACGTATCTGTCTTCAAAAATGATGGGAAGAGAACTCCAGTCTCCATCTATGTCTAGACATTCAACCGGTAGAGGAGGCATGCTGGTGAGGTACTCTGAGCTCCTGACTACCGACGACAAGTTACCGTGACTCTGAATCCTAGAAACAGGTGAAAACATTTTCATGAGAGTGCTGAAAATCCAAAGGAAGATCTTTTGGCTAGGGCAGACAAAATGCATTTATTCAGGGAATTAGAATGTGGTCTGTGTTTTGGATAGTTTAAGTAAATATCCAAAATACACTCACCAGCCACTTTATTAGGTACACCTTGCTAGTTCCAAGAAAATCACCCCCACACCAATACACCACCACCACCAGCCTGAACCGTTGATACAAGGAAGGATGGATTCATGCTTTCATGTTGTTAATGCCAAATTCTGACCCTACCATCTGAATGTCACAGCTGAACCAGTCTGCCAATTCTCCTCTGACCTCTGACATCAACAAGGCATTTTCATCCACACAACTGCCGCTCACTGGATATTTTCTTTTTTTCAGACCATTCAACCCTAGATATGGTTGTGCATGAAAATTCCAGTAGATAAGCGATTTTTGAAGTACTCAGACCAGCCTGTCTGGCACCAACAACCATGCCACATTCAAAGTCACTTAAATTCCCTTCGTTCCTCATTCTAATGCCTGTCTAATGTTTGAACTTCAGCAATTCGTCTTCACCACATCTAGATGCCTAAACGGATTGAGTTGCTGCCATGCGATTGGCTGATTAGCAATTTGTGTTACCAAGCAATTGAACAGGTGTACCTAATAAAGTGGCCAATAAGTGTACATTCCAATACTTCCAATATTACTGGCCATCCCTACAGACCCCTCTCCCCCCACCTCGCATATAATAGCCATGATGCCCTGAGCTCCCGGTGCAGTGATATGTACACCATACACCACAATACACAGCCCCTGAGTGAGTATCCATCATAATGCTTGCAATGGAAGCTTCTCTTTGGTCAGCACAACCATGTGACCATGTTGAACAATTAGAAGTGCATCTGAGGCTTTTTCTTTTAATGAGATTTCCCAGAAGAAAGAAGCCCTTCTCATCGGTCAGCACAGGGGCGTATTTACCACAAGGCAAACAAGGCACTTGCCTAGGGTGGCACTGCCCCCCCCGGAAGAAGGGACATATGCGGCATGGGGACCAGGTGGGATCTGAGAGAGGCTGCGGGCTGCTTGATGGTGTATGCAGAGCCCAACTGTCGTTCCCGGGGATGTCCAGAGCTGGAAAGGTGAGTGTCTCCCTCTCTGTTGCCGGGGGCAGGAGTGTTGTTGGTCACTGCCAACACTGGTCACTGGAGGGGGAGCTGGTCTGGTGTTGGTCGGTGTCAGGCTCTTTCTGGGGGGGGGGGGGCAGTTTGGGGCGTCCAATTTTTGTGTTGCCTAGGGCAGCACAAAACCTAAATACACCACTGGGTCAGCACTGTTGCGCTTTGCAAACAATATGATGAATACCCACTCTGGGCTGTGTATTGCAGTGTATAGAACACTACATTGACAGCATAGGACATAAAGGCCGCTATGTGCAGCCAGGTCCAAAGGAGTCTACAGGAAATTTGTTCACCTATTTCTGAAAAGGTGAACTTATCATTGAAGCAAGCAAAAATGTGGCCTCACTGACCAATGAGAAAAGCTTATTTCTTCTGAGAAACCTTACCAACTGAAGAAGCCTCAGATGTGCTTCTCATTGATCAGGACGGTCACATGTTCATGCTGCCCAATGAGCACAATATGCTCAATGAGTCCAATATGATGGACACTCACTCCTGGGCTGTACTGCCATGTATGGTGTATGGACCGATACACTGGCAGCATGGGGCAACCCAGCCAGTATGCTGCAACAGGGTCCAGGGGTGTGGCCAAGATATTTAGAGTTAGTTCGACTTTTCGTTTCATCTGAACAGGTGAACTTACCCTTTAAAAACTATTTAAAATTACATACTCATCTAAAACTACCCTGTCCGGAAGGTGATATGAAGGATGTCACTTCAGTGTGAACAGTGTGGTCACGGGGGGGGGGCTTAAAAAAACAAAAACAACAGTAATGGTGACAAACTGCAGTATATATTGTACGTCCTTACTAATTTTGCCAATAGTAATTATGGTCATTATCAAAAACAAACCCCGCTGTCACCATCTGGAAGTGACACCATTCATGCTTATGGAAAGCCTGTAGACCACTGAGATAAACGGTGGGCAGTCCTCGCATGGGAATGAATAGGGATTTTCCATGCATATGCGGAAGCAGCAGAGCCTCTTGTTAGAAAGGTAGCCAGAGATTTCTGCAGATTTCTGCTTTTCAGAACCATCTCCCCAGCTGTTAGAGATCCCTGTTGGACCCTTGATGCAATGGGCTGTCTCGTTGAATAATAGAGGAATTCAGGAGGCGGTGGGATTAAGCAGGGCATGGAAAACTGGAGCTTCGTACATAACTTCAGCTGCCTATATCTCTGGATATACTAACCATTTTGCTGTGTGCAACTGACGGTAATCCCTGCCTAACCCTCCATAGTGGTGAACATGTGAGCATGCCCAGTGGTTTATTTAGGTTTTGTGCTGCCCTAGGCAACACAAAAGAGCCTGACATTGACCAAGAACAACCCTACTCTCCACCCTTCCACTACCACTGCCCCCCATACACCAGCCACCATCCCCCATGGCGAGAAAGAGAAAGACACTCACCTTCACAGCTCCGGACATCCTCAGGAACGAGAGTCGGGCTGTGCATACACCATCATGAAACCCACAGCATCTCTCGGAACCCACCAGGTCCCCATGCCACGTGTGTCCCTTCTTCCATCCCTTCTTCCAAGGAGCAGTGCTGCCCCACCTGAAAAATGCCGCCCTAGGCAAATTCCTTGTTTCCCTTGTTGTAAATACACCTCTGAGTGTGCCATTTAGTACGGTAGTACTCTGAACCCATGCAGAGGACACACCCCCAGGGGGTGGATCTATGACAGCCTGGGCTGAAAGGAAGTGGTTTGAATGATTCTGGCTGAGGACATCTGGTGGTGGAAAAGAATTACTGCGGGAAATAGCTCTAGATTGAAAGTGAGTATTGCAGTATCTTTTTTTTTTTACATAGTAATGGGCGAATCTTTTTTTTTTTTTGAGTGGAGATATGATTTTAATGTATATGTTCAGTAATTATTGAAAATATTCTAACATATGGTCAGCAGTGCAGATGAAAGTACTATCACAAACTCACAGATTTTCTTGAAACGTGAGAGCAGCTGGTTTTTCATATTCAGCGTAGAAAAAGGCTTCTGAAAATCTTCTTACCTACAGGAGACACAAGATAAATTAGACATCACAATGATACAGTGGAAGCAGTACTAGCAAATACATAGTAATATCATAGCAGTTGTTATTCGATTTTAATAAACGATAAATAAAAATACTTATATTAATAAAAATACATTATTATTATTAATATTGTAATTATACAATAATAAAATACAATTTTTATTAAACTGTTTTCTGATTTTTTCCACTCTTTCTGTCCTTTCAAATGGAATTTTTTTTTTTACATGAATCAATAAGCCACATGTCAGCTTTGCCAAATCACATCATTATTCGGATAGGCTACAAATGAAAAAAAAAGCTGTTACCATATTCCCCCGTGCAGGGCTGGTGCTAGACTATTTTGTGCCTTAGGTAAGAACAGCTAATTGAGCCCCCCTCCAAAAAAAAAAAAAAATGGAAAACAAAATTGAAAATATTAAATCAACAAAACATGAAACTGCTACATTTCTTTTAATTTGCAATAAAAGGTGCCATAAGACAGATCCCAGGCTGGAATTCCCCAGGTGATGGGGGGGATATAAAACACGTACAGCAGGCATTTCAGCCCACACATACAGAGAACACCTGAACTAAGCGATCCCACACAGTGACCGATCTGACACAACACACCACCACCGACATTGATACAGATCAGTAGGCCCAGCAGGCACTAGAAGAGCAGGCTGTGGGATCGTGATGATGTCATCACTCACTGACACATTGCACATGTGATGGGTGTCCGGCTGGGTCACATTCACACAGCTATGAAACATCAGAGTCAGACATTACCTTCCTCCACAGGCGCAGCTCTGCCTCCGCTGATGAATGGGAAGAGAAGAGCTGGAACTCCACAGTGATCAGCAGCCACCAGCCGGCTTGCAGTAAGGGACTGAGTCTGAGAGGAACACTGGAAGGAGTGGCAACTCAGCTGCTACACTGGCCCCAGACACCAGGCACCTTTCTTCCTCCCCTCTGCAGCTCCTTTCCTCAGCTGAAGGATTGCTGGCCTGTGCTGCACCCAGGTGCCACTAGGTGGCAGTGCACCCTAGGTGGCTGCCTAGTTTGCCTAGTGGAAGCATCAGCCTGTAGTCAATATATAATGAGGAGTATCACCCCCCCTAAGCCTATGAACACTGAAGGAGAGCCAGAATGTCATGTGACCAGTCTGAAGAAATCTGGAGAAGGTAAGTATATGAATAAACTGCTTGGGTTTGAAAATGTATCAAAAGCCAATTTTTGGAGGATAGGGTAGGAAATGGCTAAAACCTCGCTCTCTCTCTCTCTATATATATATATATATAGAGAGAGAGAGAGAGAGATACACTGTATATTGTATATACTGTATATAGTAACTGTAGCTGAAATGTTGGCATTGGAACACATTTTATGGATTTTAGGAGCCGAATCCCATCTGCAATGTTATTTTTGACATTTCATATTGACTATATTATAACTTGCAGTTCAGAAATGCAACTATTCAAACTTTTTCAGAAATTCACTTATTCTCACAAATGGGAGGTACATAAATTGATCGCTAGCTTTGCTTTGGGAGAAACTTTAGGTCACTTCCTGGTGAGTCTTCAGGAAGGGCATTGAGGATAGACTGCAAGTTTCTCTCCTTGAGGTCTACTAAATGGGCAATTTGGCATGTCAGTCTTTAATGTCAATTGGAGTTGATGCTTAGAACTTGTTTCAAGGGCAACTTTTCATCCCACTGGGACCTTAGGGATGTATTATCCCCCTGGATATTTAGCAATCTACTGTTGGAATGGACAAAGAGCCATACAGACTGGAACTTACCACGAAATCCAACGACCATGCTTTCTGACCACAGGCTTCTTCAAAATATCCCAGGTGATCCTACTTGTCTTCCTCAGAGGTTCTGATTGGGTTGCTGATCGCCAATACTTATTGTTGAAATATTAGCCTTTCTCTATCCTGCCAAGCAAGCTAGACTGTGAAACCTGTTTAGGATGGACCACTCCTCTTTTCAGCAAACACATTGATGACTAGGATATTGTAAATGTCTAATTTGGAACTAACAATAAAATGGATTATGTAACAAGGGGATTAGTCATTTAGAGAAATCTTATTGCATAATGTCTGTTATCAGTAAAAAAAAAAACTGTAGGAAAGGAATTTGAGAATTTTGATTAGGATCGTTTTAAATAATATTGATTTTTTTAAAAATTTGGAATTTTTTCTTTCGAAAAAATGACTTTTCTTGTTACTAATGACTACTGAGTGGCAGCTCAAGAGTTCTCAGATGCGGTTACTTGACCTAAGTTCTTCAGGACAGAAAGTATAGGAAGTCCCCCGGAGTACCATAAAATAAAAATAACTTGGGTTCTAACCATTCTACTTAGGGTTTATATGCAGCCTACAAAAGGATGACAAAGACAAGCAACTTACCCGTAGGGTGTGATGTTCTTGCATGAGGTAGGTTGTCACATCGGGGCGAAGTGTCACTATTTCCAGAAATTTGGACCACATCACCAAAAGTTGGGAACAAAGCCAAGCCAGGTCCTTGCTGATCTGCTCGGTTATTCTGTCTGGGCTCTCCAACAACTGCCAGAAGACAAAAAACTAATAATCCTGCTACTCCTCTGGTAAACAATGACTTTCTCAGAACTGTTTTACCCTCTGAGAGCCTTCCCTCCGCTGCCGGTAAGAATTAATGGTGCTGTATACCATGACTAAACAGTTTCCAGTTGATTCGCCAATAACTTTGATATTACTTAAAGGGTAACTTCACTTTTGTGAAAAAAAAAATAGAAAAAAATTAAAAATAAAATAATAATAATTATTATTATTATACAGTATTAATTACAGTATTATTATTATACAGTATAAAGCGCCGATAGTTCGCTCAGCGCTGTACATTACAATGGGGGACAGAACATGTGACAGAACAATACCAATACAATGCAAAACATGAGGGGATCGAGAGCCCTGCTCTTTCGAGCTTACAATCTAGGAGGGAGGGGATGGTGGTACAGGAGGAGATAGCTGTGGGGGATGGAGTGGTAGGAAGAGTGGAGGAGTTCGGCAAGTTAGCAGGGGGTGGGGTAAGCTTCCCTGAAGAGGTGGGTTTTCAGGGTGCGCCTAAAGGAGAGGAGAGTAGGTGATAATCTGATGGGTTGGGGCAGGGAGTTCCAGAGGGTGGGTGACACCCTGGAGAAGTCCTGGAGGCGGGCATGGGAGGAGGAGACCAGGGAACTAGAGAGAAGGAGGTCTTGTGAGGAGCGGAGTGTGCGTGTTGGGTGGTACTTGGATATTAGGTCAGTGTTGTAGTTCGGGGCAGTATGGTGGACAGCTTTGTACGTCAGTGTTAGGATTTTGAATTTGATCCGTTGCGCAATCGGAAGCCAGTGGAGGGATTGGCAGAGGGGGGTGGCGGAGATGGAGCGGTTGGAAAGGTGAATGAGTCTGGCAGCCGTATTCAGGATGGACTGAAGCGGGGATAGCCAGCGGCGAGGCAGGCCAGTGAGGAGGGAGTTGCAGTAGTCGAGTCGTGATATGATGAGGGAGTGGATGAGCTGTTTAGTGGTTATATAATAATGATATAGAATATACAGTAGTTACACAAGAATTGCTTGACATTTCATTCTGCAGTCACAGTAATTTTCTGTAAAATTCAATGTAATATGGCAACCAGTTGTTGTACAGAAATTCCCCAGAAATGTAATTTCCTGCTTGTGTGATTGGCTCATTGATTTTCCCAGAATTCTGCACTAAGATACAAGTCAGATTTTAGACAACCGCTGCAACAGTTCATATTGTTTGGTGAGACACACCCCGATGGTTAATTACTTTTAAAGGGATGCAAACACTTCAACTATTCTCAATAGAAGACTGCAAGTGTATTGGCTGATTGGATTGAACAGACACTCCCATTCAGGAACTAGACTTCCAAGGACATAGAAGAACATACAGCTTTTTCTTAAGAACAGCAACAGGTCGCAATGTGCATAGATCACCCAAGGCTTTTTTTAAATATTACATACTTTACATACATATTTTTTTTTTGGGGGGGGGGGGCATACTAAGCTTTGTTTTAGCAACATTGTCTTGCAAAAATAATATTTTTCTTCTATCAGATCTATAGACAAATAGACATAAAACATACTTTTTTATTTTGAAAATGAAAATTTAAAAATGACTTTCAATGTAATTAAAAAGTGTACATTCTATAATTTGTCCTGTTTAAAATGACAGTAAAATTGCGTTTTCTGTATAAAGAGTAGCAAAGTTATTTACAAATTAAAAAAAAGGATTTTTTTTTTTTTTTATTTGGGACATTTTATTTTTTTGCCACACTAAGAAAAAGACAAAGCGAATGACAATGGAAATAAATAGATCAAAATATAGATAGATATTGTAAAAAAAAGGCAGTTAGTTTAAACAGATCATACCCGTATACCCCATATCAACCAGGGGCAGATTGACCATTGGGAATTCGGGCACTGCCCGAGGGCCCGGGGGCCCTTTGAGATGACCCTGGAACCTTTCATAGGCTTTTTTGATGTGGTTTGAGTGTGGGTGAGGACACAGGGGCCCCATGATCCCCTATTGCCCGTGGACCCCATGAGTTGTCAGTCCGCCCCTGATATCAACCCTTGTTCATCCGGGTTTTTTTTTTTGCAACAACTTTGCTATTACATACTGTTAATGTACATATATACATTGTTTTGTTCTTTTTTTGGGGGGGAGGGGCAAACTAGGCTTTCGTTTAGCTATATTGTCCTGCAAAAATTATGTTTTCTTCTATGAAATGCAAACACATTAGACACACATAAGATGTAAAAAAATGTAAACAATTTTTCCCCATTTATATTGTAAAGCGCTGAGCAAACTGTTGGCGCTATATAAATCCTGTATGATAATAATTTTATCAGTGTTTTATCATTTTTTTTAAAAAAAAAGTGAATATAAAGGGAAATAAATTTTAATTGTAGCTTACAATTAAAAAAAAAGAAACCCCGCCCCGCCTCCCAGTATCTAAAACCCCTTAAAGGGCCAAGAGGCACCAGCGCCAAAGGGTTAAAGTAGTGGTGTCCACAGGTGTGGTATATATATATATTTACATTGATCCAAGCTGGACCATGTATAAATATCCACACATGGCATTCTTCTTTAACCCCTCGCCCTCCAGAGGATTTACCCCCCTTCCTGACCAGGCCATTTTTTGTTATAACGCGCTGCATTATTTTAACTGACAATTGCGCGGTCATGCAACGCTGCACCCAAATTAAACTGATGTCCTTTTTTTCCCATGAATAGAGCTTTCTTTTGGTGGTATTTGATCGCCTGTGTGTTTTTAATTTTTCACGCTATAAACAAAAAGAGACCGACAATTTTAAGAAAAAAACAATATTTTTGACTTTTTGCTATTAAACATGTCCAGTAAAAAATATGTAAAAATCGCATTTCGTCATAAATTTAGGCCAAAATGTTTTCTGCTCCATGTCTTTGCTAAAAATAAATCCCAATACGTGTAAATTAATTGGTTTACATGAAAGTTATAGCGTCTACAAATGGCGTTTTATATACTGAGATTTTTAATTTTATTTTTTACTAGTAATGGTGGCGATCAGTGGCTTATAGCGGGACTGCGGTCTGACACTGGGGGGAAGTGACTTGGTGTCACTGACATCCCAAGTGACACCAATACAGTGATCAGTGCTACTGTACTAATGGCACTGGAAAGGAAGGGGTTAACATGTGGGGCGATCAAAGGGTTAACTGTGTGCTGTTTCACATGGGGAGAGACCTGTGTGGCTGGCGAGTAATCACTGGCCAAGACCCAGGGATTGACAGCCGAGGCCGCAAATGGCAGCGCGGGTAGGGCACATGCCCGGCTCGCGTGTGCCCCCTACACGGAAATACAAAATCATATATATATATATATGTGTGTGTGATTTTCCACACCCCTGCCGCCCTGCAGCAGTATTTCTGCTATAGGGCGGAGGGGAAGAGGTTAATATGAATATCTGTTGTTGTTATTATTATTATATATTGTACTTACTGTATATGATCAGACCTATTTTAACACTAATGACATCATGACTACTAGATGGTGCTGCATTATCAAGAGGGATTGATAATAATAATAATAGTAATAATAATAATAGTAATAATAATAATAGTAATAATAATAATAATACATTTTGCAGTTACTGTTCAATATCAGACCTACATTTAACAGAGTATACAGTACACTCCTAACCTTGCCCCTCAGTGGCCACTAGATGGTGCTGTATTCCGAAAAGGTTTTTTTTATTATTATTATTATTATTAGAGATGAGCGAATTATTCAAAAATTCGGTTCGGCGGATTCGCCGAATTCGCCAAATAAATTCGCTTCGAGCCGAATATATTCGCTGCGAATTTAACTTATAAAAAGGGTGTTTCTAGGCTTCAGAGAGCCTTTATATTAGTGCAGAACACTGTACCTTTAATTTAAATGCCCTTGGAGTCTGCTGGGGAAGAGAAATAATACTGTCAGTCAGTATGACATGCAGATGAGTGCCGTCGATCTTAGAATCACCGCACACTTCACTCATTTGGGCAGTCACGGGGCCAAAACCAGAGTGTGGAGCCACAGTGTGGCGGTGGAGGCAGCAGCAATGGGAGGCCATACAGCACCCTATGACAAAATGGAACACACCAGCAGTGTGAGGAGACCTGAAAGTGGCACATGGCAGAGTGTGGCGATGGAGACAGCAGCAATGGGAGGCCGTACAGGGACCCATGACACACTCTGGACCTGGCAGCAGCATGAGGAGGCAGTACGGGGGCCCATGACAGATTACGGGCCTGGCAGCAGCATGAGGAGTCGGTACGGGGGCCCATGGCAGATTACGGGCCTGGCAGCAGCATGAGGAGGCAGTACAGGGGCCCATGGCAGAGTGGCGGAGCGTAAGCAGCTAAAATTGAAGGCCATACAGAGGCCTATGTTAAAAAGTCCCCCCAGCAGCAGCGTGGGGAGACGACTATCAAGAGTCCAATGGCAGAGTGGCGGAGCAGAAGCAGCTTCAATTGAAGGCCATACACAGGCCTAGGTTTAAAAGTCCCTCACAGTTAATTCCAATAACGAACTCTACTCCTCCGTGCAATCTACTTACGAGACCCTGGGCAGGTCTGGGTCCAATTTGTGGTAGAGACTGGTTTTGTTCAGCCATGCTTGAGCGAGTAATAACAGGTCTGTGCTGCCCTTTGGTGTCTGGCTTAATGCGCACAACACTGAACGTCCCAGCGTTTGTCAACGATTTGCCGTTAAGTGATGCAAACCCGCTGAACCACGTTCATGAGGAGCCGGTACAGGGGGCCATGAATCAGTATGGACCTGGCAGCAGCGTGAGCAGACGACAGAGGCACATGGCGCAGGGTGGCGGTGGCCACACATGTCGCCGCCATTTTTGGGAAAATTCGATTCGTGCATCCGAAGCTTGCTAATCTTCGGATTCGTCGCGAATAGAATTTTTCCAAATCTTCGGAACGAATTCCACTTCGTCATGTTCGATTCGCTCATCTCTAATTATTATTATTATTATTATTATTATTAATAATAATAATAATAATTATTATAATTATTATTAATAATAATACAACTAATAATAATATTAATGACGATAATACATTTAGCAGTTACTGTTTACTTTCAGACCTACTTGCCCGCCACCCTATTGCAGATGCAAGGCTGGGGCAAAATCACATATATATATATATATATATACGTGATTTGCATTTCCGGGTAGGGGGCGCATGCACGCCACCCTACCCACGCCGCTGTTGGCTGCTGGGGATGTCAATCACCGGGTTCCCGGCCGGGACTCCGTGATTATCGGCAAAGCTGACAGCTGAAAGTCCTGTGTGTAAACAACACAGGTCTCTCTCCTGCCAGCAAGGACATGCTGCTTTGTATAGCTCTGCACAGCATGTCTCCCCAGTAAAACACACACAGCACACAGTTAGCCCTTTGATCGCCCCAGATGTTATCTCCTTCCTGCCCAGTTCCATTAGTACAGTGTCTGTGCTTTTTATTAGCACTGATCACTGTATTGGTGTCATTGGGATGTCAGTGGCAGTTAGTCAGTTCCCCCCCCCCCCCCAGTGTCAGAATGCCCGCCGCAGTCCCACTATAAGTCACTGATCGCCGTATACTAGTACTAGTATAAATATTCCGCCATTTGAGGACGCTATAACATTCATGTAAACCAATTAATTTACACGTATTGGGATTTTTTTTAGCAAAGACATGGAGCAGAATACATTTTGGTCTAAATTTATGAAGAAATTTTAGTTTTTACATTTTTTTATTGGGTATGTTTTATAGCAAAAAGTCAAAAATATTGTTTTGTTTTTTTTCAAAGTTGTCGGTCTTTTTGTTTATAGCGCAAAAAAATAAAAACTGCACAGGTGATCAAATACCACCGAAAGAAAGCTATATTTATGAGGAGGGGAGGGATGAAATACATTTAATTTATGTACAGCGTTGCATGACTGCACAATTGTCAGTTAAAATAGCGCCATATCACAAAAAATGGTCTGGTCAGTAAGAGGGGGGGGGGGGTGTAAATCCTCTGGAGGGCAAGGGCACACACATGACCTTGCCCTTCGATGGCCACTAGATGGTGATGTAATACCACAGGTGTTTAATAATATTATTATGATTATTGTGATATTATTATTATTATTATTATTATTATTATTATTAATAATAATAATTTTGCTATTATTGGTTACTATCAGACCTACTTTAACACACAGTGCTCACTCATGATCTTGCCCTGCAGTGGCCACTGGATGGTGATGTAATAACACAGGCGTGTATTATTATTATTAATAATAATGATAATAATAATAATAATAATTTTGCTGTTATTGTTTACTATCAGACCTACTTTAACACACAGTGCACACTCATGACCTTGCCCTGCAGTGGCTATAGATGATGATGTAATACCACATGTGTTTAATAATATTATTATGATATTATTATTATTATTATTATTAATAATAATAATAATAATAATAATGATAATAATAATAATAATAATAATAATTTTGCTGTTATTGTTTACTATCAGACCTACTTGAACACACAGTGCTCACTCATGACCTTGCCCTGCAGTGGCTATAGATGATGATGTAATAACACAGGCATTTAATAATATTATTATGATTATTGTGATATTATTACAATTATTATTATTAATAATAATAATAATAATAATTTTGCTGTTATTGTTTACTATCAGACCTACTTTAACACACAGTGCACACTCATGACCTTGCCCTGCAGTGGCTATAGACGATGATGTAATACCACGTGTTTAATAATATTATTATGATATTATAATTATTATTATTATTATTAATAATAATAATAATAATAATAATTTTGCTGTTATTGTTTACTATCAGACCTACTTGAACACACAGTGCTCACTCATGACCTTGCCCTGCAGTGGCTATAGATGATGATGTAATAACACAGGCATTTAATAATATTATTATGATTATTGTGATATTATTACTATTATTATTAATAATAATAATAATAATAATAATTTTGCTGTTATTGTTTACTATCAGACCTACTTTAACACACAGTGCACACTCATGACCTTGCCCTGCAGTGGCTATAGACGATGATGTAATACCACGTGTTTAATAATATTATTATGATATTATAATTATTATTATTATTAATAATGATAATAATAATTTTGCTGTTATTGTTTACTATCAGACCTACTTGAACACACAGTGCTCACTCATGACCTTGCCCTGCAGTGCCCTATAGATGGTGATGTATTAACACAGGCATTTAATAATATTATTCTGATTATTGTGATATTATTATTATTATTATTAATAATAGTAATAATTTTGCTGTTATTGTTTACTATCAGACCTACTTTAACACACAGTGCTCACTCATGACCTTGCCCTGCAGTTGCCACTAAATGGTTCTGTATTACCAAAATGGTTAATTATTATTGTTTTTATTATTATTATTATTATTATTATTAATAATAATAAGAAGAATAATACTAATAATAATGTTTGTTATCCAATAAATAAAACATTTTTTCCAGTTACAATTTGGTATCAGACCTATTTTAGCACACCTTGCACACTCATAACCTTGCCCTTGAGTGACCACTGGATGGCGCTGTATTACCAGCAGCTGATGAGTCCAGCCCGGTCTCATTCCACAATTCTCCCTGGAAATACTGATGCTGATGCTAGTATAGACACAAGGGAGGATGGAGAGGATATTTACCTATTCTGCGAATTAGATTAGTGATTAAACATGCAGTCATCTTCCTAATTACTTGTTCATTAAATCATAATTAAATGTAATAGGAGAGTTTTGCTTCTAATTCTTCAGCGTCTGCCATTGTGCACACTATAATTAATTGTCGAGCCATGTGTGGGGTTATCCATAGCTATAGCGCTGTAAAAGACACACGCACTTTTAAATGCTTATGGTTATTTCCACATCTTGGCATTTATAGCTGAAATATGTTTTGCCTTCAACTTGACTGCTAGTTTGGCATCTGCTTCAAAGCTGAACTCCAGGCAGGGTTGGACTGGACAGGGGGATGGGGGGGACCTGAGTCCCAGGCCAGTATTAATACTGTTGAGTGGACATATGTCACCATTCAGGGACTGATCACAGCAGACCCTGTAATCAATGACATATGCTGGGCATTACATAGCTATCTGTTCCCCATCCAGATATTCATTCAAAGGAAGTGTTCTAATACCAACTTCCTTTACAGCTTTGAGATATCATGTGATCTAATGCTGGGTGGTCCAAACCGTACTCTCTGCTCCTCCCACGACCTCCTGCTCTCTAGCTCCCTTGTCTCCTCCTCCCATGCTCATCTCCAGGACTTCTCTAGAGCTTCACCTATCCTCTGGAACTCTCTACCCCAATATATCAGACTATCGCCTACTCTGCTCACTTTTAGGCAATCTCTGAAAACCTCTCTCTTCAGTGAAGCCTACCTTGTCCTCAGCTAATAATGGAATCTTTTTTCCTTGTACCAGTCCTTTACCAGCAGTTATTACCTTTTGTACCACTAGCCCCTCCCTCTTAGATTGTAAGCTCCAAGGAGCAGGGTCCTCCTAACCGTCTTGTATTGAACTGTATCTTTGCTGTATTGTCTCCCGTTATATTGTGAAGCAAACAGTTGTCCGTATATAAATCCTGTATAATAATAAAAAATAATAATAATAATGTCCACTAGTCAATGAGGCACCATGCCAAACTTTCCTTAGCTCACAAAAATACTGTATGTCCTTACCAAGAATGGGTCAGTTGGCTGTGTTTGCCCCCCCCAGGCCAAAGGTTCCCATTAAAGCAAGCAAGTCAAGGCAAAGTTGGAACACAAATGGGAATCATTCTACCTGTCAAAAGATTTGGAATTCTGTTTAGATGGTCTTATGATTCAGGCACCCTTCCCAGGAAGCAAAACTAGATCCTGAGCTGATGCCCAATGCCATGGTCAGGGGTCAGGCTTGGAGACCAGTAGCTATAATAGTAAAAAGGCTCCTGCCCCCCAGCTAGTAAAGTGCAGCAGCAGGTCACACTGGTGGATGACATGGGCTCACCAAAGGTGCGGTGTCTAAGCACTAACTGGTGTTCACCAGAGCTTCTTATGGTGGAGATGAGTTTTGCTGCGTGTTAATACCAAGTCACGGTCCTCAGAATCGTCCCACCTGAAGGTGAACAAGCCAGGTCCAGTAGCAGATAAAACAGGTAGGGAACAAGCAGAAGTGTTGTTAGTAAACAAACCAAAGGTCGGTAACAAGTAGTTGGAAGTTGGGATCAAGCAGAAGCATAGTTGAGGAACAAGCCAAAGGTCGGTGACGAGTGGTAGCAGTGGTACAGGTGGCAGCAAGATATTGGCTGGAGAGAGCACAATAATCTGGCAAATAGTAAGTGCAAAAGCACAGTAAAATTAGCAAGTTCATATGAGGAGCAAAGGGTTCAGGATTCAAGAGAAACAATGTTCAAGGCAACATCATTTAAGGAGTTGTCCAGAGAGCTGTCCACCATCCTAGATGACTCATCAAGAAGGGACATTGCCAGACACAGCTGAGGTCGCAGGTTCAGATCTGGTTCCTAATAGCCAGCCTGGTGAAGCATATAACACCAAGGTGTTGATTAGTCAGTTACAGAGCAGCAAGGCACTCATGAGACATTCCCGCTCTCTTCATATCAGATGCTCCTTATGTAGCATGACCATTAAACCAACTACCCTTGATCCAGGCTATCATGGACATGCCCATTAGTAGTCTATACAACTGAGACAGAAGGAGTGCCAAACACGTGTTTAGAGTCCAGAAATGTTATTTATTGATTTCACAAATGGCCAAAAAACAGCAAATGATACCCATTTCAGTGGTAGAACAATCCCTCTTCATTGGGGGTAAAAAATATAGGAATATAAATAAAACAAATCAAAAACATTAAAAAGAATGTGGACAACAAATGACTTCTAATGCATCCCCCCAAAATCCATACCAGACCCTTATCCGAACATGCAGCCCAACAGGTCAGGAAAGAGGGGGACAAGTGGGTGCCCCACCTCCTGAAAGATAACAGGCCACATGCCCTCAATAATGGGGGGTGCTTTTAGGTGGGCAGGGGCTCCCCTCCAAAGCACCTTGCCCCTATGTTGATGGGGACAAGGGCCTCTTCCCCACAACCCTGGGCTGTGGTTGTCGGGGTCTGTGTGTGGGGGGTTTATCGGAATCTGGAAGCCCCCTTTAACAAGGGGCCCCCAGATTCTGGCTCACCTCTACCCATTTACAAAATAAAAGTGTAGTGTAAGTCCTTTATTAAAAACAAAAGTTAAAAAAATGTCCCCCGAAGTAGATCCAACGTCAATCATGATGCCTGCCACCACCGCTGACCCGAAAAAAGAGAAAAAAAACCATGTTCGACCGAGGCTCATAGTAGAGAAGGGAGAAGAAGACCCCTGAACATATATTTGATGGGCTAGTAGTCTCCAGGAAAGGTGTGAAGGAACTTAAAAAAAAAAATGAGCTCTACTTGAAATCTGTCTTTCTGTCAATGTCAGCTGTCAATCTACCCAAAATACTTTGGAAGCTCCAAAGCCGTGTAGACAAAATGAGAAGCCTTGCAAGAAAATGGCAAACCGGTGTCCCTGGTTCCGCTGTAGCTATCATTTCATGAGTTTCCCTTGATCGGCACATGCGAGCATCCGAACGGCAGAGCCCTATAAAGAGAAAGAAGCTGTGTTGCTGAAATTAGCGATAAGCGTGTCAGCGGGGATCCAGTCCAGCTGAGTAAAGACTATTGAAGTTGTACGGGGCCTCCAAGCCGCTCCACTCCGCAGTGAGCAAACACTTTAAGATGTTCGGCATCAGAGGCGTCTGGAGACAGCGGCTGATGTGCAGCAAAAAAAAAAAAGCCTCAGATCAAACGGCGCCGTGATCTAATTAGCCTTTCAAGCTGCTGTATGCATCATGGATTGTGTTCATTGCTGTGAGTTATTCAATTATGTAATGGTTATAAAGGCTCAGAGATGACCCTGCCGGATCACACTTGCTGATACAAGCAGGACGTGCAGCATGCTAAAGCCGAAAAACCAGCGTACGATTCCTTGCCCTGGGCTGTGTTGCTATGCAGCTTCCATTAGGTGAATGCTAGTAGGACCAACCATTCAGAGAACATTCTAGACATCTAAGGGTTCCCAGACGAGTTTTCCTTTTCAATATTCAATAGAGAAGATGGGACTTTCAGGGTGCATGAACATGAATACCAAACATATTAAAAAGTTATATAATTTTTATTTCGTATTTTTGTAAAAAACACAACAAGAAAGGAAAAAATACAGAAACATAAAAACTATTTCAGTACTAAGGGTAAAACTGAGATTCAAACTTGGTTATGTAATTGTAGTTACTCCCTACATGTTTCGCCCTCACGGGCTTCTTCAGGGGGGAGTTTTTTTAAGAAATGTCTACTGCCGAGGCAGTCTAAAGGTATAGGAAAAGGAAAATTATACAATTACCAAACTACTTTAATATGTCCAATACAGAGTATTTAAACAAATATATATATATGGGACTCAATGGCTCACCCTGGATGTGAAAGCTCACGGAGCTAGGAGAAAATGACCTAACAAAGATCTTAATTGGCCTACACATCCAAAACAGTTGTAGAGGATATAATGGGCATCAAATATCATCTAGGCATAATTTTCAATAGCTTCTTATGTATGTACAACATGTAGTTTGTAAATGTATCCATACATGGGTGGTAGAGATGAGCTTCAGCTTCACAGCTACCATGGGTTCTAGGTGAAATCTGTGTGTTTGTGATTGGTGGTCCCAATGTGCAGATTCGCCCGTAGGGAGATGCAGTGTGGTGCAGCTGTAGTGAACACACTACAGCTGCACCACAGTCCGGTTGAAGCTTGTATTGAGCAGAATGCCAAGGTACAGACACCCTAGCGGGAGAGCACAGGTTGGGGAAACAACTCACAGTTCAATGCAGTCAAAGACGTGGCTGAGGACTTGAACGAGTAGCAAATAGAGCAGAGGGGTCAGAAGTGCTTTTTTTTCCTCTGGGTACCCAAGACTGAAACCTTCCCAAGAGGTTTCAGAGGGTGTCTATGGGAAGGTTTGACCATTCTTCCAGAAGCACATTTGTCAGGTCAGGCACTGATGTCGGGGGAGGAGGCCTGGCTCGCAGTCTCCTCTTTAATTCATCCCAAAGGTGTTCTATGGGGTTGAGGTCAGGACTCTGTGCAGGACAGTCAAGTTCCTCCACCCCAATCTGGCTACTCCATGTCTTTATGGACCTTGCTTTGTACACAGGTCCGCAGTCATATTGGAACAGGAAGGGGCCATCCCCAAACTCTTCCCACAAAGTTGGGAGCATGAAATTGTCTAAAATGTCTTGGTATGCTGATGCCTTAAGAGTTCCCTTCACTGGAACTAGAGGGCAAAGCCCAACCCCTGAAAAACAACCCCACACCATAATCCCCCCTCCACCAAACTTTACACTTGGCACAATGCAGTCAGGCAAATACCGTTCTTCTGGCAACCACCAAACCCAGACTTGCCAGGCAGAGAAGCATGATTTATCACTCCAGAGAACATGTCTCCACTGCTCTAGAGTCCAGTGGCGGCATGCTTTACACCACGGCATCCGACGCTTTGCATTGCACTTGGTGATGTAAGACTTGGATGCAGCTGCTCGGCCATGGAAATCCATTCCATGAACCTCTCTACGCACTGTTGTTGTGCTAATCTGAAGGCCACAGCAAGTTTAGAGGTCTTTAGCTATTGACTCTGCAGACAGTTGGTGACTTCTGTGCATTGTGCGCTTCAGCATGCGCTCACCCTGCTGTCATTTTTCATGACCTACCACTTGGTGGCTGAGTTTCTTGTGTTCCCAGTTGCTTCCACTTTGTTAGAATCCCACTAACAGTTGAGTGTGGAATATTTAGTAGCCAGGAAATGTCACGGATGGACTTATTGCACACGTGGCAACCTATCACGGGACCACGCTTGGAGTCACTGAGCTCCTGAGAGTGACCCATTCTTTCACAAATGTTTGTAGAAGCAGTCTGTATACCTAGGAGCTTGATTTTATACATCTGTGGCAATGGAGGGGATTGGAACACCTAAATCCAATGATTTGGAAGGGTGCCCCAATACTTTTGGCAATATAGTGTATCTTTTTCCCCTTGTATCTTCAGTATCATGAAAGACTGATTTGTGCAGTCCTATGAATTCTGCATAATTAAATGCTCTCCTTTCCCCGAGAGAGCAAAAAAGTACTAAATGCTTTTCTGGCTCCAGCGAGGAGATCATTCACTATGGGAAAAACATAGCCTACATCTATTTGCATTTAATTAATATAAAAAGGTTAATTGTGCCATTAGTTATGTGGTTATCTTTAGCAGGATAATGGAGAGGAATGCTAATCAATGGCAGTGCTGAGTGTGTTGCAGAGTCTTGCTGAGGCATCTCTAATGCTGCAGTGAAGGGAAGACGTCAGCATTTTAAAGGAGAACTCAGTCTTTGCCTCCAATCTGTTCTGCTGCAGATTGAACAAATGCTAAATAGTTTCTCTTGGAAAGCTGACTATATACAATACAATCTGCCTGTATGATCACCATTAGATCTATCAACAACTATGTAATGCGAGGGCCTCTCTGGATACAAAATGAATGAATTATTATTATACAGGATTTATATAGTGCCAACAGTTTGCTCAGCGCTTTACAATATAAGGGAGACAGTACAATTACAATACATTTCAGTACAGAAGGAATAGGAGGGCCCGGCTCGTGGAGCTTACAATCTAAAGGAAGGGGGAGGTGACACAAAAGGTGATAGCTTCGGGGGATGATCTGGTGGAGGTGATTCAAGTACAGTTCGTAGGTGGAGGTGGGCTAGGCTTCCCTGAAGAGGTGAGTTTTCAAAGATCACCTAAAGGTAGACAGGGTGGGGGCTGACCGGACATGCTGTGGTAGGGAGTTCCAGAGGATGGGAGAGGCTCTGGAGAAGTCCTGGAGGAGGTGATGAGGGAGCTAGAGAGGAAGATATCATGGGAGGAGCGGAGTGGGCGATATCTGTGGATGAGGTTGGAGATGTAGCTAGGGGCAGTGTTGTGGATGGCTTTGTAAGCTGTGGTTAGTATTTTGAATTTTATATGTTGGGTTAGTGGAAGCCAGTGGAGGGATTGGCAGAGAGGGGCAGCAGTCGCTGATCGGTTGGTAAGGTGTATGAGTCTAGCAGCAGCATTCATAATAGACTAAAGGGGGGATAGCCTGTGTAACGGTAGACCAGTGAGGAGGGAGTTGCAGTAATTGAGGTGGGATATAACCAAGGCATGGATAAGTTGTTTTGTGGTGTCATTGGTCAGGAAGGGGCAGATTTTGGAAATGTTCCGGAGGCTGAGGCGGCAGGATTTAGCCAGTGATTGGATGTGGGGCCCAAAGGAGAGGTCAGAGTCTAGGATTACGCCTAGCACCCTGGCATGAGGGGAGGGACCAATGGTTGTGCTTTTGATCTTAATGGTAAAGTCATGAGTGGGGGACCGGGGAGGAGGGAATAGTATGAGCTCAGTTTTGGAAAGATTGAGTTTGATGTAGTGACATCCCTGCTGATATGTCGCTTAGTAGATTTGTGATACGTGAAGAGATTGAGGGGGTGAGCTGGGGAGTGGAGAGATAGTTCTGGGTGTCATCAGCATAGAGGTGGTATTGGAAGCCAAGGGAGGTTATCAGTTGGCCCAGGGAGAAGGTATAGAGAGAGAAAAGGAGGGGCCCAAGAACAGAACCTTGGGGTACCCCAACAGAAAGAAAAAGTGAATGAATTGTTTAGCCAAGTCTCTACATTATAGTAGGATTAAAAAATCCAGTGTCTGTTAATATTCTCAGGACGTTATTATTCAATGCTGTTAGGATCTGGGAGATAGCTGGGGTCTGATTCATTAAAACAGTAGAAAAACAGTGACAGTTAAAGTGGTGTTTGATACTTGTAGCAATCAATCAAAATTATTGTTTGGTATGAAAAAAAGGGACATAATCTAAAAAAAGCAAATGATTACAGCAGGTAACAAATTAGGCACTTTCTAGGATGGCATCCAATGAGATAAATTCAATACATGAATATAAAAATGTATGTTTCAAGATTTATTAATCACATCATATAGATGTTTGCTATGGTGCCATCCAGCAGATGTTTTGGCAACCTCAACAAAAGAATGAATAATGGTTGGGTGTGTGATGGAGATATCTTCATGATCTTCTAAACATGGACACGTTAAGCACATCCACAAATATATATGTCCCTTGTATATTCCAAACAGTTTGGGTCAGGGTTAGGCTTTATAGTAACAAGTATGAGTCAAGAAATGGGGCAAAAATGCTAATTTCTGGCCTTGTTTCTATTTCAAAAATCGGGAAGGGAGGAAGTCTCCTCCAACACTACCATTGTGTGACGGGACAGTGATATGTCTTGGACCTCTTTATCCTTCAGACCCATATAGAAGGGTATTCCCATGGAAAAAAGTGTATCTTAGATTGCTGTAACCATATGATGTCATAAACTAATTGTGACCACTATACTGAGATCAATGGAATTGCATGGATGTCTTGCAGGCCTTCCACTGCCAATCCTGACGAAGTTGAGTCATCTACAAAACTCCACAACCTGTGAAACAGGAAACTCAGTATATAGCAAGTATTGGTCTTTGTAGTATGTCTAAAAAATTAATATAATTTTGAGCATCATATGTGATCCTTTGATTACACTAGGTGACAAATTAGGCATTTTCTAGGATGGCATCCAAGGAGATAAATTCAACACATGAATATATAAATGTATATTTCCAGATTTATTAATCACATCATATAGACGTTTGCTGTGGTGCCATCCAGCAGATGTTTTGGCAACCTCAACAAAAGAATGAATAATAGTTGGGTGTGTGATGGAGATATCTTCATGATCTTCTAAACATGCACACGTTAAGCACATGCACAAATATATATGTCCCTTGTATATTCCAAACAGTTTGGGTCAGGGTTAGGCTTTATAGTAACAGGTATAAGTCAAGAAATGGGGCAAAAATGCTAATTTCTGGCCTTGTTTCTATTTCAAATATCGGGAAGGGAGGAAGTCTCCTCCAACACTACCATTGTGTGACGGGACAGTAATATGTCTTGGACCTCTCTATCCTTCAGACTCATATGGAAGCGTATTCCCATGGAAAAAAGTGTAGCCTTAGATTGCTGTAACCATATGATGTCATAAACTAATTGTGACCACTATACTGAGATCAATGGAATTGCATGGATGTCTTGCAGGCCTTCCACTGCCAATCCTGACGAAGTTGAGTCATCTACAAAACTCCACAACCTGTGAAACAGGACACTCAATATAAAGCAAGTATTGTTCTTTGTAGTATGTCTAAAAAATTAATATAATTTTGAGCATCATATGTGATCCTTTGATTACACCAGGTGACAAATTAGGCATTTTCTAGGATGGCATCCAAGGAGATAAATTCAACACATGAATATAAAAATGTATATTTCCAGATTTATTAATCACATCATATAGACGTTTGCTATGGTGCCATCCAGCAGATATTTTGGCAACCTCAACAAAAGAATGAATAATGGTTGGGTGTGTGATGGAGATATCTTCAGGATCTTCTATACATGGACACATTAAGCGCATGCACAAATATATATGTCCCTTGTATATTCCAAACAGTTTGGGTCAGGGTTGGGCTTTACAGTAACAGGTATGAGTCAAGAAATGGGCCAAAAATGCACATTTTTGGCCTCGTTTCTATTTCAAGAATCGGGAAGGGAGGAAGTCTCCTCCAACACTACCATCGTGTGACGGGACAATGATATGTCTTGGACCTCTCTATCCTTCAGACCCATATGGAAGCGTATTCCCTGTGGAAAAAAAGTGTAGCCTTAGATTGCTATAACCATATGATGTCATAAACTAATTGTGACCACTATACTGAGATCAATGGAACTGCATGGATGTCTTGTAGGCCTTTCACTGACAAACCTGATGAAGTTGAGTCATCTACAAAACTCCACAACCTGTGAAACAGGACGCTCAGTATAATGCAAATATTGGTCTTTGCAGTATGTCTGAAAAATGAATATCATTTTGAGCATCATATATGATCCTTTTAAAATTTTATATAATGTGATTATTAAATCTTGATTTTTTTTTATATTCATGTGTTTAATTTATGTGCTTGAGTGCCATCCTAGAAAGTCTCTAGTTCTTTGTCTGCACTAATACTTTGCAAACTGTGGGTTGCCAAACTACCCTTTTTGCGTGACTGATTATTCAGGTGGCACTGATGATGCTGCACTGATAGGCGGCACTGATGGGCAGCAATGATGGGTGGCACTGATGGGTGGCAGAGGTGGGCAGCACTGCTGGGCACTGATCATCAGGGTGCTGATCATCAGTGCCCTGATGATCAGTGCTGATAATTTCTCTGACAATTGTTATCGGCAGTACTTTCCTCATGCTGTGACTGCGTGAGGAAAGTGCAGCCGATAACCGTCAACTGTATTACTCGGTGATCTGCTGTGTCATTGGACACAGCTGATCACGTGGTAAAAGGCCGCTGTTATTGGCCGTTTATCATATCACCGGCGGCACCGAGTGCGCACCTCTGGGGGCGTGTTCTGGAATGACGTACATGGACGTCATCCCAGGACTAGGCAACTGCGCTGTAGCCAACTTTCGGCTATAGTTCGGTAGGGAAGAGGTTAAAGGTGAATTAAACAATGAATGTGCTTTTAATACAACCAAGACTATGGGAAAGAAATATACATCTGAGGGTCCATTCAGAACTACTGCAATGCCGCACTGTGGAGCTTGGCATCACCATTCTTTTTGAAAGGTACCCCAATGCACTAATACAACACAACCCCCGACACCTGCGCTGCAACTCACCGTAACACATGGTATTACACACAGTATAATGTGGTGTGCGGATTCAGAAAAAAATGGTGCATTTCTGATTTTTGCTGCATTGTAGGTGATTGACAGATTATTTAGATGATCTCAATGGCCCTTTAATGATTTGGGGGTCAGTAGGTGGCTCCATGAGATGCCCTTTTTCATAGGCTTTTTTGAGTTTGGGCAAGGACACAGGGGCCCCATGATCCCCTATTGCCCGGGGGCCCCATGAGTTGTCAGTCCGCCCCTGGGTACACTATACACTCAAAATCAAAGCTTACAAGATAACTGTCAATCAAGGACTGCTCTAGAGGAGCTCTACGGCAATGACTTACCTGCAGTTGGCTGCAGAGTTGGGACAAAGTTTTTTCAGGCATCATTTCCTCTAGGAAAAAAAAGAGACAATATCAGTGACTGACCAGTCAGCTCTGGCCCCTGTAGGATGGTGTATAAGGGCCCATTTAAAATATCACATTGCGATAGCACACAGCAAGGCATGGGACATGCATTAGTCCAGGGGTGGGCAACTGTGGCCCTCCAGCTGTTGTAGAACTACAAATCCCATGAGGCATTGCAAAACTGACAGTTACAAGCATGACTCCCAAAGGCAGAGGCATGATGGGACTTGTAGTTCACCAACTGCTGGAGGGCCATAGTTGAGCACCCCTGCATTAGTCTAATGCAGTGGCATTTGTTCACTGCACCTTGCTGACTGATATGTGCACTAAGGTGTATTGTGTTGTGCTGCAATGCCAAAAATGCTTATGCACAATTTATGGTGTTGTGTTTGTTTTTTGTGTTGTGTTGGGCAGCCAATTCAAATAAATGTGTAAAGGGTCTTTTTAGTAACCCAATATGACCACATGGCCATATTAGATCAATGATGTCATAAGCACCCCTGTGTGCATCAGCTGTAGGTCAGGGAATCTCCCATCCACAGCTCATTGTTCCACCAATTACAGCAAACTCCCAGGCTCGGAGCAAACCCAAGCTCAAACCCAAGTTCATCACTACAACCCCGAAGTTAGTATTTTTAGAAGAAAAGCTAAGCAATGCTAGTCTCTGTATATTCTCTAAAACCAAAGGCCATGCAAAGTCACATGTATTGATGATATTTACAATCTGTTCAGCATGTAATGTACTTAGTAATGGGGTCCTTTGGACCCTTTAGTCATTAACTAAGTGAACCTACTTCCCACCCTCAGGCCCAGGTACACTTTCTTTTAAAATCTGCCATTCAGTCAGCTAGTGAGTCAGTTTGAACATTTTTAATATTTAACCGGAGGGGGGCAGATGGGAAAAGAAACGCCACCCCCAGTGATTTCATTGCCTTGAGGAGGAATACTACTAGGGATGTACCGAAAATAATGCAAAAGTGAGCATAAATTTTTTATTAACTTCCATAGGCCATTCAAATTTCACATGTTGGTAGAGTGACTCTTCTTCTATAGTAACTCTTCTTCTTTTTCATTGCAGGTAAATAATGCATTCCAGGCAGAAGCAACTTGACATCACTGAGTTCTTGATGAAGGAGGGGGTGCAGGCTTTCCAACATCCACAGAAGGCTACAGAATGTTTACAGAGATGACACCATTGGCAAGAGCAATGTGCACAGATGGATGAAGAAGTTTAAATGGTGTCATCTCCATAAGCATTCTGTTACCTTCTGTGGACAGCCTACACCCCTCCTTCATCAAGAACTCAATGACGACATGCTGCTTCTGTTTGGAATCCATTATTTACCTGCAATGAAAGAATACAAATAAGATGTATCATATCAGTCTCTAATTGATGAAGGGCTGGTTGATTGATGATCTGTACTACACTGACACTCACCATAAGCGCTGTTGCCTATCAGGTTTGGATGGGCCATGATATCTGGTGAGTGCTACTGAATTGGGGGAGGTGTTCCTCTGGAGCACGTGGTGATATCTGAGTGCACTTTACTCCATCAATTTTCATTATGTTGTTCACGTGGTGCGGTGGACCAATAAGGCACTTTGCGCTTTGTCATAATTTTCATTTTTCAGTTGATGGACATATATCAAATAATTTAAATATTTGTGTATATTTATGGTGTAATATTTTGTGTCATATTTTCACTTTGCTAGTGTGATATATATATACAGTCAGGTCCATAAATATTGGGACATCGACACAATTCTAACATGTTTGGCTCTATACACCACCACAATGGATTTGAAATGAATCAAACAAGATGTGTTTTAACTGCAGACTGTCAGCTTTAATTTGAGGGTATTTACATCCAAATCAGGTGAACGGTTTAGGAATTACAACAGTTTGCATATGTGCCTCCCACTTGTTAAGGGACCAAAAGTAATGGGACAATTGACTTCTCAGCTGTTCCATGGCCAGGTGTGTGTTATTCCCTCATTATCCCAATTATAATGAGCAGATAAAAGGTCCAGAGTTCATTTCAAGTGTGCTATTTGCATTTGGAATCTGTTGCTGTCAACTCTCAAGATGAGATCCAAAGAACTGTCACTATCAGTGAAGCAAGCCATCATTCGGCTGAAAAAACAAAACAAACCTATCAGAGAGATATCAAAAATATTAGGCATGGCCAAAACAACTGTTTGGAACATTCTTAAAAAGAAGGAACGCACCGGTGAGCTCAGCAACACCAAAAGACCCGGAAGACCATGGAAAACAACTGTGGTGGATGACCGAAGAATTCTTTCCCTGGTGAAGAAAACACCCTTCACATCAGTTGGCCAGATCAAGAACACTCTCCAGGAGGTAGGTGTATGTGTGTCAAAGTCAACAATCAAGAGAAGACTTCACCAGAGTGAATACAGAGGGTTCACCACAAGATGGAAACCATTGGTGAGCCTCAAAAACAGGAAGGCCAGATTAGAGTTTGCCAAACGACATCTAAAAAAGCCTTCACAGTTCTGGAACAACATCCTATGGACAGATGAGACCAAGATCAACTTGTACCAGAGTGATGGGAAGAGAAGAGTATGGAGAAGGAAAGGAACTGCTCATGATCCTAAGCATACCACCCCATCAGTGAAGCATGGTGGTGGTAGTGTCATGGCGTGGGCATGTATGGCTGCCAATGGAACTGGTTCTCTTGTATTTATTGATGATGTGACTGCTGACAAAAGCAGCCGGATGAATTCTGAAGTGTTTCGGGAATATTATCTGCTCATATTCAGCCAAATGCTTCACAACTCATTGGACGCCGCTTCACAGTGCAGATGGACAATGACCCAAAGCATACTGCAAAAGCAACCAAAGAGTTTTTTAAGGGAAAGAAGTGGAATGTTATGCAATGGCCAAGTCAATCACCTGACCTGAATCCGATTGAGCATGCATTTCACTTGCTGAAGACAAAACTGAAGGGAAAATGCCCCAAGAACAAGCAGGAACTGAAGACAGTTGCAGTAGAGGCCTGGCAGAGCATCACCAGGGATGAAACCCAGCATCTGGTGATGTCTATGCGTTCCAGACTTCAGGCTGTAATTGACTGCAAAGGATTTGCAACCAAGTATTAAAAAGTGAAAGTCTGATTTATGATTATTATTCTGTCCCATTACTTTTGGTCCCTTAATAAGTGGGAGGCACATATGCAAACTGTTGTAATTCCTACACCGTTCACCTGATTTGGATGTAAATGCCCTCAAATTAAAGCTGACAGTCTGCAGTTAAAGCACATCTTGTTTGTTTTATTTCAAATCCATTGTGGTGGTGTATAGAGCCAAAAATGTTAGAATTGTGTCGATGTCCCAATATTTATGGACCTGACTGTATATATAAAGGCAGCACAGTGGCTAAATGGTTAGCACTTCCGCCTGGCAGTACTAGGGTCAGTGGTTTGAATCTCAGCCACGGCACCACCTGCCTGGAGTTTGCATGTTCTCCCTGTGCCTGCGTGGGTTTCCTCCGGGTACTCCGGTTTCCTTCCACACACCAAAGGCATGCTGGAAGGTTAATTGGCTCCTGTCTAAAATTGCCCTAATATGTGTATGTATGAATGTGAGTTAGGGACCTTAGATTGTACGCCCCTTGTGGGTTAGGGACTGATGTGAATGTACAATATATATGTGTAAAGCGCTGTGTAAATTGACAGTGTTATATAATTACCTGAAATAAATAAAATATATATATACAGTAAATTTTTTGCACTGTTTAAAGAAGATGAATAGCTACTATAGAGGAAGAGCTACTCTACCGATGTGAAATTTTAATGACCTATGCAAGTTATTAAATACAACTATGCCCATGTTTGCATTACCTTTGGTAAAGCCATTGTATATTTCCTTACTAGGTCCTGCTAAATGTTCAGTCTTACTGTGATCAGAGGTCAGAAAGTGAAGGCATGGAGACTATGGTGCTGTTAAAGACTTTAGGGCAGAAGTGAACAAGTAAGAGATCCTTTGGACCTCTTCACCAGTTTACTTAATAAATTGTTTTTTTAGCACATTAGTAACCAGGGACAAAAACATGCTTAAAGCGGAGCTCCAGTCAAAATGTAAAAAAAAAAAAAACAGCCACTCACCTGTCCCATGATCTAGCTGTGTGCTCATGGGCTGTCCTCTGTCCCTACCGCTGGCATCTTCAGTGTGGGCACCCGGCTTTGACAGCTTGCGTTTTCACAGCAGGGTGCGCACTGCACATGCTCAAGTAGCGCTGCACCTTGTGCATGGTCCTGTAGTATTCTGAGACCTGTCATGTGTCCCAGAAGTCTACGGGGAGGGAGGGCAACGCTCCCCAAAGGTGCCAATCCTTAATGGGGTGCAGGACATGAAGTCTTAAAGCTGAATACGGCTGCCAGACTCATTCACCTTTCCAACCGCTCCATCTCCGCCACCCCCCTCTGCCAATCCCTCCACTGGCTTCCGATTGCGCAACGGATCAAATTCAAAATCCTAACACTGACGTACAAAGCTGTCCCCCATACTGCCCCGAACTACATCACTGACCTAACATCCAAGTACCACCCAACACGCACGCTCCGCTCCTCACAAGACCTCCTTCTCTCTAGTTCCCTGGTCTCCTCCTCCCATGCCCGCCTCCAGGACTTCTCCAGGGTGTCACCCATCCTCTGGAACTCCCTGCCCCAACCCATCAGATTATCACCTACTCTCCTCTCCTTTAGGCGCACCCTGAAAACCCATCTCTTCAGGGAAGCCTACCCCACCCCCTGCTAACTTGCCGACCTCCTCCACTCTTCCTACCACTCCATCCCCCACAGCTATCTCCTCCTGTGCTACCATCCCCTCCCTCCTAGATTGTAAGCTCAAAAGAGCAGGGCCCTCCATCCCCTCATGTTTTGCATTGTATTGGTATTGTTCTGTCACATGTTCTGTCCCCCTCTGTAATGTACAGCGCCGAGCAAACCATTGGCGCTTTATAAATACTGTATAATAATAATAATAAATAATAAAAAGCTAAACTTCCCCTTTTGGGTGGACCTCCACTTTAAGGCCAGTTGCTTCACTCAGGGTCAAGTCCCACTCCTAAAAATGTGATCCATACATTACGGTTCATAAGCTTTACTACTCCCAGATTGTAAGCTCCAAGGATCAGGCCCTCCTAACCCTCTTGTATTGAACTGTATTGTTGCTGTATTGTCTCCCTTATATTGTAAATTGCTGAGCAAACTGTTGGCGCTATATAAATCCTGTATAATAATAATAATAATATAAATCCTGTATAATAATAATATATAAATCCTGTATAATAATAATAATATATAAATCCTGTATAATAATAATAATAATATAAATCCTGTATAATAATAATATATAAATCCTGTATAATAATAATAATAATAATATAAATCCTGTATAATAATAATAATATATAAATCCTGTATAATAATAATAATATATAAATCCTGTATAATAATAATAATACTTATATGTTAAGCAAGAAATCACTTACCTATTTCAACTTGGGATAAATCTGGGATTTCTTTCAGAAGAGTGGCGTAGTAGGAGGAAAGCCCACTGTAGGCAGACAGCAGCAGCTGGCAAAGATCCTTGTGCCATTTGTAGGCATGTTGTATGCATGTCTCTGATGGCACATAACCATTTCCCTGCAAAGTAGAGATAGCAAATAAACTGAATGTGGTGGCTTTAAAGGTGTATTAAAGTAAAAACCTTTTGGTTTTGGATAGACTATGGAATTATTAAAACCAAGGGCACAACTACGAATCACGGGGGCCCTTGTCAAAATTTTGATGGAGCCTCCCAGATAACTCTTTCTCTATAGTACCTGACAGTGTCAATGGTGACAATAGATATCATTGATCTTAGCAGAAATGTACATAAATCAAGAAGAGACAGCAGGAGAGTTGTCAGCATAGTCAGCACACTACAAGGGAGCAGTGATGTGGATAAGATTCATAGTATTAGTAATAATATTAATATTATCAACCATAATTATATTTTATATTAGTAATGCTCTTGCACACAATTACTATATATCTCTTATACAAACTTTTTAAACTTTTTGCATAACTACTAACCTCAGCTGTCTTATCAGGTTTTAGCTGAGGAGAAACTCTTGGATTTGTAAAGGTCAGAGGGCAATAAATCTACACTGCTAAGACAGTTAAGTAAGGTGTCCGTTTATGACACAGAGAATAGCTGAGATTCAGAGGATCGCAGTTATTCTCTGGTCATTCATAGTTTATGACACTCAGGAGATCAGCGGAGGACATGTTCAGCCCTTCACTGGAGATCTGTGTTCTCCCTTCAGATTCTCCAGCCCAGAGCTGGAGAATCGGAAGGACCGCAAACTAAGCAGAGATAATTTACCTCTGCTTAGTAAACTGATCTTTTACTGTAATCTCGCGAGATTATAGTAAAATCAGCCATTTTCCAGCATTTGTAGACCGTTCTCCAGCGTTTGTAGACCATTCTCCCTTCGTTCGGAGAACTGCTTCATAAAAGGCATTCACAGGAGAACTGTGTTTTCCGAGAATGCCGGAGAACTGAGCAGCGATCATTTACAGTCAGGTCCATAAATATTGGGACATCAACACAATTTTAACATTTTTGGCTCTATACACCACCGCAATGGATTTGAAATGAAACGAACAAGATGTACTTTAACTGCAGACTGTCTGCTTTAATTTGAGGGTATTTACATTCAAATCAGGTGAACGGTGTAGGAATTACAACAGTTTGCATATGTGCCTCCCACTTGTTAAGGGACCAAAAGTAATGGGACAATTGGCTTCTCAGCTGTTCCATGGCCAGGGGTGTGTTATTCCCTCATTATCCCAATTACAATGAGCAGATAAAAGGTCCAGAGTTTATTTCAAGTGTGCTATTTGCATTTGGAATCTGTTGCTGTCAACTCTCAAGATGAGATCTAAAGAGCTATCACTATCAGTGAAGCAAGCCATCATTAGGCTGAAAAAACAAAACAAACCCATCAGAGAGATAGCAAAAACATTAGGCGTGGCCAAAACAACTGTTTGGAACATTCTTAAAAAGAAGGAACGCACTGGTGAGCTCAGCAACACCAAAAGACCCGGAAGACCACGGAAAACAACTGTGGTGGATGACCGAAGAATTCTTTCCCTGTGAAGAAAACACCCTTCACAACAGTTGGCCAGATCAAGAACACTCTCCAGGGGGTAGGTGTATGTGTGTCAAAGTCAACAATCAAGAGAAGATTTCACCAGAGTGAATACAGAGGGTTCACCACAAGATGTAAACCATTGGTGAGCCTCAAAACAGGAAGGCCAGATTAGAGTTTTCCAAACAACATCTAAAAAAGCCTTCACAGTTCTGGAACAACATCCTATGGACAGATGAGACCAACATCAACTTGTACCAGAGTGATGGGGAGAGAAGAGTATGGAGAAGGAAAGGAACTGCTCATGATCCTAAGCATACCACCTCATCAGTGAAGCATGGTGGTGGTAGTGTCATGGCGTGGGCATGTATGGCTGCCAATGGAACTGCTTCTCTTGTATTTATTGATGATGTGACTGCTGACAAAAGCAGCAGGATGAATTCTGAAGTGTTTCGGGCAATATTATCTGCTCATATTCAGCCAAATGCTTCACAACTCATTGGACGCCGCTTCACAGTGCAGATGGACAATGACCCAAAGCATACTGCAAAAGCAACCAAAGAGTTTTTTAAGGGAAAGAAGTGGAATGTTATGCAATGGCCAAGTCAATCACCTGACCTGAATCCGATTGAGAATGCATTTCACTTGCTGAAGACAAAACTGAAGGGAAAATGCCCCAAGAACAAGCAGGAACTGAAGTTGCAGTAGAGGCCTGGCAGAGCATCACCAGGGATGAAACCCAGCGTCTGGTGATGTCTATGTGTTCCAGACTTCAGGCTGTAATTGACTGCAAAGGATTTGCAACCAAGTATTAAAACGTGAACGTTTGAAGTATGATTATTATTCTGTCCCATTACTTTTGGTCCCTTAACAAGTGGGAGGCACATATGCAAACTGTTGTAATTCCTACACCGTTCACCTGATTTGGATGTAAATACCCTCAAATTAAAGCTGACAGTCTGCAGTTAAAGCACATCTTGTTCGTTTCATTTAAAATCCATTGTGGTGCTGTATAGAGCCAAAAATGTTAAAATTGTGTTGATGTCCCAATATTTATGGACCTGACTTTATCTATAAATTACTAATTAGCACACTAAAAAGTTCTAAATAAGTAAAATAAAATAAAATATCCCAAATAAAAAACACTCACTTTCACCCCTGAAAGCTACACAACAAATGAATGAAATCTTTTCTTTTCAAATTAAATAAAATTCATAAAAATATACCGTATTTGCCGGCGTATAAGACGACCCCCCTACTTTTCCTGCTAAAATGTAGTGTTTGGGCTATACTCGCCGTATAAGACTACCCCTCTTCCAATGCACACCAGTGGGAGGAATAGTGCCCCATCATTGATGTCAGTGGGAGGAATAGTGCCCCATCATTGGTATCAGTGGGAGGAATAGTGCCCCATCATTGGTATCAGTGGGGGGAATAGGTGCCCCATCATTGGTATCAGTGGCAGGAATGGTGCCCCATCATTGGCATCAGTGGGAGGAATAGTGCCCCATCATTGGTATCAGTGGGGGGAATAGGTGCCCCATCATTGGTATCAGTGGCAGGAATAGTGCCCCATCATTGGTGTCAGTGGGAGGAATGGTGTCCCATCATTGGTGTCAGTGAGGGGTGGAATAGTGCCCCATCATTGGTGTCAGTGGTGGGAGGAATAGTGCCCCATCGTTGGTGTCAGTGGGGGGGGGAATAGTGCCCCATCGTTGGTGTCAGTGGGGGGGAGGAATAGTGCCCCATCGTTGGTGTCAGTGGGAGGAATAATGCCCCATCGTTGGTATCAGTGGGAGGAATAGTGCCCCATCGTTGGTATCAGTGGGAGGAATAGTGCCCCATCATTGGTATCAGTGGGAGGAATAGTGCCCCATCATTGGTATCAGTGACACCAATGATGGGGCACTATTCCTCCCACTGAGACTTGCTGACCCTGTTCTCGTATGGTGCTGCTGCAGCCAGCATATGTGGTTGCAGCAGCACCTCTACACAGAGCACTTACCTGCTGCTCCGGCACTCAATTTTCGCGGGGCCGCTCGGCTCCGCCCCCTCGCCGGTGATTGGCCGCCTGTGTGCCTTTCCTGAGCTACAGTTCTGGCGGCCAATCACCGGTGAGGAGGCGGAGCCGCGCAGCCGCACGAACATCCAGTGGCCGAACTGAAGGAGACGCCGCGCTTCCTGGACCGGATCATCGTGGGACTGGATCCAGGTAAGAGACGTCAGCCCCTGCAAACCCCTGTACTTAATGCCGCAGCCCCCCTAACATGTGTACCGGCGTATAAGACGACCCCCGACTTTTGAGAAGATTTTCAAGGGTCAAAAAGTCGTCTTATACGCCGGCAAATACGGTATATATATATCCCCAAGTGTGATTCCAAAAAACTATATTCTGAAGGGAAAAAGTCCAGGAAGTGACAAAACGCGTCAGGGACACGTGACGACTGACGTTTTCCGGAAGTGTAGCCGTGGCCATCTTGGAAGTGGGAACATGCGGTAGTTCCCTTATGTGATGTGATTTGTGTCTCTGGGAAGCTGATTTCTACAATTTTAAATGTAAGTTGCCAAATAAATTTCTATACTCTATGGTGCCTTCTCTAATTGCCAATTTACTTATGAGGAGAGTGGAGGAGGAATCCCAGGATTGATCTGGACCCAGGAGTCTGATGCCATCCCTTATGTTCTTTGACAAGCCCTATTGAAACAGTATTGGGGAGATTGGAGGAGGAATCTCAGGATTGATCTGGACCCAGGAGTCTGATGCCATCCCTTATGTTCTTTGACAAGCCCTATTGAAACAGTATTGGGGAGAGTGGAGGAGGAATCTCAGGATTGATCTGGACCCAGGAGTCTGATGCCATCCCTTATGTTCTTTGACAAGCCCTACTGAAACAGTATTGGGGAGATTGGAGGAGGAATCTCAGGATTGATCTGGACCCAGGAGTCTGATGCCATCTCTTATGTGGTTTGACAAGCTTTATTGAAACAGTATTGGGGTAATTATTCAGTACTACACGAGTTGGAGTGTTGTTTGGTTTGGTGCAGTGGGTTGGAATAATATTATTAACCACTTGAGTGGATCACAATTGTTTATTGCAGTGTTCACATATAGAGTTTTTTTTTTTTTCTCTTCTTTCACATGCACAGTTTTAGTGTGTGATGTAATTCACAATGAATGGCACTAATTTCCTTTTTGTATAAGGATAATACACTATGTTGAGTTTTTTTTGTTTTTTGAGGTTTATGAATATTTGGATATTACACGAAGAGTGAAAATAAGAGAAATAATTTTTGGAAGAAATAATTGGAAGAAAAAAAGAGGACTATAGTTTTTTGGAATCACACTTGGGGATATATATATATTTTTATGAATTTTATTTAATTTGAAAAGAAAAGATTTGATAAATTAGCGATCATTTATCGCTGGTTCATAAACGGACACATAAATCCTTACCTCTGGAGATGGTGGTTTGCAGTAAGCAGCTCCAAAAACCAGATTCTCAAGAGAAACGCTTGTCTGGTCCATCGCTAACTCTTGGTTACTTTTTCCCAACCAGGATCCTCTTAGCGGACGGACAAAACTAGAAGAAAATAGAAGCATTGGGAATTGAAGATCAAAGACGGTTAAAGAGGACCTTTTCATTGTCCCCATTTTATCTTTAGGTGCTGGAAACCAGTTCATATTGGCAAATAAGATTTTTTTATAAATGATGGTGGAAACCTCCTGCTCTTAAACCTAAAAACCTTTATCTAATCTAAATAAATAACGGAAGCTGCTAGCATCCAATCATATACCCAAATGATTCAAGATATAAAAAAACGATGATGATAATATTGATAATACTATATAAATAAACATATAAATGAAAAAGTGTATAAAAGTGACACAATTTGCAACAAAAACATAAACAGTGACCTGATCCTCCAGGGATCTATAATAAGTGAACTGATCCTAAATGGATCCAAAGTGTACACAGTGAATGTTAAACCACTCAAAGATGGTCATTTCAGATTTACCAATACTGATCGTATGGTATAATTGTGCATACAACCAAAGTTAGAATCCAAAGTGATAGTGTAAACAGATCAAGCAAAAAAATATATGAACCAGGGGCGGACTGACCATTTGGAAACTCGGGCACTGCCCGAGGGCCCGGGGTCAGTAGGGGGCCCCATGAGATGCCCCTTGCACCTTTCTCATAGGCTTTTTTGAGTTTGGGCAAGGACACAGGGGCCCCATGATCCCCTATTGCCCGGGATCCCCATGAGTTGTCAGTCCGCCCCTGCTACAGCACCTACTTATTTTCCAGCCAGTCTCAAGAACGTGTATTGCTTTGCATGAATGCACCCCAATGCATCTCGTGTGAATGAACCTTGAATGCTTGTTCATGCAACCACCTCTGGATTGTTAGGTACTGTACAGTATGTAGAGAAACAATGTAACTCTGTCTAGGGAGTCCTGGATGGTATTCATTTCTCTCTTGGGATCAGGGGCGGACTGACAACTCATGGGGCCCCCGGGCAATAGGGGATCATGGGGCCCCTGTGTCCTTGCCCACACTCAAGAAAGCCTATAAAAAAGGTACCAGGGGCATTTCATGGGGCCCCCTACTGACCCCGGGCCCTTGGGCAGTGCCCGAGTGCTCGAATGGTCAGTCCGCCCCTGCTTGGGATGTTACTATACCCCTCTTGCATCCTTTAACTCCAGGCAGGTGTTGGATTAAGTAGCATCAGGTGGGGCTTGCTAATTCATAAATGTGAAATGTATGATCCTCACTGTCTGCTTTAGGAACCTTTCACAAATACTTTCCAATCAGGTCCGCCTGACAGTTTTTCAGAATAATATCACTGTAGGCTCTAGGTAAGCATATTGGCTCTCAGTCCATCTAGGTCTGGAAAAAATGCATCGGTAGGCAGGTGCAGTTAGCCTTTCCACCTGTAGGTGGACCAGCACCATTATTGCATGGAAATGGGAGTTTCATAATGGAATTGGACCCTTAGAGATCATGTGCAATGCCTTGAGATGGTAGGAGGAAGGTAGTCTGAGTGACCACTGAACAAGACTTTGACGGCCATCTTTGGTGAGGGAACTTTTTACATAAGGAACCCTACATCATTTTGGTATGCTTCTGGTAAATGAGTGGTAGGGGGAGCAACCTGCTTGTGAGGAACAGTTTTTAGCACAGTTTCAGGTTCCAAAAGAGGAAGGTTAACTCAGGGAAGGCCTTCTTCACTTCATACAGCTGTGTAAGCTGGGTGGAGATGTGGAGCCATTACAGACTGCAGAAACATCTCTGCCTAGTCAAAAAAAGGACACTACCACTAGTAATGGAAACCTATACTGTGAACACTGGGATTGTATACTATTTGGATTACTTATATCAGTACTGAAGAACAGTTATCTGTTGCTGCTACAAACTGTGCAAAAGACATCAGTGTGCTATATACTGTGTGGGAGTATTTCCTCCCAATACAAGGCACCGATTCAATCCCCACATCATTTTCTATTTTTCCAAACCTAAACGTGATGAATGGGAGTTATCTTGATGATGTAAAGTCATGTTGTCCATAGGTTCATTGTCAAAATGCAAAAAAAAATAAAATAAATGGGTACAGAACACAAGAGGGACATCCATCCCATTCTGCTCTCATTCAGCAGGAGATCTGTTCATAGCTCATGGGAGCAGACAGCATTTTGTCTGTGGAACTGAAAAGAAAGAAAGGTAAAGCCCAACTCCCGGCAAAAGAGTGAGGCCTGTGTGTCTGCATAGTCCCTCCCAATAGGTACCTTGTTCGAGGTCCTGCCTACATATGTGTCTCTCAGAAACCAATCTCCTTCATCAGGAAGAATGAGAAAGTGTTTAAAAAGATGAAATAACAGTGATATTCCCATACTTCCTGATGAAGCAGATTGAGTTTTACATGCATCGGTAGGCAGGTGCAGTTAGCCTTTCCACCTGTAGGTGGACCAGCACCATTATTGCATGGAAATGGGAGTTTCATAATGGAATTGGACCCTTAGAGATCATGTGCAATGCCTTGAGATGGTAGGAGGAAGGTAGTTTGAGTGGCCACTGAACAAGACTTTGACGGCCATCTTTGGTGAGGGAACTTTTTACATAAGGAACCCTACATCATTTTGGTATGCTTCTGGTAAATGAGTGGTAGGGGGAGCAACCTGCTTGTGAGGAACAGTTTTTAGCACAGTTTCAGGTTCCAAAAGAGGAAGGTTAACTCAGGGAAGGCCTTCTTCACTTCATACAGCTGTGTAAGCTGGGTGGAGATGTGGAGCCATTACAGACTGCAGAAACATCTCTGCCTAGTCAAAAAAAGGACACTACCACTAGTAATGGAAACCTATACTGTGAACACTGGGATTGTATACTATTTGGATTACTTATATCAGTACTGAAGAACAGTTATCTGTTGCTGCTACAAACTGTGCAAAAGACATCAGTGTGCTATATACTGTGTGCGAGTATTTCCTCCCAATACAAGGCACCGATTCAATCCCCACATCATTTTCTATTTTTCCAAACCTAAACGTGATGAATGGGAGTTATCTTGATGATGTAAAGTCATGTTGTCCATAGGTTCATTGTCAAAATGCAAAAAAAAATAAAATAAATGGGTACAGAACACAAGAGGGACATCCATCCCATTCTGCTCTCATTCAGCAGGAGATCTGTTCATAGCTCATGGGAGCAGACAGCATTTTGTCTGTGGAACTGAAAAGAAAGAAAGGTAAAGCCCAACTCCCGGCAAAAGAGTGAGGCCTGTGTGTCTGCATAGTCCCTCCCAATAGGTACCTTGTTCGAGGTCCTGCCTACATATGTGTCTCTCAGAAACCAATCTCCTTCATCAGGAAGAATGAGAAAGTGTTTAAAAAGATGAAATAACAGTGATATTCCCATACTTCCTGATGAAGCAGATTGAGTTTTACATGCATCGGTAGGCAGGTGCAGTTAGCCTTTCCACCTGTAGGTGGACCAGCACCATTATTGCATGGAAATGGGAGTTTCATAATGGAATTGGACCCTTAGAGATCATGTGCAATGCCTTGAGATGGTAGGAGGAAGGTAGTTTGAGTGGCCACTGAACAAGACTTTGACGGCCATCTTTGGTGAGGGAACTTTTTACATAAGGAACCCTACATCATTTTGGTATGCTTCTGGTAAATGAGTGGTAGGGGGAGCAACCTGCTTGTGAGGAACAGTTTTTAGCACAGTTTCAGGTTCCAAAAGAGGAAGGTTAACTCAGGGAAGGCCTTCTTCACTTCATACAGCTGTGTTAGCTGGGTGGAGATGTGGAGCCATTACAGACTGCAGAAACATCTCTGCCTAGGCAAAAAAAGGACACTACCCCTAGTAATGGAAACCTATACTGTGAACACTGGGATTGTATACTATTTGGATTACTTATATCAGTACTGAAGAACAGTTATCTGTTGCTAAATATAAAAAGAGGGGAAGGTGCGGCGCTATATGATTTAATAGACAATAATAAAATCAAACACACATAATAAACAGTGACTATGTGCTGATAAAATAAAGTCACTAGGTGGTGGCTGTGAAGTAAAAGTAAGCTGCACCCCTATGAGTACGAGCTCTTGCTCAAAACACGTCAGGGAAGGCTACAGTAGGTCGGACGCCACGCCGCCGGCGCCACGAGGGGCCCCGGCGGCCATCTTTGTTTACATCTGGGTCAGTACTTTTCTTTGTTTATTGGATTGTCTCTGCTATCCTGTACCTGTATACAATAAAGATACTCTAAGGATATCACACTATGTGGCGCTCTCTGTTTATTTGAGTCTTGGTGGGAACCAGCCAGACCTTCAGAGCAGCCGCATCTATCCAAGTACCAGGCGTTGAGAGTCATACTGACCAGATCTGACCAGACCAGTTTGATGACACCAGAGGTCCAGTGACATCATATATAAATGCGCATAAAGATTGCGTATCTGGTGAGTGCGCAATCTTTACAATCTTTATCACCTGGCAGTTCCAAATATTGGACGTCTGAGGATCATCTCGGATCTTAAGAGCACCCCTTTACTGGACTCTTTTATTTATTTTTGCACTTCTTTTACTTCACAGCCACCACCTAGTGGCTTTATTTTATCAGCACATAGTCACTGTTTATTATGTGTGTTTGATTTTATTATTGTCTACTAAATCATATAGCGCTGCACCTTCCCCTCTTTTTATATTTACATCTCTGAAGGTTTTATAGGGTGCCTTTTTTGGTGTACAGCTGCTGTTTATTTGCATATTCATTCAAGCGCTCACTTACTTTGTTTTTTTTTATTAGTTATCTGTTGCTGCTACAAACTGTGCAAAAGACATCAGTGTGCTATATACTGTGTGCAAGTATTTCCTCCCAATACAAGGCATCGATTCAATCCCCACATCATTTTCTATTTTTCCAAACCTAAACATGATGAATGGGAGGTATCTTGATGATGTAAACTTTTACAAGTCAGGTTGTCCATAGGTCCATTGTCAAAATGCAAAAAAATAAATAAATAAATGGGTACAGATCACAAGAGGGACATCCATCCCATTCTGCTTTTATTCAGCAGGAGATCCGTTCATAGCTCATGGGAGCAGACAGCATTTTGTCTGTGGAACTGAAAAGAAAGGTAAAGCCCAACTCCCGGCAAAAAAGTGAGGCCTGTGTGTCTGCATAGTCTCTCCCAAGAGGTACCTTGTTCGAGGTCCTGCCTACATATGTGTTTCTCAGAAACCAATCGGCTTCATCAGGAAGTATGAGAAAGTGTTTAAAAAGATGAAATAACAGTGATATTCCCATACTTCCTGACGAAGCAGATTGAGTTTTACTAAACGTGTCGTACATTACCTCCATCCTACTGTTACTCACTAGCATTTGAAGCTGTTACTTACCATCTTTGAAGAATAGAATATTTTGTTCAGCCCTATAGGAGTGATTATGCTGTTCAGTCTATGGTACAGGGAAGATGCATCTCAGCACATCACCTTTTCTCTGCATTTTGCTTTAGCATATACACAAGCTTTTTGGTCACATCCTGTGCACATCATCAAGTGTTATCAATTATAAAGTAGACTATTGCATAAATATGTTTAATGCCCTCTAGGTTAGCTAGGTATGTTTGTTGTTTTTGTAGCTAGAGGCTGAGTAACAGCCTAGGATGAGTCAGCTTGGGAGTGAGGCAGGAGTTCACCTCAGGACAGGCTGGGTGGTTCTACTGGTTAGAGCTTCTGGAGCCCTCCCGCCTTTCCAGAAACCCGAGAAATTTCTGGAAGAGGAGAGAGAGGAGGAATCCCAGATCTTCATGTTTGAGTGACCTTGGCAAAACCCCTGGCAGAAGGCTGGGCATGGTGACCAGGACAACCCTCAAATATAACAGAACTTAGGGAGAGAGGGGAGTCAAGTTTAAGATGGATTCAGAGAAGGCTGGAGTGTGAAGTCTGGGAGGGGGCTCCAGAGGAACCTACCTACAGGCTGATTGCTGGATGGGAAGATCTCCACTGCCTAAAGTCTCCTGGGGAGGACATCTTGAACAGCAGGGAAGGAGCCAGCCCAGCAAAAGGCCTCAAAGTAGCTACCAAGCCACCACACTGACATTACAGGATAGTGTGAGTATTTCTACACCCCCTGGGCCAGATAAGGGGAGAGGCAGTCAGATGCAAGACCCAACTAATCTGCCCAACTGCAAGCTCTTGTGACCCCCTTGCTCAGGGATACCCTCAGCACAGCTGGGTGAAGAGGAGGTTTCATCCGGGGTCTCAGGAGGTACATCAGAAGGAGACAGTGCTTTGCTTTTTTGCCAGATTGCCTTTTTTTTGTACATAGTTGCTAAAAAAGTTGTCTGCCAGTTCTACAGTCCCTTGGACATCCCATATACCCCTAGACCACATCTCTTAATAAAAACAACTAAAAAAAACAGATCATGGACTGTTTTCCTAGCTCTGGAAATACAAGTGTGGAAAATGCGTGTTGCCTGGCTGTGCAGAGCCTAGGGGGACCCAAACCAAATGCAGCCCTTATGAGGGTAGTGCTACATATGCTACACAGGCACACGTCACGTGATCAAACCAGCCTATGAAAAATCTACTATTTTCTGGCAATTTGTTTAAGGATATAAGAAAAACATCTCTCCAGGTGATGACAACTATTCATTCTCCTAAAAAAATTAAAACCATTGTTAAATATTCAATTTTTAAAATCCAAAATAAACAATGGGGTTGATTTACTAAAACTGGAGAGTGCAAAATCTGGTGCAGCTCTGCATAGAAACCAATCAGCTTCCAGGTTTTATTGTCAAAGCTTAATTGAACAAGTTAAAGTTAGAAGCTGATTGGCTGCCATGCACAGCTGCACCAGATTTTGCATTCTCCAGTTTTAGTAAATCTACCCCAATGTGTGGTGAACTTATAGTAAGTGGTTAATAACACCATTTGGAACAAGTGATGCAAAAGGTTAGGGAAATTTCTTTGATATCTTGATCAGGGGCAGTGTTAGGTTCCTAAAAGACCTGAGGCACTTCTGATGTCTTAAATTGAATTACTGAGGGGTTTGTAGTATACTATGAAAAAAGTGGGTGCTCCTTACATTGGTCATCAGTTGGAAGAATGCTCCTTACATTGGTCGTCAGTTGGAAGAATGCTCCTTACATTGGTGATCAGTGGAAAGAATGCTCCTTACATTGGTCGTCAGTTGGAAGAATGCTCCTTACATTGGTCGTCAGTTGGAAGAATGCTCCTTACATTGGGGGTCAGTGGGAAGAATGTTCCTTACATTGGTGATCAGTGGTAAGAATGCCCCTTACATTGGTGGTCAGTTGGAAGAATGCTCCTTACATTGGTGATCAGTGGGAAGAATGTTCCTTACATTGATGATCAGTGGGAAGAATGTTCCTTACATTGATGATCAGTGGGAAGAATGTTCCTTACATTGATGATCAGTGGGAAGAATGTCCCTTACATTGGTGATCAGTGGGAAGAATGTCCCTTACATTGGTGATCATTGGGAAGAATGTCCCTTACATTGGTGATCAGTGGGAAGAATGTCCCTTACATTGGTGATCAGTGGGAAGAATGCTCCTTACATTGGGGATCAGTGGGAAGAATGCTCCTTACATTGGTGATCAGTGGGAAGAATGTTCCTTACATTGATGATCAGTGGGAAGAATGTCCCTTACATTGGTGATCAGTGGGAAGAATGCTCCTTACATTGGTGATCAGAGGGAAGAATGTTCCTTACATTGGTGATCAGTGGTAAGAATGCCCCTTACATTGGTGGTCAGTGGGAAGAATGCCCCTTACATTGGTGATCAGTGGGAAGAATGTTCCTTACATTGATGATGAGTGGGAAGAATGTTCCTTACATTGATGATCAGTGGGAAGAATGTCCCTTACATTGGTGATCAGTGGGAAGAATGTCCCTTACATTGGTGATCAGTGGGAAGAATGTCCCTTACGTTGGTGATCATTGGGAAGAATGTCCCTTACATTGGTGATCAGTGGGAAGAATGTCCCTTACATTGGTGATCAGTGGGAAGAATGCTCCTTACATTGGGGATCAGTGGGAAGAATGCTCCTTACATTGGGGGTCAGTGGGAAGAATGCTCCTTACATTGGTGATCAGTGGGAAGAATGTTCCTTACATTGATGATCAGTGGGAAGAATGTCCCTTACATTGGTGATCAGTGGGAAGAATGCTCCTTACATTGGGGGTCAGTGGGAAGAATGCTCCTTACATTGGTGATCAGTGGGAAGAATGCTCCTTACATTGCTCGTCAGTTGGAAGAATGCTCCTTACATTGCTCGTCAGTTGGAAGAATGCTCCTTGCATTGGTGGTCATTGAGAAAATTGCTCCTTTAATAGTGGTCCCCCTTACATGTAGTTGAAACAATCTGATTAGTGTCAGTGGTAATTTAACAATTTATCTAGGAGAGAGAAATTACTCACTGCTCAAGGAACCCCTTGCAACCTCTGCAGGAACCCTGAGGTTTTACAGAACCCTGATTGAGAAAGGCTAATTCTTGGGTTGACAGCAACAATTACTGCAAAGGGGACCCGGGGCACTTACTAGAAGACCAAGGGAACATAACCTGGGACCCAGGGTCTAGTATTGCTGCTCATCTTGATCCTCAACGGGGATAGATTGTTGATATTTATGGGATTAAAATGCGTTTGTGATTTAGTGTACATTTAGTGTACATTGGAGAAACCACACAACGAATGAAGGACCAATTTCAACACATAAAGCAAATCAATAAAAAGATGAAGGTACCTCCACTACCTAGAAATTGTGCTGGGAAAGACCTACACCCATTCAGCCGAGGTTTCATGTTTTGAGGAAAGGGGGATAGGAGTTTAAATTTGAAACAGTGGGAAGTATCAGGGACTTGTTCCAAACAGCACATCCTTAAAGGTTACCAAAATGGTAGTATATCTCATAGAATGTAGTATCTGCCAGATACTTGGATGTTGGATGCATAATTCCGTCCCTAAAAATTAAGATTTCAGAATACTTCCAAGATACCAACAATTTTAATACTAAAAACATATCTAATGTATCCAGACACTTTAATTCATTTTCTTTCTTTGGTATTGAACAGTTTAAGAAACCTGTGAGAGGAGGCGACACACATAGCATCTTGTTTCAACATGAGGTGTGGTGAAACCATATGCTTCAGACTAGGTCTCCACACGGTTTAAATAGTAGAATGGATGTGAATCTTTTCCTAAAATAATTTACTTAGCTCCACCTGTATAATGCAACCTGTGTATAATTATTGAATTTAAGAATGTTTATAACTTATAGCAGGCATCACTAAATGCTGGACCACTTAGCACCACTTAGCACCCCTTAGCAGCTTGAGTGGACTCCTCTCCTCTTGCCACTGTTAGAAATGTGGAGGAATGGCAGGGTGAACTCCTAATATGTATGTACTCACTTGCTGCCGCCATAGTCGCTGCTGCTGTCGAAGTCACAGCAGGGAAGAAGGTGGGAGGAATGTAAGGAAGGTCTCTTCTTCTGAATGTACCAGCTTGCTGCCGCTGCTGCGACGCTCAGGCCAGGGAGGAGGGCAGGAGGCACTGCAGGTCTATAGGGGGAGTGGTGGAGGGGAGCCAACCTTTCATATTAACAAGCGGGTCACTTGGTTTTTCACAAGAAGAGTTGGGCAGCTCACGCCCTCAGTGGAGACCTTTTGTGCCTCCTGCCCTCCTCCCTGCTCCGAGTTCAGAGGCGGCAGATGCAAGTCAGTACATTCAGAAGAGGAGTCCTTCCTTCCATTCTTCCTGCCCTCTTTCCTGCTGTGATTTCAACAGCAGTGGCGACAATGGTGGTGACAGGCGAGTACATGCAGAACAGGAATCCACCCTGCCATTCCTCTCGCCCTCCACAATGCTGAGTTAAGGTAGGGGGAAGATTATGGGGGGGAGGGGGTTTTGATTTTAGAGGGGGGATCTGTGATATGTGGGAGGTGGTGAGAGGGGGAACTGTGATATGGGGGAGCTGTGATGTGGGGGGCTGTGAGAGGGGGATGCTGTGATATGGGGAGCTGTTAGAGGGGGGAGCTGTGATATGGGGGGCTGCGAAGTGAGAGGGGGATCTGTGATATGGGGGGCTGTGAAGTGAGAGGGGGGAGCTGTGATATGGGAGGCTGTGAAGTGAGGGTGGGGGGAGCTGTGAAATGGGGGCTGTGATAAGGGGGAGATGTTATGTGAGAGGGGGGAGCTGTAATACTGGGGGGTCTGTGATGTGAGAAGGAGAGCTGTGATATGGGGGGCTGTGATGTGACAGGAGGGAGCTGTGATATGGATAGTCTGTGATGTCAGGAGGGGGGAAACTGTGATATGGGGGGTTGTGATTGCAAAGGTGACTGTGATGTCAAGGAGGGACTGTGATGTAAGCAGGGCTATAATGCTGGGTGGCTCTGACATGAAAGGGAGTTGTGATGTATGGGGGGCTGTGATGGGAGGGACTGAGGATATTAATTATGAACTGTGATGTGAAAGACCTGAGTAATAGAAGAAAAATTACATTTGGACCTCTGCAGAAAGAACATGTTACCAACTGGACCTCTGTGCATTTTAATTCAGTACCACTGGCTTATAGGTTGCTTATTTCCAGTTCTCTATTGCTTTTTTTCTGCATTTTTTGCTGTTTGGTTTCCTCTCCATGTGGCAGTAATTTTCCTAATTGCTTTTATTTGATACACCTCCACATTAGAGCTTTCTGGGTAGTATTTTCTATACTATATATATTGAGTTTTTAGTAGTATTTTGTATGCTATGAATAATGCTTTGTGAAGCCGAAACGTGTCAGCTTTATGGATCCTGTATTTATACAACCAATAAAGATTCCCATTAAGCTTTCCGAGTTGCCGGCCTCTTGTATTGTGGATATTTGCTTTGAGTAGTGGACTCCTCAGTCAGTGCAACGGTCTCCTGTCTCCATGTGGTGAACAGAGCATTTGAGCTTGGGTAAGATTTGTTTTTACATCTTTGGGGGTTAAACTGTGTTTATGAAAATATTAAAAAGATTATTTTGGATATAATTATTTTAATTACTTGGAATTTTTTTAGCCAATGAAATATCTGACAACACCTGGAGAGGTGATGATTAGCTTATGTATATCCTTGAACAGCTTGCTAGAAAGTGATTTTTATAGGTTGGTTTGATCCTGAAATATATAGGCCACCTTTTACAAAAATTTAATAAACGTATCCACATTAAAAAAAAAAAAAAGTTATATAGTTAGTCTGGTTCAAAAAAGACAAGTCCACCCATTTCAATCAATGTTCACTTATTAAATGTTTGAACTGAAGCCTGTAGAGCTTTGCAGTTGCAATAAGTGTGCAGGCAGGTGCAGTCTGCTTTCTCCACTATGGTTGGCACTCGACTAGAGAACAGCCTGGAGAAAAAGTCAGGAGAAATCTGGTTTTATTTATGGTTTCCTGGGTCTTGAAGGCAGTGTTCTGGTTGACTACGCTGCATCCAAGTGACCTCTGGAGGCCATCTTGAGTCAGCAGAGTCAGCCCCTGCCCCAGGCTTTGGCACACATTTGTGAAGTGCCTAGTGTAAGGAAAGAGTAATCATCTGTCAGGGAAGGTGATAGGAGCAGGGAAAGGTTCCAGACAAACAAAGACAAGCTGTTCCTTACAGAAGTACCTTTGGGACCAGACCAGGGGCGGACTGACCATTTGGAAACTCGGCACTGCCCGAGGGCCCGGGGTCAGTAGGGGGTCCCATGAGATGCCCCTAGTATCTTTTTCATAGGCTTTTTTGAGTGTGGGCAAGGACACAGGGGCCCCATGATCCCCTATTGCCCGGGGGCCCCATGAGTTGTCAGTCCGCCCCTGGACCAGACCTGCCAGGCCACATTCCGCCCTCTTAGGAAGACGCTGTCTGTGCATCTCCTCCCGCTTTATATCTGCATTGAATTGAGCTGTGAGCATTACCCTAAGTGACACTCTCCCACTGGGGTTGTTTGTGTTTGGCATTTTTTTTCAATACAAGTTTCGAATTTTACTGCAACCGGACTGTATTTACTGCCACCAAACTATGATGCACCTACCCACAAGTGTGTCTCAGGTGCAAGGCACAAGCTTCTGCAATGCTTGCATCCCAGCCCTAGGTCAGTACCAGGGGCGGACTGACCATTTGGAAACCAGGGCCCGGGATCAGTAGGGGGCCCCATGAGATGCCCCTGGTACCTTTTTCATAGGCTTTTTTGAGTTTGGGCAAGGACACAGGGGCCCCATGATCCCCTATTGCCCGGGGGCTCCATGAGTTGTCAGTCCGCCCCTGGTCAGTACAGAGCTATGGAAGCTTCAGTTAAGGGGCTAAAGGTAGCAATCAATGGACTACAAGTGGATGACTTTGCTGCCCTTGTGCTTCACTGAGTCCCTCTGCCGTGATAGGACTTGATGTCTTTCCATTCATAGTTTCCTGCTAATGGATCTGTAAATGGATGACATGGTTGTTGTGCTCAATTAAAAAATCAACAGGCGACTTCATAGAAAATTGTAGTATGATCCTCCTGAGCTCTTAATTAAATTGCTACTGACCGTGGGGAGCTGCTAACACCCAATCATATACCATATGAAAATTCAACAATAATAATTCAAATGGTGCGGCGCTAACCTGTAAATAAACTATTAACCAAAATTATACTAATATAATTACATACGTGACAAAAAACATGAACTTGATCCACTCTGGGATCTTATAGTGAAAAAAAGTGGTTGAACATAATATCAGAAAGTGAAATCAAACAAGTCTAAATGGGACTAGGACAAAGTGAACTGATCCTACTCAAGGATCCAAAGTGACTTCCACAAAGTGATTGAAAGTGGTGACTTAAAAAGAAATATATTATGAATCCAAAAGGAAGGAAGTCACGTGATAATGGGACGTAACGCGTAGGAACGTGGTGACGTATTACCGACGTGGACGCCATCTTGCTACACCCAAAACCCATGCAAGTACACCCATAGCATGTGGTTTTAATGCTTGAGTTTATTTTACACAAAGTGAGTGGGCAATTGGCTCAAATTGATTTATATATTAAATTAAATGGTTTTACTCTATGGAAGATCTCTTTCATGTGTTTACTGTGATTACAATGTGAGTTGGCTGTATCACATCTATACACACCTGGAGGGGATCCTGCTGCCTTAAACGCACATAACTGAAGGGGATATCACCGCTTTGGAAGGATATCATCCGCAGAGGAGATTCTTATCGTGGAGGATCCTTTTGTGATCCTACAAGAGTTTTGGCCCGTTTGGGTCGCTGCAAGGAGGTGAGGGGGCAATTCAGCAGTTTAAGGATTATTTCCCATTGGTTCTATGCACATCCACCATATCACCTGCACGTTTGAAAAGTCATTGGACCACCTGGTGTTTATGCACCTTTGAAATTTTTCTATATATATTTGTGTATATTATTAAAAAAAATTTTATATGGTACTTTATAACATTCCATTTTTGTTATCTTTATTATTTACATTCAATTTTATGTTTGCTGTATATATATATATATATATATATATATATCATTATCCACAATTAAGGGATGGTGATGTTTTCTATGATTATTTATTATATTATCACTAGAGCTTTTTGGAGATTTAACACAGCATGCACCTCTATAGAGGAGATTTATCCCCTATTAGAGATTCACTTTTCTATCACTTGAATTTGAATTTTTATTTATTTTTAGACAAGCATTGGTCACTGTGATTTTGTTTTGTTTGAGTGATATTAATTAAGGGATCTGTGACACATTATTTATTTGGTGTTTTCACATTTTCAGTCCCATTTGGACTTTTTTTTTTTGGATTCATAATATATTTCTTTTTAAGTCACCACGTTCAATCAATATGTGGAAGTCACTTTGGATCCTTGAGAAGGATCAGTTCACTTTGTTCACTTTGTCCTATTCCCATTTGGACTTGTTTGATTTCACTTTCTGATATTATGGTCAACCACTTTTTTTCACTATAAGATCCCAGAGTGAATCAAGTTCATGTTTTTTGTCACATACCTGTATGTAATTATTCTAGTATAATTTTGGTTCATAGTTTATTTACAGGTTAGCGCCGCACCATTTGATTTATTATTGTCGACTTCATAGAGAAACACCCCATTTCCCATTTGAGGGTCAGGGGTTGGGGAAGGTGGTCATGTTTAACCAATTCAATACTGGGCAATTTTACCCCGTTCCTGCCCAGGCCAGTTTTCAGGTTCCAGCGCTCTCACACTTTGAATGACAATTGCGCGGTCATACAACATTGTACCCAAACTAAAATTTTATCATTTTCTTCACACAACTAGAGCTTTCTTTTCGTGGTATTTAATCACCGCTGGGGTTTTTATTTTTTGCTAAATTAACAAAAAAAGACCAAAAATTTTGAAAAAAAACTTTTTCTTTGTTTCTATTATAAAGGTTTGCAAATAAATAATTGTTCTTCATAAATTTAGGCCGAGATGTATTCTGCTACATGTCTTTGGTGAAAAAAACCCAAATTAGGATGTATTTTTTAGTTTTTAGGAAAGTTATAGAGTTCACAAACTATGATATAGATCTGAATATTGATCAATCCTGAAGTACTGACAGCCAATCTAATTTCTTGAGGTCCAAGAATGTCAGGACAGTACAGATATCCCCCAAATGTCAGAACAGTACAGATATCCCCCAAATGACCCCTTTTTGCAAAGTAGACAGTCCAACGTACTTCATAAGAGGCATGGCGAGTTTTTTGAAGTTGTATTTTTTTGTCATAATTTTTCAGAACATGAAAAAATTAAAAAAATTAGTTTCACTATTTGTTTTTTACATATTGTCACCAGTGCAGTACAGCGTCATCATATAACTGGCATGGCGGTGACCAGGGACACTGACTGGTGACAGTATGAAAAAAAAATATATTTTTTTTTTCTTTTTTTTTTTTAATACATTTTTTTTCTTTTTTTTAAGATTTTTTTTTCATATTTCACTATGACCAAAGTAGTACAATGTTACCATAGTAACATTGTACTACTTTGGGGAAGTGATCAGTATTTTTTTTTTTTTTTTACACAATTTGCTTATAGCAAAGAATGACTTTGCTATAAGCAAGCATTTACCTGAATGACTTCGATTCATACAGGGTTTTTTTTTTGTGCTTAGCTGTGATTTGGTCACAGCTAATCACATGACATGTGCATGTGATTAGCTGTGACCATTCACAGCTAGGCAGTAGTATACAATGGATGGCATGAATGAAGCCATCCATTGTATACAACTGTCATGTGACCTGCTGTGTTTGGTCACAGCAGGTCACATGGTACCGGCAACGGGGGCCGATACTCAGATCTGTCATCGGCCGTGTCCGAGGTACATGGCCGGTGACAGATCGCGCCGCTGCGCCACTCTGCAGGAGCGCAATCTGCGCATGTGCGGGAGGACGCCATATGGCGTCCACCCGGAACGAATGGTTAATATTACACTTGAAATATGGTTGACCCATGCAACATGGTCACCAAGGTGCACTAAACCTTTAATGACTTTTGCTGTTTTTTCTTTCCAGAGGAAGTGTACATAAGACGGCATTGCTGCTGATGCGGAAGGAGGTCAGTCCAGAAAAAATAGTTTCCTTCTCTCGTATTATTTTCACTGCTCTCCAGTTTTGTATGGTAGGACAAGCGATTGCTTACAAGGCCATGCAGGCATAAGAGGCAGGCATCTGCTGTGTCTGGTACTGTACCTGGTAAACGGCTGATGTAAGGCTAGCAGTGAAGCGTGCACCGTTACGGAGATCACCGACAAGTGGAAATAGTCGAACATGACAGGAACATGGTGGTGCAAACCTCTTCGCGGATGGAAATGAAGACCTAAAGTGCGGCTGCTGATCAGGGGGACGGCGGAGATGTCTTTCAGTCTGGAAGAAATGTTTACACTTGTTAGCAACGCTCATGTTGTTTTTTCTTGTTAAAGATTCCAGAATTTTATCAGCAGAAACTTGACAAAATGCTGAGCAAAGGCAGGAGCAGAACAGGGCTTTGCTGTATGTGTGATATGGATATATCTACGGGAGGCCAGGGAGGAGATTTACAGTTTTGATGATAAGTTTAACTGCATCCAGACTGCCATGACAAGAAAAGAAAAAAAAAGAAGTGAAAGGAAAGGAAAGAAAAGGAAAGGGAAAGGAAAGCAAAGTTAAGGAAAGGAGGAAGGAATAGAAAAGAAAGAAGGGAAAGAAAAAAGAAAGGGAAGGGAAAGAAAGGGAAAGGAAAGGAAAGGAGAGGAAAGGAAAAAGAAAGAAGGAAGGAAGGAAGGAAAGAAGAAAGGAAGGAAAAGAAAAGGAAGGAAAGAAGGAAGGGAAAGGAAAGAAGGAATAAAAGAAAGGAAGGGAAAGGAAATAAAAAAGGAAAGGAAACAAGGAAGGAAGGGAAAGGAAAGGAAATAAGGAAGGAAGGAAAAGGAAAGGAAGGAAGGAAAAGGAAGGAAAGAAAAAGGAAGTGAAAGGAAAGAAAAAGGATGGGAAAGGACAGAATAAGGAAGGGAAAGGAAAAGGAAAGGGAAGGAAAAGAAAGGAAAGGAAAGAAAAGGAAAGGAAAAAGAAGGAAGGAAGGAAGGAAGGAAGGAAGGAAGGAAAGGGTAGGAAGGGAAAGGAAAAGGAAACAAGGAAGGAAAAAGGAAAGAAAAGGAAATAAGGAAGGAAGGGAAAGGAAAGGAAATATGGAAGGAAGGGAAAGGAAATAAGGAAGGAATGGACATAAGAAAGGAAGGAAAAGGAAAGGAAGGAAGGAAAAAGGAAGGGAAAGGAAAGAAAAAGGAAGGGAAAAAGGAAGGAAAAGGGAAAGGAAAAGGAACAGGGAAAGGAAAAGATAAAAAAAATGGATGAAGTTAACATTTATCTATACTTAAAATATTTTCTTATATTGAACAGGGGTTGTGTGTACACACACACATTTTATAAAAAAAAGGAAGGGAAGGAAGGAGGGAAGGGAAGAAAAGAGAAGAAGGAAAGGAAGAAGGAAATGAATAAAATGGATGAGGTTAAAATGTATGAAAGAAAGAAAGTCCATGTAAAGGAGATAAAGAGGAGAAAACATGTTTGAAGTACAGTCCAGGTCACATCTCTGACTGTTTCCATAGATATAGTGTAGTTAGTGAATGTAGCCACCCTGGGGCAGGAAGTATTTTTATTTGCAGAATTAGCAGGTTAAACCCTGAAAACAATAAAACTGATGCAGTCACCAGGTCTAAAAATAATAGATTTATTAACATACATTACCCATGAGGCATTGCAGTACTCACTGCTGCTCGCTGTCTGTAAAATGAAGGTCTAACTTCAGTTGGAAATCCACTTCGCTGAGAGCATCTTCTACCTGAAAACAGAACCAAGATGACCAAATACATTCCATAAGACAGTGTATGCAAAATGCAATGTCCCTTGCAATGTAAACAGTCTATTTGACTTTAGTAATTCCGCCTCAGTGTCAAACAGGGGCAGACTGACCATTTGGAAACTCAGGCACTGCCCGAGGGCCCGGGGTCAGTAGGGGGCCCCATGAGATGCCCCTGGTACCTTTTTCATAGGCTTTTTTGAGTTTGGGCAAGGACACAGGGGGCCCATGATCCCCTATTGCCCGGGGGCCCCATGAGTTGTCAGTCCGCCCCTGGAGTGGAGATAAACAAATGACGTTAAAGTAGAACGTTAGAAAGTTAAACATTTTATTTTTGCACACAGTGGGGCTGTGCCCACAATGCATGGGTTTGTTTAGGGGCTCAAGGTAAAATTATACTCACCCATTCCTCCGATCCTCCAGAAAACTACACTCCCCTGTATCCAGTGGTGGACTCTTCCTGCCGTACTCTGGAGCTGATCTATGAGCGTGATGACGTCAGGAACAGCACATTCACAATACCACTAGCGTATGGGGGAGGGCAGGAGCGGCGAATTAGGTTAGTATATCTTCACTTTCTGAGTCCCTAGACAAAAACAAGCATTTAACCCATGCAGTGCGGGCACAGCCCCACTGAATGGGAAAACAAAACATTTACCCAGATTCCTTCTTCAAAGTAAAACTATAGGCAAAACTTTCTTTTATTTTTAATTTTGTCTAGCATAAGGGAGGGTTAGAACCCCTGTCAGTTCTATTTTATGTCATCCATTAGTCAGATTTACCTTCAGTTCCTGTCCTGTAGATAAAACAGGAAGTGAGAGGAAATCCCTGCAAATTAAGGGAATCCCTTTTGCCCCCCAGGTCATCAGAACTAAAGCCCCCATTGGAAGATTTCACCTTCATTACTTTTCTGAGGACAGCCCAAAATTTCGGATTTTCTTTTTCTTTCACTTTCAATAATAATGATGAACATGACAAATAGAGAGGGCAAATTTCCTTAAAGTGTTGCTAAAGTCTGCATTTCAATGAAAGTAACAAACATGTAATACTCACCTGCTCTGTGCAGTGGTATTGCACAGAGTGGCCCTGATCCTCCACTTCTCGGGTCCCCCACCAGTGATCCTAGCTCCTCCTCTTCTTTGTGTGTCCCCATAGCAAACTGTTTGCTATGGGGACACACGGTGTGTGTTTGCTCCCATCCTCCCAACCTGCCTACAGAGCCACGCTCCATAGTCATACACAGCGGGACTTAGCCCCCCCCCCACCTTCCTCTTCTTACATTTGATTGACAGCAGCAAGAGCCAATGGCTCCTGCTGCTGTTCGAGTGCCTGTGTGAAGTGGAAGAGAGAGAAGAGATATAGCCATACACAGTGCTGATCTCTTCTCCCCTCTCTTCCCCTTCACACAGAGAAACTGAAAATTATTTTTTACTTAATGCAAGCAATGCATTCAAGTGTTACTAAGCCCAGGACCCTGCATTCACTATATCTGGTCTTACCGGACCCTGCATTCACTATATCTGGTCTCCCCGGACCCTGCATTCACTATATCTGGTCTCCCCGGACCCTGCATTCACTATATCTGGTCTCCCCAGACCCTGCATTCACTATATCTGGTCTCCCCGGACCCTGCATTCACTATATCTGGTCTCCCCGGACCCTGCATTCACTATATCTGGTCTCCCCGGACCCTGCATTCACTATATCTAGTCTCTCCTGACCCTGCATTCACTATATCTGGTCTCTCCTGACCCTGCATTCACTATATCTGGTCTCCTCGGACCCTGCATTCACTATATCTGGTCTCCCCGGACCCTGCATTCACTATATCTGGTCTGCCCAGACCCTGCATTCACTATATCTGGTCTCTCCTGACCCTGCATTCACTATATCTGGTCTCCCCGGACCCTGCATTCACTAAATTCCGTCTCCCCGGACCCTGCATTCACTATATCTGGTCTCTCACTTTACACACAACATTGAGGTGCAATTATTTTAGTAAATATAAACTGCTAAATAACTTTTTCTCATCAGCAATTAGACAGTCTTGTGACCTCTGTCAGTGTTCAACAGAGCACTGGTTACAGCTTGTAGGAGGAGATTTCATTTTGCTCTAGTAGAATGCAGGACTCCTGACCTCTGTCTGGACAGCGCTGATTGGCCCTGTGCTCTGTGATCATATGCACTCTCCCAAGAAAAAAAAACCTCTCTAGCAATACACACTAAACTGAGCATGTGCAGAGTGACTCCACAGGATATGTCTTATCAGGAGATAAGAGGGGGACACTGGAAGAAGGGGAGGATCAGAGAAGACAGGATAAAACAGCCGTTTTGCACAATGCAGAGGATTAACCCCTTAGGTTCCACAGTGACTATAACAAGCATTCTTTACTGCATCTACAGACTGATTGTACTGTTGGGGGTTTAGTAACACTTTATATTAAAAACTTTTTTTTAGATTTAGCACCACTTTAATGGTGGTACAGACAACAATAAAAAATTGACAGGAGTTCTAATTCCTCTGCATTCGAATCCAAAACTAAAAAACATTTTGCCTTTAGTTAGTACTTCAAAGTGAACTACTACACAGTGTACATTGTTTTTTCTTATCAGTAATACAGTCTATATTAGTAACGCCAAGTACAAACCCGTTCTCCATCCAGGAAAAGGTGGGCTTTGAACAGCATGACATCATTGATATCGATATCTTCATTCCTATAGAGGATCTGGAGGATCCGGCTGTACACGACATTATCATACACACACGGAGAATACGTTCCAGGGTCATCTGTAACAGGAGACAAATTGAAGATATATTTTTTTTCTTTGTAATGTTACGCAAATTCCTTCAACGCAGTTGTTTGTATAAATGTGATTCATATAATTTCACCTATGAACCTACTGATTTGGAAAAATTAATTGTCATAATTTACATTTTTTTCTTTTACTGCATCTTAACCCTAGGTTCACATCTGTGCGGGTGGTGCCGCTGCGGATCCGCAAAAAAATCTCCATAGGCAATGCATAAAAGTTTATACAGGTTACCAGTTTATAGTTAAGCCTTTGGCGCCAGCACCTCCCAATCCTTTAAGGGGTTTGTGTCGCTGGGAGGCGAGGCGGGGTTAGGGTGTCAGGGATGCGGGTGTGACCAGAAGTGTGTGGACTGACACAGGGAAACGCAGGCTTAAGATATGGTATAAATAAGACAATTTATTAAGACTAACAATACAAACATAAACGCAGTGCACCAAACCCCAAGCTAACACAAATACATACCACAAGGTGAAACAAACCCAAACCTAAACTGATATAGATACACAGGTACATACACATGTAGAGCACAATGTAGTCAGGCAGGCCGGGTCGATAACTATCGGGCAGGTAGGTACAGGAGGAGCAGGCGGAGAGAATGGTCAGGGTCACAAGCCAGGGATCAAACAGGAGAAGTCAGCAGAGGTCAGGATCAGGCAGGGTCGGCAACAAGTCAGGCAGAGGCAGAGGCAGAAACAGGAACAGGAACGCAGGTTACAAGATACAGGGGCCCATGGAAAAACACACACCAAGGCACAGACTGCAGGTCTGGCCATCCCTTAAATACACCTGCAATCAGCCCCAGGTGATGGCTAATTGCCGAAGTGAACCTCTGGTTGTTGAGAGCACCCGCTGGCCAGCCCTGGTACTGCAGCCCACAAGGCAGGTGAGTCCCACCACTATTGGCAAGTCCATTCCTGACATAGGGTCATGTAACCACCACAAGTAGCGATCAGGATCTTTCCGTGAGGCATGGGTAAAAGTGCCACGACCGTGCAGGGCGCGCACTCTCAGCACATCCTTTGTTTACATTGAATACGCAAATACACAGCCCCTCTGAGCCAAAGGCCCAGCCACAAAGTGGCCGCATATTTGCGTGCGCTCAGCGCCAAGTGGACAAACAAGAAGTCTGGAGCTTGAATTATTGCACTCCCTTAATTTGCAGGAATTTCCTCTCAATTCCTGTTTTAGCTATGGGACAGGAACTGAAGGGAAATCTGACCAATGGAAGACAAAAAATAGAACTGACATTGGTTATAACCCTTCTTTACTCCAAAATTAAAAATTATTGATGTTTGTGGCGTATACCTCACGTGTGTGATGCAATTACATGTAATTACTGTTTACATATCAACTTTTTTTGACCAACATCCCTTGTGAAAGCTGGGGCAGTGACAGGTTCTCTTTACTGAAAGATCTGGGGTCTATTAGACCCTTGATCCCTCCTCTGCCTTTCAAAGCAGCCAATCAAAATGAAACTAGTTTGATTGGCTGCTTCATTGGCCGGTAGTGGCCAGTAATAAAGAACCAAAAGTGATGAAACCCTTGGCGCTTTCAACTTCATTTGTCAAAGAGGAGGGGAAGAAACGATGCTCCTCCCTGTCCTCTGTCTGCAACTGGCCCTACAGTTTGTAGTGGTCCCAGGCTCCATGGAAAATAATCTGCAGCAGTTTAGCAAGTTCTGTGGTGAGGCCATGGTCTGTAGAGCTGGTCTGCTGCACCCTATGTGAGTGTAGTGGTCTCCCTGCAATGGCCTGTCTAACATAACACCCGCAGAAGTCCTATTTGCACCCTCAACCTCGCCCCCATTCCCACTGACCAAAAATTAAAGCTCCTCACCCAGGAGGCTGAGGTTTTCTGTTTGAAGTACTCTAGCTCTGAGTCAGTGGGCAAAGGGGTGTGGGGGCATGTAGGACTGCTGCTGGCACATAGAGTGCAACAGCCCAGCACTGCAGCCTGTGGCCCAGCCACTGGACTTTGCAGCTTCAGATTATTTCCTACACACAGTATAAAAGTAAGCCTTTATGACATGATTATTTGATGATGAACCTGCCAGTTTAAAAAAAATAAATGTACACTTCCCCTTCACCTTATACTTAGGAGATAATGCTTGTTTAGTCTAGAACAGTGGTCTTCAAACTACGGCCCAGGGGCCAGATATGGCCATTTGATTGCCTTTGTGTGGCCATTGGTGCACTATTCCTCCCACTGAGACATGGCACTATATCTCCCACTGACCCCAACAACTGGGCATAATTCCTTCAGGGACACCAATAATGGGACACTATTCCTGCCCCGGATACCAATGGGGCACTGTTCCTCACACTATTACCAATGATGGGGCATTGTTTACCCCAACTGACATTGGGACATTTTATACTCACACTGGCCACAGTCTGACCCCACAAAATCTGAAGGACAGTAAACTGACCCCTTGATTGGAAAGTTTGGAGATCCCTGGTCTAGGAGGAATGCAACAGAGAGGAATACTTCACTTCTTCCACCTCCCCATGGCTGAGGTCTTCTTTGCATCCTCCCTGGAATATGGGTGGACCTCTAATGTCATCGCACAAAATGAAGTACCAGTATTACTGCATTATAAACAATGATTTTGGCAAAAATAGAAGAGACATAACCGGAGAGGAGGGGAGGCTTTGTAGACAGCGGTCATCACTGCCGCAACTGGTGAGGAGAAGCAGACAGGACCATGAAATCAGGTAAATATTACTCTCTATCATACACCCCTAAACCAGCCATTCTTAACCAGGTGTCCATAGAACTCTAGGGTTCCTTTGGAGGTTGCTAGGGGTTCCTTGAACTGTGACTGATTGACCTTCCATATGATGGTGCCTGCGTAGTTCTGGAGTCAATGCCAATCGGCAGAGCCAGCTGCATAAACTCCGTAATCTTTTTAGATGTCTGCCCATTCTGATCACAATTGTAGAGGGGGTAGGGGGCATTTTTACAGCTGACCACCAATGTAAGGGGCATTTTTCTCATTGACCAACAATAAATTGGTTTTATCAGGGGTTCCCTGAGACCTGAAAATTATTTCAAGGGTTCCTCTGGCATAAAAAAGTAGAGATAGACTGCTCTAGACTAAACAAGCATTACATCCTGAACTTACAAAGAGGGGGGAACCCTCATTTTTTTAAGTATTAAATAATGGGCAGAGTTGGTTTTTTAGGTTTTTGGAACTTATTAGCCAATAAAGTACTCTGGAATACCACATCAAAACCATAACTGTGTTAGATATCACATTGGAAAGCTAAATCTAGTCCTTCGCAATATGAAGGTCCATTAGAAAGTTTATGAATATTAAGCAATGAGATGGAAACTGCTGAACATCCAGATTTGTCTCAGAAGAATTGCAGGTTATATACCGAGCTATTGAACACCGTATTGGCCACCATAAAGTAAATGTGTAGTTCATTTCATTTCACAGGCAGAAAGACAAGAAGAGCATTTTGGAACTTGGTTTTTTGATTGCTCAAGTGAAGCATAAACTGATTAAATCTCACCCTCACACATAGATAATCTTCCATCAGTTCCTGGCCGGCATCCAGCAGCTCCATAAACATATTGCCATCATCGAGAGTGTGCACTTTATTTAACTAACGGGTTTATGAAGCAATCCTTAGAGAAACCAATTGTGGAAGCAGGACTTCTTGTTTATCCCTTCCTACATCAACAACCTATTTCCTAATGAAAAAAAAAAACAAGATCCAGAATATACTAATATATAAAACCCCCCAACGGCTCTAGAGCCCGTCCTGGGAGTGGTACATCTGCTCATGCCAAACCCCCGCAACACTAAAATATTAAGGGGGAGGCACATCCAAAAAACATCAGAATATACTAATACCCTACATTAATGAGAGCAGAATGATTTCAACAAAACTGAGTTCACCTTATAATTAAAGATTTTGTCTTTGTCAATATACAGTTAGGTCCATATATATTTGGACACAGGCACAATTTTAGTTTTTTTTCATGTATTTACCAAAACATATTCAAGCTATAGTTATATAATGGACATGGCCTGAAAGTGCACACTCTCGGGTTTAATGTATAGGGTATGTACATCCAAATTGGAGGAAGGGTTTAGGAATTATAGCTCTTAAGCCTGTGTCCAAATATATATGAACCTAACTGTATTTTCTGCCGATTCAAAATTTACTTAACCTCCCTGGCGGTATGATTATTTCCCATTTTTGGTGCTGAAAGCGGTACCATTTTTTTGCATGGAAATATGTAGTTTTTTATTGTAGGCCTGTAATTTTTAGGAATAACTCACTGAAATCTGTCCGAACAAGAGTCTAGTAAACATTCCGGATATGATAAAACTTGAAACACGAAATCATAACTTATAATTTAATTAATAATCATAAAAAATAATAATATAATAATAATAAAAAATTTAATTCAATAATATAATCAAACCAAAAACACTGAAATTTGAAATACAGAGGCAAATTCACACATCGCTGAGCAAAGTCGCAAAATCGTTTTCAGTGTTTGATGATGAATTTCCCTCACGAATCATTATCATTCAATTCTGCAAGTGGTTCTGATTTACTATCGCTGTTCTCTAGCCGGTCTAAAACCGATTTTGACCGAAAGGGACGCTTTTTGGACGCCATGGACTTTTCTAAGTTTCCAGGCAGAAAGAACAGTAAAAATGCAGGCAGGGCGCAGGACAAAGCAGTAGGGACAAAATGTGTGTGAAATGGTTTGATACAGGAATGTTTTGCTATGAAATAATCGTTTTAAAAAAAATGTAATTTTTTAAAAATTTTCAAATTTGCCGCCGCTTCCGGCGCCCGTACGTCCCGACGTCACAGGGACCGGAACACGGAAGCCAGATACCGGCATCGGTTGGAGGAGATGGCCGGGGACGCTGCAGGGGACACATCGCGGGAGCGAAGGACAAGGTAAGCGCTGCAGGGACTCCCTGAGCAACGCCGCATGGTAAGCCCGAGTGTAGCTCGGGGTTACCGCTTTTGGTACTAAAACTTTACCCCGAGCTACACTCGGGAATACCGCCAGGGAGGTTAAAGATTTTGTCTTTGTCAATATACAGTTAGTTCCATATATATATTTGGACACAGGCACAATTTTAGTTTTTTTCATGTATTTACCAAAACATATTCAAGCTTTAGTTATATAATGGACATGGCCTGAAAGTGCACACTCTCAGGTTTAATTTGAGGGTATGTACATCCAAATTGGAGGAAGGGTTTAGGAATTATAGCTCTTAAGCCTGTGTCAAAATATATATGAACCTAACTGTATTTTCTGCTTATTCAAAATTTACTTAAACAAACGTTTAAGAAAACCTAATTAGGTTGTTTTTCTAAGTATTTTCTGTTTCCCTTTTGAGTGTGTGTATTTTAATGTTTGTGTTTCCATAAAAAGAAAGAATTAAGGTGAAAGACACAAGAACATATGTGACTTTTTCCCTATTTGTGGTGTATTTTACTTTTATTTTGGTATTTTTTATACAAAAAAAATTACAAAAGATAAAAATGAGTTAAATTAAAATGTATTTGTTGCTTCAATTTAAATTTTATTTTAAATAAAACTGTGACAAAAATTAAAGTATAATTAAAGGAAATACTTTTTTTTTTGTTTTTGATAGAGTGGAGAGGGATTAGAACATTTGTGAGGTTTACTATTATTGCCGGAAGTGAAAGAAAAAAAGAAGATCCCAGATTTTGGGTTGTCCCCAAATTGAGGGGAGATCTTCCAGTGTGGACCCTAGTTCTGATGACAATCAGGAATTCCCTCACTTTGAGGGGATTTCCTATCACTTCCTGTTTTGTCTATTGAATAGAAGGGGATATCTCCCCAATGGGATATAGATGACAAAAATAAAACTGGCAGTTTATTGTTTGTTTAACCCTTTGAGGACCGTAAGATTTTGGAACGCCAAAAGAATCAATTTTTTTGTTTTTAAAGTTCGTACACTTCAGTTGCTGTAACTAAGCCATTTCATGAAATAATTGGCAAAAAGCTAGATCCACTTGTTGTTTGTTGATAAGAACTAATATTTTGACTCAAACCAAAAAAAAAAAAAAGAGTTTTAAGTTCTTAATCAGATGATACGCACAATTACAAACATGGGACAAATACGTCACTTGGTCCTCAAAGAGTTAAGGCCACTGCCGTATTTGCTCAGTGATGTGAACCACCATCCCCACCCCTCTGTTCGCATTCACCTGTCAGAAGGAATCCTTAGTGGCTGGGTGGCCACTGTACTTTATCATTATCATCCAGTTAGGGTTAAGATCTATTTTATATTTCAATATTTTTATTGAAAAATTGGTATACACAGAAATAGAAACGTTACCCACCTACATGGTGAGTTGGGGTGAAAAAACATGTTCAGAAAATAAAATATATAGGCACATAAGAAAACATTAGTCAACAATGTTGTAAACAGGAAACACCATCCCCATAGGGTAGCAAATGCTCCATCAGTCAGTAAGCTTAGGCAGTTTCATATAGATATTTAACAACAATAAGAAAACCGAAAAAAATATTAGAAATAGAAGAATCAAAAAAAAAAGATCAAGGATAAGTCAGAAAAGAAGGGGGGGGGGGGGGGAGGGGAGAAGAGGAAAAAAAAGGGAGAGAGGATCAGCCGTAGTTCTATTAAAAAATAGAGATATAGCTGATCCATGGTTCCCACATAACCTCAGATTTAGAAGTATCATTATTGACAATGCTCGTAAGTTTATCATTTATCATTGTCCAATGAAGTTTTTGTTTAACCCCGTCTAGCTGAATTGATGATTGTCTCCAACACCTAGCTATGGCAATATGTGCCGCTAATAAGAGGTAAAGAATTAATTCAGTTGATTTCTTGGGAATGTCAGTAAGATCTATTTTAAAGGGTAATATTGTTATGTGTTGTCCTTGTTGAACCTTCAAAAATAAACCCAAAGAAGTAAAAAAAAAAAAAAATTAAGTTAAGAAATGATAAAAAGAAAAGCAAAAATACAAAACATCACTGTCTACCAGAATAAATAAATATATGGTGCCGCGCCCTCTATAGGTCCAAATATCTATATTATAATAATATAATAGTGCAATTCAAGCAATTAAAGAACATATGTTAAATTGCAATAGGTATGGAATACACATATGCCGACGACACACAAATCTATCTCTCAACCCCCCACCTCACCCCCTCGGTCTCCGCCCGAATCACACACCTGTTGAGCGACATATCAGACTGGATGTCGCTCCACTTCCTTAAACTGAACCTCTCCAAAACCGAGTTTCTTGTCTTCCCCCCAGCTCGGACACCACCCCCCATTGACTTCTCCATCATGTCCAACAACGCCACCATCAAACCCGCCCCGCAGGCCAGAGTACTTGGTGTCATTTTGGACTCCAACCTATCCTTCCAGCCCCAAGTCCAATCTTTAACAAACTCGTGCAGACTCCACCTCCGCAACATCGCCAAAATCCGCACGTTCCTAACTCCAGAAACCACTAAACAGCTCATCCACTCCCTCATCATATCACGACTCGACTACTGCAACTCCCTCCTCACTGGCCTGCCTCGCCGCTGGCTATCCCCGCTTCAGTCCATCCTGAATACGGCTGCCAGACTCATTCACCTTTCCAACCGCTCCGTTTCCGCCACCCCCCTCTGCCAATCCCTCCACTGGCTTCCGATTGCGCAACGGATCAAATTCAAAATCCTAACGCTGATGTACAAAGCTGTCCACCATACTGCCCCGAACTACATCACTGACCTAATATCCAAGTACTGTCCAACACGCACACTCTGCTCCTCACAAGACCTCCTTCTCTCTAGTTCCCTGGTCTCCTCCTCCCATGCCCGCCTCCAGGACTTCTCCAGGGTGTCACCCATCCTCTGGAACTCCCTGCCCCAACCCATCAGATTATCACCTACTCTCCGCTCCTTTAGGCGCACCCTGAAAACCCATCTCTTCAGGGAAGCCTACCCCGCCCCCTGCTAACTTGCCGACCTCCTCCACTCTTCCTACCACTCCATCCCCCACAGCTATCTCCTCCTGTGCCACCATCCCCTCCCTCCTAGATTGTAAGCTGGAAAGAGCAGGGCCCTCAATCCCCTCATGTTTTGCATTGTATTGGTATTGTTCTGTCACATGTTCTGTTCCCCTCTGTAATGTACAGCGCTGAGCAAACTATTGGCACTTTATAAATACTGTATTATAATAATAATAATAATAATAATATAGAAACAGCAGTTATTAGACTACTAGAGGAAAGTCCAACTGAATTTAAATGTCTTTTCACAAGGTTATACTCACACTTATAAGATTTAACCTGTAAATACCAAATGTTAAATTGCAGGAGTGAGGGAATACCCTGATGTACCGCTCTATGAGGAGCTGAATGGGTTAATTGCCTCTTCACTCTTAGGTGTGTCACTTGTAAGTAAATCTGAAGTTTAAATTCTTCCTTCTTTAGGGCTTTCCTTTCCTGGATGTATTGCTGTGAGTGAGCTTGAGGCATGGATCCATCCCTCCCTATGCCATACACTTCATCTCCGCATACATGCCAAGGATAAAAGAAAGAGAAATAGTGTCTTATCCTCAATAAAATATACAGCTTTATTTGTGCCCATATGCACTCACATTATATGCAGTAAAATTGCGCTTGTAAAAATGCCAAATGTCGGTGTGACCAGCCTGGACGGCGTGTAGACACACTGGGGTTTATTTACTAAAGCTGGAGAGTCCAAAATCAGACTCCCTTCTGCATAGAAACCAATCAGCTTCTAACCTCAGCTTGTTCAATGAAGCTTTGGCAATGGAACCTGGAAGATGATTGGTTTCTATGCAGAAGTGAGTCTGATTTTGGACTCTCCAGCTTTAGTAAATAAACCCCACTCTGTCTATACTCGCCATACGAATGGAGTCGGGTACGTGGTGACGTCGGAGGGGCATCGACTTTCCTCTAGGGACTTTCCTCGACTTTCCTCTAGTAGTCTAATAACTGCTGTTTCTATATGTGTATTCCATACCTATTGCAATTTAACATGTGTTCTTTAATTGCTTGAATTGCACTATTATATTATTATAATTTATATTTGGACCTATAGAGGGCGCGGCACCATATATTTATTTATTCTTTTCAACACACATATATGAGTATGTAGAGAGGAGCCAGCAAACTCATTTTCCACTGATTAGCTTTGATATATATCACATTTTTAGTGGCTCACAGGCACTCTCACTTTTTATATCACTGTCTACCAAATGTGATCCTCCACAACGGAATTATTATTAATATTATTATACAGTATTTATATAGCGCCAAAGGGTATGCTCAGCGCTGTACAGTAGCAAGGGGGACAGAACATGAGACAAGACAGTAACAATACAATACACGAGGGGTTCGAGGGCCCTGCTCTTTCGAGCTTACAATCTAGTAGGGAGGGGAAGGTGGTACAGGAGGAGATGGCTGTGGGGATAAAATCAAAGCTGAACGAAACCCTATATATAAAATGACTCAACTGCAATAAGTAATACTCCATGTCCAAAGGACTCCATCAGGGTTCAGGGTTCAAATAAAAAAACGGATATGCAGGTAGGTGGGCAACTAAGTGAATCAAAAGGATAGGAGGTTATACTTCAAGTGAAAGGTTAGAAAAAACTGACTTGTTTGATTTGGGTTGCTGTAGTTATTTGGCAACTTTTTATTCCAATGGCTGAACAAAGAACAGAGATATGAGTTGCATATGGTGGGAAATTGTACCATCCATGTACTGTTGGTAAGGATGAACGGGATCCAAGAGCAGGCCAAGTTATGAAATATCCTCCTACAAAGCACCACACTTACCTTTACTTTATATGCATTGTGATTTAAATCAAACAAGATATAAATTTGGCAATTACTCTTCTATAGATCTTTCTCCTTACCTGTTTGTCCCATAAGCGTTGCCGTCAGTTTGTGTGGTGTCCTAGATGACACTTTTAATGAGGCCCTTACGTGATAGTACCTAAAAGAAGAAAAATGAAATTGCTGTTTCTTTGGTTGTTCTTTTTTTTTACATCAGAAGACATTTAGAGTGGTTACACTAAAGCCCAACTCCAGCCAAAATGTTTTACTTTTTTTTAAGACAGACCTCTCAAAAAAAGAAAGGTCCTCTTATATGGTCAAGGCCACCTTCCTTTAAAAATCTCCTAATGTTAGTAGTTCCAAAAAGTGGTTGCAAGGAAGTTAGACCTTACACCCCTCCGTATTCTTCCCATGACACCTAAGAAAGAATTATATCACTCCAGTGAGATCCTGGGGAATGCAGAGCAGACAAAATCTTGTGATAAGATGTTCTTGTAATAGACTGTAGCATGTTCTCACAAGATTTCACCTGCTCTGCACTCCCTGGGAATCCTCTAGAAAAGACGGTGATGACAAGGCCAACGATACAGAATACAGAGGTAAGGTAAGTATAAATACAATCTTTTTTTCTGTACAGGTACATTTTTGACCCAGTAACATTAGGTAATTTTTAAATGGGGAGGGGCCTTGAATATTACGTGCAGATCTTGCTTTATACAGTGGAAGGCAAGTCACGCCCCAACTATCCTGGTTTTTTTTATTGCTGGTGGTGGTGGGGTTTTTTTTCGGTGTGGTGGTGGGTGGTAGTGGTTGAGTTCTCTCTTTTGGTTGGTAGGTGGGTGGTGGGAAGCCCCAACTATTCTGAGGTTGCTCCAGTCCAGTCACATGATTGGCAGTCCAGTGCCAGCTTTGTTGAAGAGGAGAGATCGCTGTCAGTGGCTGCAGAGACTGGGTGATGACATCACCCAAAGGCTAACTATGGGGCATCCGTTGTTGGGTGTCCCTTCTCTACATTCGGATCATGTGACCAGACCTGAGCGACTTCAGAATAGGTAAGCATACAGATCTTTCCTTTCACACAGCAGATAGAATATGCATAGAATGGGGGAGGGTGTAGGTTTAAGTTTAGTTAGGGTATGACTTGCCTTCCACTTTAAGTTTTGGAGATGGTTAGGGGTGGTTAGAATCTCTGTCTTTGACTCTGTAGGCCTGTTTTTCCTTTGCTTCTTGTGTGGTCTCCAGGAAAAGAAGGGAAGGAAAATCTTCCGGACATTGAAGAGAGCAACAAAAACCCTTCCCTACTTTACAACATCTTGCACATTAATTCAGCTTTGCATGTCTGCACCAGTTTTACATAAACCCGATGAATTTGGTTCAAATTTGTATAGCTGATACTTTTTTCTTTTGTTTTTAAGTAGAGATGGATTAGAACCCTGGTCAAGATTTTCATGTTTAGTAGATTCATCCTCTTTATTTCTGCAGATGGTCATTGTCAACAACACTGATGGCTTAAAGTTAGAATTGTATGAATATAAGTTAGGGACTTTAGATTGTACGCCCCTTGAGGGTTGGGGACTGATGTGAATGTACAATATATGTATGTAAAGCATGGAGTAAATTGACGGCGCTATATAAGTACCTGAAATAATAATAATTGTGACTAGTTTCATGAATCTTGCTCAAAATTTGGCCAACCTGAACTTTGCAGTCAGCCCCAGTGAAGTTTATGGGGGATGTGGTTATTTAATTGTGGCCATACTCAAGCTGTTGTGAAATAGGAGGCTGGGCACTGTCATGGGGATATATACCAATGCCATGAAATAAAAAATTTAAAAAAACAACAGCGGGAAGAGATATTTTTTCTGCAAGGGTGACATTAAAAATGCAAAATTAATTTAAACTAAAGGCTTGGGACATGGTGTTACCAGACATGGTACCATAGGATATGTAGCCCACCACTGCAATCCACAGTATATCTCCCATTACCTACACATAATTGTCAGCTCTCCTAACAGTTACAATACACACTGACAATATGGCTGATGTGAGCCCACCCTTCTATTTTAAAAAGGACTGGATTATCCATTATTTCTGATTATTGGCTCTTGTAACTCAGCTGACCAGGGGCAAAAACTAAGCCATACATTATGGGCCCGTTAAGACATTCGGTGCTCTCTGAGGAATGATTCACATTTAGGCTGCCATTTAGAGAGAGAGAAAACAGGTGGCGCACACACCTAGTGCATTATCCAAGGTTTATTGTGGAGTGAAAGAATAATAAAAACATACTCACAGGTGAAGCATGTATCTAAAAAGCATAGAAAAATGACGATGGTCACAACGGCAGGCAAGGTGTTCTCACTGTCAGTGCAGCAAGCAAGGCTCTTACTTTCCATTCATCATACATCAGCATCAGAGGTTGGTCATCAGCTCTGAGGAAAGGGATTTGTCCCCGAAACGCGTCAGCCATTTGACCGCACTGACAGTTGTGGCCATTGTCATTTTTCTATGCTTTTTAGATACATGCTTCGTCTGTGAGTATGTTTTTATTATTCTTTCACTCCTACAATAAACCTTGGATAATGCACTAGGTGTGTGCACCACCTGTTTTCTCTCTATCCAGTGGCTGATTTCCCCGTCTGAGGAGGGCTGCACCCCTGGAGCATTTCCTTTGGTTGTCGCTGTCCTGGTACCCTTGGCTTCCCTTTTGGCTGTGCATATCCTGAGGCGATGGAGAGTACATATGATGCCATTTAGAGAGCATTTACAGGCAATCAGGAGGCATTGGATTGCCTCCTTACGGCCCGTTTTAACTGTTTGATTGCCGCATCGGCACGCTACAATTGCACGCACTGGATGCAGTTGCAGAGCACTTGCAAAGCAGCACTTCAAAAGGCAGCATTTGCTGGTTGCTACACCTGCAAAAAGCAACAGAGGTTATAATTCATGCCTTGAAACAAAGCAACATGGTCATGCTATGTGTACAACCCCAGCCACTGCCTCTGCAACTAAAGGGGGTAGTAGCTGGGGGACAGTAAAAGTACCCTCCCCCCCCAATTTCACGTGTGAATGAGCCCTATGGGTTGTTTCTAATTTCTGTTGCAAGTTTGCCAATTTAGAAACAAATCGTTTGGGATTTGGCTTTGAATCCAAGGTTAAGGAGAACTCGAACTTCATGCCTAATCACCAAGATAAGAAGTGATGGGAAATCTAACATTTTACAGTTGTTACCAAAACAAGAGGACCTCTACCTCTTGTTTTGGTAACAACTGTAAAATGTTAGATTTCCCATCACTTCTTATCTTGATGATTAGGCATGAAGTTCAAGTTCTCCTCAGCCTTGGATTCAAAGCCAAATCCCAAATCTTCCATTGACAACTGTCCAAGAGGGGAATTTCCCTCATTTTGAAGAGAATTCATTCCATTTGGAACTAATCAACGTTTTATCCAACACAAGGAAAAGTTACAATGTAACAAGTTCTTTCCTGTATACATCGGTATTGAATTGTTTACTCACCCTCTCTGGAATAAGTCCACATTATGGAATTTATGAAGCTCTACCGAGAACTCTAATGTTGCTTGTACTTCAGACATGGTATTATCAGCTCATCACCTAGACAGGGAAAAACAAACATAATGCACTCTTGTCTCTGATAATACACAAGACATTGTCAGACATGCACAACTCTTGGCAGATAAAAGCATTCAGTGATCTGATAACGCACACTGGCCATGAGTCACTGCTACAGTGCAAAAGGCAGAAATTTCACTTAATGTGTTCTATAAACACCTTATGATTACTCTTCATCAAAATCAAGCAGGGCGTTCATTGTGATTCTGACACTGCAGCCGTTTGCCAATTATTCTCAACTGTGCAACCTTTCTCCTGTATACCTACAGCAGTGTGAGTGCAACACCTCCTGTAGACTGGAGAAAGGATGGAACCAAGCTGTAATTTTCCTTTGATGACTCAGGGTGTGCAGAAGAAGTATCAAAGTAACAGAGTAACATAGTTAGTCATGTTGAAAAAAGACACAAGTTCATTAAAGGTAAAATGAAACCATAAGCATAGTGAAGTGAGACACAACTCTAGTTCCTACACACAAACGTGGCTCCATGAGATGCTGCAAGAGAAAGGAGCCACCCTGAAACAGGAAACCTGGGGCAGTGGTCATGGCACCAGATTAAACTAGAGCATAGGCAAGGGGTCATTTGGGTCATTGGGCAGAATGCCCCTTAAATTTGGGGTCAGTGGGAAGAGTGCCCCTTACATTTGTGGTCACTGGGAAGAATTCCCCTTACATTTGGGGTCATTGGGAAGAATTCCCCTTACATTTGGGGTTATTGGGAAGAATGTACCTTACATTTGTTGTCATTGGGCAGAATGCCCTTTAAATTTGAGGTCAGTGGGAAGAGTGCCCCTTACATTTGTGGTCATTGGGAAGAATGCGCCTTACATTTGGGGTCAGTGGGAAGAGTGTACCTTACATTTCTGGTCATTGGGAAGAGTGTCCCTGACATTTATGGTCATTGGGCAGAATGCCCCTTAAACTTGGGTCCAGTGGGATGAATGCCCCTTACATTTGAGGTCAGTAGGAAGAATGCTCCTCACACTTGTGGTCAGTGGGAATAACTCCCCTCTTACAAAAAGCTAAAAAGATCATTGGTTTCAGTGGTAACTTTTCTAAGTAACACAAATTGCCTTTTTCCTGAAAAACCTTTAGCAAACTCTGAAGGAACCCCAGGGTTCCACCAAACCCAAGTTGAGAAAGGCTGGTGTAGGTAATCAAGCACAATTTTAATTTACCTAACCAAGAAGGAAATCGAAAAAGTTACTAAAACAAACCGTTCACGACACAGGCTCTTACAAGTAAAATGTTATGACTCTCCAAATTCTATGCTTTTATTTTTATAAACTCAAAGAATAATTTTTCCGCTGAGTCACTTTGATGGTAGACTTCTAAAACGACAAAAGCACCATTGGAACTAATGTTGGGTTGTTCTGTCGAAACAGAAGTACATTGAAACAATGGTGATTATACCCCTAGCATATCACCTGCTGCTCTGAGGCACAAAGTGTTATTGGCGCTTTCTGATTTCTGAGGTTACTGTAGCAAATCACATGTTAGAGCGCGGTTACTCCACATAGCAGAAATGGTGCTACAGATCATAGTTATTTGCTGAGGTACATCACAATGATGACACTTTGCTGAATATTGTAGCAAATGAGAAACATCCACGATGGATATCTATCTATCTATCTATCTATCTATCTATCTCATATCTATCTATCTATCTATCTATCTATCTATCTATCTATCTATCTATCTCATATCTATCTATCTATCTATCTATCTATCTCATATCTATCTATCTAACTATCTATCTATCTATCTATCTCATATCTATCTATCTATCTATCTATCTATCTATGTAATTTAAACAGAGAGGAAATATTAGATTACACTATTTTGTAAAGGTTGATGCTTTGTTATCCCATATGGAAGAAAAATATATTTCAAATATATTTAAAAAATATTCTTCCCAAATATATTGACATATATTTGAAATGCTAAAAATATATATATATATATATATATATATATATATATATATATATACACACTGCATGCTGAAATGTGTTTTGATTATGAAATATATGAAACATATTATTAAAAATATATTTCAAATATACTGTATGTCTTTAAAATACAAATCTAAATTTTTGGAATGCATTTACAAATATATGTATATATATAATATATATATATATATATATATATATATATATATATACACTGCATGCTGAAATGCATTATTTATATATTAAAAAATATATGAACAATATTGTTAAAAATATATTTTTTAAAAATATATTCAGATTTTTTTGACGTGTAAAAAAGTAATTTTAACATATATTTTTAAATATATTTGTAAATGCATTCCAAAAATGTAGACTTGTATTTTTAAAGACATACATTTTGTAATAAAAACGCATTTCAACATGCAGTATATATATATATACACACATATATATATATATATATATATATATATATATATATATATATAAAACTTTTTTTTAAATATATTGAATACGGCCAAAATTGTAGTATTTCAAATATATGTCAATATATTTGGGAAGAATATTTTTAAAATATATTTCAAATATATTTATCTTCCATGTGGGATGAGTCTTTTAAGAGTATTCTCTACTTTAACATATATTTTTACATATATTTGTAAATGCATTCCAAAAATGTAAACTTGTAATATTAAAGACATACAGTATATTTGAAATGTATTTTTAAAAATATTTAAACCGCATAAAAATGCATTTCAACATGCAATATATATATATATAGTTATTATTGAAATATATTTTGAAATATATTGAATAAGGCCAAAATTGTAGCATTTCACATATATGTCAATATATTTGGGAAGAATATTTAAAAAATATATTTCAAATATATTTTTCTTCCATGTAGGATAGACCCCCTCCCTTTTACACGATGGGGTTTAATTATAAATTTTTTCACCCATGGTTCATACAACTTTCACCCAGAATCTGCACATTTTTCACTTTAATCCATTTAATATAAACACTGTGACCCATGAGACAAGATCTTTTTCATCACTTGAACTATATGCACAGGTTTTGAAAAAGTAGACTTTGTTCCAAGAAATGCAGCTGATGAAAATCTGCATGGGCAGCACAGTGGCTAAATGGTTAGCACTTCTGTCTGGCAGTACTAGAGTCGCTGGTTCAAATCCCAACCACGGCACCACCTGCCTTGAGTTTGCATGTTCTCCCTGTGCCTGCGTGGGTTTCCTCTGGGTACTCCGGTTTCCTCCCACACTTTAAAGACATGCTGGAAGGTTAATTGGCTCCTGTCTAAATTGTCCCTAGTATATGACAAAAATATTCACAACCTATCATTCCTAGATACTCTTGCTCTAATGCCAAGGAAATTCGCCAGCAACAGGTAGGTGCAAACAATAGGTTTAGGAGACCAAGTGAATACAGAACTATCAATCTCGGCTGATTATAAAGGGTCACTCCTGCCTTAGGCAGCATGCCCTCATATGTGTCCATGGAGGCCTGTGGTTGTGTGCTTAGAGCATGTACATTGTGTGCTAATAATAGGACTTTTGGTTCTTGGGGACTTTTTTTTCTAATGGTCCTGACCCACACCACCCTTTTGGCTTCAACCAGAATTATGTGTCCTGCCTCAGCGGCCCCCTTAGAGACCCCATCATATATCCCAGGAGGCTGAAGGAGCCCATTCACAGAATGGCCAGGGACAGAACTTCCACTTGGGGGGTGGAGTAAGTCTGAACCTAGGAGAGGAAGCTGGCTGAGGAGAACCAAGATGGCGGAGCAGGACATAGGCACAGGCGGAGTGCTGCAGGACAATGCTGAGCAGGTGAGTGTGTATTTTTTAATTCAACTCAGCATAATAGGTAAGTGGGGACGGGTTGTAGAAAAGGTAGGTGGGGAGTGAAGTTCCTCTTAAAAGCAGGGTGTCTACATTAGCATGCCACAAAACATCCCTTTTACTTTTGGGTTTTTAAATTGGAGTTTTTGAATTTTTATATTAATTTTGAGGATATGGTATGCAAGGTAATGAATCATTTCCTTTTCATACAATAATTCATTATGAAGTTTTAGTTGCGCACATTAGAGGGAAGCTTGACCTTCCCATCTACAACACGTACAAATCATTAGTAACACCTCATCTGGAATATGCAGTTCAGTTTTGGGCACCAATTCACAAAATGAACAGGAAACTGGAGAAAGTACAGGGAAGGGCAACCAAACTGATAGGAGGCATGTAGGAGCTCAGCTATGAGGAAAGATTAGAGGAACTGAATTTATTCTGTCTTGAGAAGAGGAGTCTAAGGTGGGATATGATCAACATGTATAATACATAAGGGGAGATATGATCTCCATGTATAATACATAAGGGGGGATATGATCTCCATGTATAATACATAAGGGGGATATGATCTCCATGTATAATACATAAGGGGGATATGATCTCCATGTATAATACATAAGGGGGATATGATCTCCATGTATAATACATAAGGGGGGATATGATCTCCATGTATAATACATAAGGGGGGATATGATCTCCATGTATAATACATAAGGGGGGATATGATCTCCATGTATAATACAAAAAGGGGGATATGATCTCCATGTATAATACATAAGGGGGATATGATCTCCATGTATAATACATAAGGGGGGATATGATCTCCATGTATAATACAAAAAGGGGGATATGATCTCCATGTATAATACATAAGGGGGATATGATCTCCATGTATAATACATAAGGGGGGATATGATCTCCATGTATAATACATAAGGGGGGGATATGATCTCCATGTATAATACATAAGGGGGGATATGATCTCCATGTATAATACATAAGGGGGGATATGATCTCCATGTATAATACATAAGGGGGATATGATCTCCATGTATAATACATAAGGGGGGTATGATCTCCATGTATAATACATAAGGGGGGGTATGATCTCCATGTATAATACATAAGGGGGATATGATCTCCATGTATAATACATAAGGGGGGGATATGATCACCATGTATAATACATAAGGGGGATATGATCTCCATGTATAATACATACGGGGGGATATGATCTCCATGTATAATACATAAGGGGGATATGATCTCCATGTAAAATACATAAGGGGGGATATGATCACCATGTATAATACATAAGGGGGATATGATCACCATGTATAATACATAAGGGGGGATATGATCACCATGTATAATACATAAGGGGGGATATGATCTCCATGTATAATACATAAGGGGGATATGATCTCCATGTATAATACATAAGGGGGGATATGATCACCATGTATAATACATAAGGGAGGATATGATCTCCATGTATAATACATAAGGGGGATATGATCACCATGTATAATACATAAGGGGGATATGATCTCCATGTATAATACATAAGGGGGGATATGATCACCATGTATAATACATAAGGGGGGATATGATCTCCATGTATAATACATAAGGGGGGATACGATCTCCATGTATAATACATAAGGGGGGATATGATCTCCATGTATAATACATAAGGGGGGATATGATCTCCATGTATAATACATAAGGGGGGATATGATCTCCATGTATAATACATAAGGGGGGATATGATCTCCATGTATAATACATAAGGGGGGGATATGATCTCCATGTATAATACATAAGGGAGGATATGATACACAGAATATAACTGGATATAACATTTATAGGTAAAGTTGATCCAGGGAATCTAGGGATTGCCTCTCAGGGGATCAGGAAGGAATTTTTTTCCCAGCAGGAGCAAATTGGATCATGCTGTTTTTTTGCCTTTCTCTGGATCAACTGTGGGTATAACTTCTTTTTTTTTTTTTTTTGGTTGAACTGGATGGACTTTTGTCTTTTTTCAGCCAGACTAACTATGTAACTATGTTAGTAGAAAAACAGTTATACCTTAAATGTATTATTTACTTCTCTGTATTATTGATAATTTAATTTTTATTATCATGCACTATAATTCCATATGCTTCGTATTAATAACTATTAAAGATTTTATGGGATTCTTTAATTTCCCATTATAAATGCAGTTATTGTTTGAATTTTCCATTGTAACATATATTACCTTATACTTCTGTATACTGTGACTCTTCTCACTCATCACTCATGTAATCGTAACAGTTATTATTTTCCTTTTTATATCATTACTCAATACAAATGTATTGAAACAAATAGCACATTATAATAAAGATGATGCAATAAAAATAATTGCTGATTCATCGCTTCTTTTCTTTTAATTACCTGGATACTTGTGTTTAGGTATATCTAACCTTTTGGGTATTCAGCAATTAAGTGTGTGCTAGTTGTGAGACATAAATTGTATGTCTGCAATGTACTATATGTCTGTATACATAGGAGAATTTAAAAAAACCCAGTTCCCAATTAAGCACATGATAAATGGAACCAATAATGTGAGTTTTCTTTTACGGTGACTCTTGCCACCTGCATATGTTTTTTTTTTTTTTTAAATAATGGAACCGATCCGGAGCCCCTCTGCGGTTCATTGCAGCCTGCCATTATAGAAGTAATGTTCTCTTGGAGGAAAACAAATGACTCATAACACCTACAGACGCTGGTACCTATTTTCTGATCGTTCTGTCTTTTATCCTCATGTTCAGGTCCATTATCCAGCTGCTTTTTGCTTAGATGTAATGTCTGCATATTTAGAACTGTAAGAGAATAACAATATACAGCATATGGTAATGCTTCAGCTGGCAAAGCAGAACTTCACCTAAAACTATTTCTTTTTTAAAATTTTAATTTTAGGCAAAGATGGGTCATGCAGAAGGAAATAAGGATTTAGGGCACTTTCATATCGTTGGGTAAGTCTGCATCTGTGACGAATATTTGCTTTACTGCATGGATCGTCAGCAAAAAATTCATGTCCCTGTAGACTCTTTAGATGCCAGTGGCCCAGGGGCCACATGCGGCCCTTTATCACTTATGGCGCAAGCAGAAAATCAGTGCTTTGCTGCTTGCTCAAGCCAGTAATAAAAATACATCCAGCCTCCAACTAAGCAATGGAGTGGGAAAGTGAGTACAAGTGGCTCAAAAAACAGTAAATGGGCAAACTGATATTGGCTCAGTATTAATTATTTAAAGAGGATCATTTCTAATTTTCTACTATTTTGTTATTTTTCTTATATATTACTCTATATTTACAAAAAAAACCTTACTGCTTTTGTGTTTCAGTGTGTGCAGTGGGCTTTCTAATAAGTGTGCATACTGGGCTTTTTTAATAAGAGAGCCAAGCACTAGCTTTGGACTTGACTTAGACATCAGTTAAGAAGGTAAAAGGTCTGGAGTTGATTCTAAGTGTGGTATTTGCATTTGGAATCTATTGCTGTGAACCTCCATCATGCGTTTGAAGGAGCTGTCCATGCAAGTGACACAGGCCATTGTTAGGATTCAAAAACTAAACAAATCCATCAGAGAGATCGCAGCAACATTAGGAGTGGCCAAATCAACAGTTTGGTCCATTCTGAGGAAAGAAGAACGCACTGGTGAGCTCAGCAACATAAAAAGGCATGGATGTCCACGGAAGACAACAGTGGTGGATGATCACAGGATCCTCTCTATAGTAAAGACAACATCCAGACAAGTAAAGGACACTCTCCAGGAGGTGGGCGTATCATTGTCAAAGTCTACATTCAAGAGAAGACTTCACGAGAGCAAATACAGAGGGTTCACCACAAAGTGCAAACCATCCAGACAAGTAAAGGACACAACATCCAGACAAGTAAAGGACACTCTCCAGGAGGTGGGCGTATCATTGTCAAAGTCTACATTTAAGAGAAGACTTCACGAGAGCAAATACAGAGGGTTCACCACAAAGTGCAAACCAGTCATAAGCCTGGAGAATAGAAAAGCCAGATTAGACTTTGCCAAAAAAACATCTAAAAAAGCCAGACCAGTTCTGGAAAAGCATTCTTTGGACGGCTGAAACTAAGATTAATTTGTACCAGAATGACGGGAAGAAAAGTGTGGAGAAGACTTGGAACAGCTCATGACCCAAAGCATACAACGTCATCTGTAAAACATGGTGGAGGCAGTGTGATGGCATGGGCAGGCATGGCTTCCAGTGGCACTGGGTCATTGGTGTTTATTGATGATGTGACAGAAGACAGAAGCAGCCGGATGATTTCTGCAGTGTTTAGAGATATTGTCAGGGATCCCCTCGGTCCTCACCGCGATGGTCCCGGCGCAGGCGCAGTGTGCCGCCCTGTGCAGGGACTCGAGCATTAGGTCCAGGCCGGCCGCGGCGTTCGAGTTCGCGCATGCGCAGTAGAAGCCGCGGCCGCCCGCTGGGCACCAATGGCAGCGCAGGGCGGGATATTTAAATGGCCCTGAGCTGTCATTCAGTGCCTTCTGGTCTTACCTGTATCCTGTATCTGCGAACCTGTGAATTGTAAGTTGCTGACCCGGATTGTGCTTGACCTTGCTGTATTTCTCCTGCCCTGACCCTTGCTTTGCCTGACCTCTCTCTTGAATGCCCCCTATTGGATCTGAGCTGCTGTTGCTGACCTGGCGTGTGACCCGACTATTCTCTGCCCGCTGCCTTGTACCGTACCGTCCTCCCTGTTACGGTCCGTCGGCTTGTCTGACCCCGCACCTGCTCAGCCATCCATCCATCCATCCGTCCATCCCTCCCAGTGGGGTCTCCTGACCTCCTCATATCAGGCTCTTCCCCGCAGGAGCCCTCGGCGAATACCACTACCACTAAAGGGTTTGCCCAGTAGTCACGACCTGGTCTCGGGGGGCTCCAAGTCCATCCCCACCATCAGGGGCCCTGGTGAACAAGCACCCTGGGACTTAGACTCCGTGCTCTGGAAACGCCTAGTTAGTGGAGTGCTAGTGGTACCGCCGGGTGGTCCCTTACAGTACCAGAAGGCCATGACGGAGCCTCGAGGAGGACCCTCCCCGCTGGAGGAAGTTTGTAGGCACCTGGCTTCCCTGACGCAAGCTGTAAACGTATTACAGGACAGGTGTTTACAGATTGAAAATCGGTTCCAGGCCTGCACGATATCTGCCCCTGCACCACAGGCCCCGACCCCTGCACCTCCGCCCGTAGCGGCCCCTGGGCCTGCTTCAGGGGCCCCCGCATCACTTCCTATGGCCGAACCCTGGGTACCCCTACCAGAGCGTTTTCATGGGGACCGCACACGCTTCAGGTCGTTCCGTGAATCCTGCCTTCTCTATTTTGAGTTGCAACCTCGTACCTTTTTGACGGAATCAGTAAAGGTGGGGTTTGTCATCTCCCTCCTGCAGGGTGAACCCCAAGACTGGGCCCACCGACTGAGAGGGAACAATGACCCCCACCTAGGCTCAGTTAACGTTTTTTTTGACGCAATGGCCATCTTATATGATGACCCACAGCGGGCAGCTTCGGCCGAAGCAACCATTTACACACTCCGGCAGGGCCGACGGGCGGCGGAGGAGTACGCCTCTGACTTTAGGCGTTGGATGGGGGACACACGCTGGAACGAGTTTGCCCTTGTGCACCAGTTCCGTATGGGCCTGTCAGAGGCCCTGAAAGACGAGCTCGCCCGGGTAGAAATGCCTGAGGCGCTTGAAGACTTAATTGCACTAACCATCAAGATTGACCGAAGACTGCGGGAACGCAGGTTTGAGAGGTCCGGTCAGGGTCGAGGAGGTACCTGGGGGTCTTTCCAGGGCCACAGCCAATCCACTAGGCCACAGTTCCTGAACCCACCACCGGAGGATACTCCTGAACCCATGCAGCTAGGCCTGGCGCGACCTAAGCTATCTCCAGAGGAACGCCAGCGCAGACGCTCCCAGAACCTATGCCTCTACTGTGGTGAAGCTGGTCACATGGTACGATCCTGCCCGCAGAAACTGAGTAAGTGCACCTCTTCTTCCTTATCTGTTGGCGATGTTCATTCTTCCCAATACTTAGTTGTACCCCTCTCCTTTCAGCTGCCAGAAAGGACCGTGGAAGTGACAGCCATAATTGACTCGGGGGCATGCAGCTGTTTTGTAGATATTAATTTTGCTCACCAGCAGGGTATTCCCCTCCAACCAAAAGAAAAGGGGTTCAACGTATTTCTGGCCGATGGGTCCCGGATAAGATCAGGGGTGGTTAACCAGGAGACCCCTTCCATTTCTACCACCATTGCCAGCCAACACCAGGAACTCCTCCGCTTGGATGCCATCGCATCACCCCTTTTTCCAGTCATTCTGGGGCTTCCGTGGTTACGGGCTCATAACCCCCAGATTGACTGGGAAACCAGGGTAGTCTCGTTCCCTTCCTCATACTGTCGGGAACACTGCCGCACTTCGGGCCCGGGGGTTCCCCAGGTCCTTGTGTGCTCAGAGGGGGATGCCGACTTAAGGCAGGTCATTCCTGCAGCCTACCATGAATTCCTCGATGTATTCAGTAAACGGGGAGCAGATACTCTACCCCCCCACCGCCGGTATGACTGTCCTATCAACCCGTTACCTGGCTCAGAGATCCCTTTCGGGCGGATCTTCCCCCTTTCGGAGCTCGAATTGGGGGCCCTGAGGGAATACATTGAGGACAGCCTGCAGAAGGGATTCATCCGCCCCTCTACCTCTCCGGCAGGGGCAGGGATTTTCTTTGTAGAAAAAAAGGACAAGACCCTGAGACCGTGTATTGATTACCGGAATTGAATAGAGTTACAATCAAAAACCGTTACCCCTTGCCGTTGGTACCAGAGTTATTCCAGAGTTTAAAGGCGGCAGTGGTGTTCACAAAACTGGACTTAAGGGGAGCATACAACCTGGTTCGCATAAGGGAGGGGGACGAGTGGAAAACGGCATTCCGCACCCGCTTCGGCCACTTCGAATATCTGGTCATGCCGTTCGGTCTGTGCAATGCACCGGCCACCTTCCAACACTTTGTGAATGACATTTTTAGGGATTTCCTGGATGTCTTTGTTATAGTCTACTTAGACGATATTTTGATTTTTTCACCTTCTCTGGGGGAGCACAGGGTTCACGTAGCAAAGGTATTAGGGCGGTTGCGGCAGCACGGCTTATACGCCAAAGCTGACAAATGTTGCTTTGAACAGTCTAGTATTACTTTTCTGGGTCTGATTATCTCCACCGCGGGGGTCGCGATGGACCCTCAGAAAGTCTCTGCAATACTGGATTGGCCTGAACCCACAGACAGGAAGGGCATCCAACGGTTTGTCGGGTTCGCAAACTTTTACCGCAAGTTCATCAAGAACTTCTCGGGTCTGGTCTCCCCCATTACTCAGCTAACCAAGCTTGGAACTCGATTCAGGTGGACGCCAGAGGCGCAGGAAGCTTTTGAAGCTTTGAAGAAACTATTCACTTCGGCACCCATCCTGGGTCACCCCAATGCCGCCTTACCCTACATCTTGGAGGTAGATGCGTCAGAGAATGCGGTAGGTTCCATCCTATCCCAGCGAAAGGGCACCAGGGAATTGCTCCACCCTGTGGCATTCTTCTCACGGAAACTCACCCCGGCGGAAAGGAACTACGATATCGGCGATCGTGAACTTCTGGCGATTAAGACAGCATTAGAGGAATGGAGGTACCTGCTGGAAGGTGCCTCACACCCCATCTTAATATTTACGGATCATAAGAATCTGGAGTACCTGAGGACCGCCAAACGCTTACGCCCACGACAGGCAAGATGGGCACTGTTCTTCTCAAGATTCAATTTCCACATTACATACAGGCCGGGATCAAAGAATACGAAGCCAGATGCGTTGTCACGCATGTACGAGGACGCCAAGGAGGTCCCAGCGCCCGACACTATCCTGTCTTCGGGAAACTTCTTGGCGCTCCAGACGGACCTTCGTTCCAAGATAATGGAGGCGTCCACGGCCATATCCATCCCAGCCGGGGTGCCCCTCCAGAACAAGGGGGGACTCCTGTGGAAGGAAGATCGGATTGTGGTGCCAGAGGAAATCCGAACTCTGGTCTTGGGCCATTGCCATGACCACCCGATGGCAGGGCACTTTGGGTCGGCCAAGACCTTAGAGCTCCTCCGACGCTCTTTCTGGTGGCCTGACATGGCAAAAGACTGCAAACACTACGTTAACTCCTGCATCACCTGCCAGAGGAACAAACCATCAAGGTGCAAGGCTTGGGGTCTTCTGCGGCCTTTACCGATTCCCGAACGGCCTTGGCAGAAAATTTCAATGGATTTCATAGTCGAGCTCCCACCTTCACGAGACCACACAGCAATTCTTGTGGCCGTGGACCGTTTATCTAAGATGGCCCACTTTATACCATTAAGGAAGACTCCGTCAGCAGCCGAAACTGCGCGAGTATTCATTCGAGAGATTGTAAGACTGCACGGGGTCCCTGAAGACATCGTCTCTGACCGAGGGGTTCAGTTTACCTCAAGATTTTGGAGGGCTCTGTGTAAAGCTCTGAACATCCAACTGTCCCTCTCTTCTGCATTCCACCCTCAGTCCAACGGACAGACCGAGAGAACCAACCAGACTCTGGAGCAGTACCTGCGCTGCTATACATCTTTTGCCCAGGATGACTGGATACCACTTCTACCCTTGGCGGAATTCGCGTACAACAACGCGTGCCATTCGGTAACGGGGCAGTCCCCGTTCTTTTCCAATTATGGGTTTCACCCTACCTTCCTCCCGGACTTGGTCCCTGAATGCCCAATTCCAGCAACACAGGATACATTGACGTTCTTCTCCTCGAACAACAAGAAGCTACAGGAAGCCCTAATTCGGGCCCAAGATGACTACAAGAGGGCATTTAACAAGAGACGAAGGGGAGATCTGGTGTTGCGACCCGGTGAGAAGGTTTGGTTGTCTACTTCCAACTTAAAGATGCTTTGCCCCTCAAAGAAATTAGGCCCTAAATTTATAGGACCCTTTTGCGTTAAGCGGATGGTCAACGAGGTGGCCTACGAACTTGTCCTCCCTGACACACTCAAGATCCACCCAGTCTTCCATGTGTCCCTGCTGAAGCCAGTGGTCCTAGATACCTTCCCTGAACGAGAATCTAGACCTCCGCAGGCCATATCGGTAGAAGGGGAAGAAGAATTTGAGGTGGAATCAATCTTGAAGTGCCGAAGGAGGGGGGGCCAGACCCAATTCCTAATCAAATGGAAGGGCTATGGCCCTGAGGACAATTCTTGGGAACCAGCCCATAATGTCCATGCACCTAGACTTGTCCGGAGGTTCTTTCGCGATCACCCGTGGTGGAGAGATCGGGTGGGCATCCGGAGGTTGCCCGTGGGGGGGGCAATGTCAGGGATCCCCTCGGTCCCCGCCGCGATGGTCCCGGCGCAGGCGCAGTGTGCCGCCCTGTGCAGGGACTCGAGCATTAGGTCCGGGCCGGCCGCGGCGTTCGAGTTCTCGCATGCGCAGTAGAAGCCGCGGCCGCCCGCTGGGCACCAATGGCAGCGCAGGGCGGGATATTTAAATGGCCCTGAGCTGTCATTCAGTGCCTTCTGGTCTTACCTGTATCCTGTATCTGCGAACCTGTGAATTGTAAGTTGCTGACCCGGATTGTGCTTGACCTTGCTGTATTTCTCCTGCCCTGACCCTTGCTTTGCCTGACCTCTCTATTGAATGCCCCCTATTGGATCTGACCTGCTGTTGCTGACCTGGCGTGCGACCCGACTATTCTCTGCCCGCTGCCTTGTACCGTACCGTCCTCCCTGTTACCGACCCGGCTTGTCTGACCCCGCACCTGCTCAGCCATCCATCCGTCCATCCCTCCCAGTGGGGTCTCCTGACCTCCTCATATCAGGCTCTTCCCCGCAGGAGCCCTCGGCGAATACCACTACCACTAACGGGTTTGCCCAGTAGTCACGACCTGGTCTCGGGGGGCTCCAAGTCCATCCCCACCATCAGGGGCCCTGGTGAACAAGCACCCTGGGACTTAGACTCCGTGCTCTGGAAACGCCTAGTTAGTGGAGTGCTAGTGGTACCGCCGGGTGGTCCCTTACAGATATACTGTCAGCCCAGATTCAGCCAAATGCAGTAAAGTTGATTGGACGGCGCTTCACAGTACAGATGGACAATGATCCAAAACACACTGCGAAAGCACCCAGGAGCTTTTGAAGGAAAAGAAGTGGAATATTCTGCAATGGCCGAATCAATCACCTGATCTCAACCCAATTGAGCATGCATTTCACTTGCTGAAAGCAAAACTAAAGACAGAAAGACCCACAAACAAAGAACAACTGAAGACAGGTGCAGTTAGAGCCTGGAAAAGCATCAGAAAGGAGGAAACCCAGTCTTTGGTAATGTCCATGGGTTCCAGACTTCAGGCAGCTATTGCCAGTAAAGGATTCTCAACAAAATATTACAAATGCATATTTTATGATTATACTTATTCATTTTTCCAATTACATTTGAGCCTCTGAAAATGGAGGGACTGTGTATAAAAATGGTTGCAGTTCCTAAAATTTGTACTTGATATTTATAATCAAACCCTTGGATTAAAGCTGAAAGTCTGCACTTCAAATTCATTTGTTTCATTTTAATTTATTCTGGTGGCATACAGAGCAAAAAGGATGAAAAGTGTGCCTGTGTCCAAATATATATGGACCAGGGGCGGACTGACAATCCCCGGGCAATAGGGGATCATGGGACCCCTGTGTCCTCGCCTACACTCAAACCACACCCAAAAAAAGGGAAAGGTACTAGGGGCATCTCATGGGGCCCCCTACTGACCCTGGGCCCTCGGGCAGTGCCCAAGTTCCCGAATGGTCAGTCCGCCCCTGATATGGACTTAACTGTATGACCTCACTTAGCAGTTTGGTCACATACACCAGGTGAGAGCACATCCGGTGAAGGTTCACACACATTGGTTTGCAGTGTTTTATCGCACCAGGGGTTTCAAGAAGTTGGTTGTAATTTAAGCATCTGTGAACATACCAATTTATGGACACTTATAAAAAGATGTTTATAAAAAAAGTTTATATTGGTTGCTTTTGGTTAAAAATCGGAAATGAAGAGCAGCCCTTGAATGATATGTAATATTGTAACACATTTTGTATGGGAGTGTGAATAGTGTGAGAGCGAGCCACAACTTTGTTTTATTTCATTTTATTTTATAGTTTATTATTGATATTTTGAAATTATTTAGCATCACGGATTTGGCACAGCAGCTCACATGATTTGGAACTCCATTTATAGATCCTTTGAATGTATTTAATCAGTGCATTTATCTATTTAACTGTCGGCAGAGTCAATAGCTAAAGACCTCCAAACTTCATATGGCCTTCAGGTTAGCACAACTGCGCAATGAGCTTCATGGAATGGGTTTCCATGGCTGAGCTGCTGAATCAAAACCTTACATCAAGTGCAATGCAAAGTGTTGGATGCAGTGGTGTAAAGCATAAAGCCACTGGACTCTAGAGCAGTGGAGACATGTCCTCTGGAGTGATGAATCACGATTTTCTGGCAGTCTAATGGACATGTCTGGGTTTGGTGGTTGCTAGGAGAACAGTACTTGCCTGACTGCAATACACCAAGTGTAAAGTTTGGAACGGGGATTATGGTGTGGGGTGAGATGGAAGTGTAGCTTGTAGCTTCTACCAGTCTAGGAGCTAGAGGTTGGAAAGGGGATTATGGTGTGGGGTGAGATGGAAGTGTAGCTTGTAGCTTCTACCAGTCTAGGAGCTAGAGGTTGGAAAGGGGATTATGGTGTGGGGTGAGATGGAAGTGTAGCTTGTAGCTTCTACCAGTCTAGGAGCTAGAGGTTGGAAAGGGGATTATGGTGTGGGGTGAGATGGAAGTGTAGCTTGTAGCTTCTACCAGTCTAGGAGCTAGAGGTTGGAAAGGGGATTATGGTGTGGGGTGAGATGGAAGTGTAGCTTGTAGCTTCTACCAGTCTAGGAGCTAGAGGTTGGAGGCTCTTTCCAGATATTCTGTACACTTACTGGAAAACACCTGATAAACGTTATACCTTTCACATGTTTTACAGTTGATCTGGCAATGTATCTTCTTAATATAGCTGAAAATTATCCCTGTAGATGGGGGTCAGCAAAATGTCGATGCTTTACCAACCCCAGCTTAGGTGCCACTCCTTTCCCCCCCCCCCAGCCTCCACCGCTCTCATCCTCATGGCAGAGCAGAGGGTGGGAGGCAGCACAGCTCAGGATGGAGGGTGGGAGATGGCCAAGTTAACTTTTTATGTTAACCAGCAGGTGCATGGTTGCTAGAACACAGGGCAATGCTATCAACCAAGCACCAATTTGTAAATATGGGGGGTGCATGTCCAAGGCTGCACTGAGGCTGGTTCTGTAGTCGCTGAACTCTGCTTCTGCCCTGGAGATCTGCATCTTTTCAGCACATTCCACCCTCTGGTTACCCTTGCACAGGCTCCTATACCCCCCTCTGACACTCCGAGTGCCTTGGAATGCCCCTCTGGCTCTATCTCCTAGATTGTAAGCTCGAAAGAGCAGGGCCCTCGAACCCCTCGTGTATCGCATTGTATTGTTACTGTACTGTCGCATGTTCTGTCCCCCTTTGTAATGTGCAGCGCTGAGCGAACCATTGGCGCTTTATAAATACTGTATAATAATAATAATAATAATTTACCTGAAGTTCCGTTTTAGGGTTTTGCAGTCTTAATAAATGAGCGTGTTATGAGTTCTCTTTAAGTCACCGTTCCCCTACTTTGCACCAGCGGAAAGTAAAGCATGAACATTCCGCTATGCTCATGTCCTCCAGAGAGAACCAGAATAGAATGGAGATTTAACATTTATTAGCATTTTAATTAATACAGGCTGACTCCCATAGGACTGAGACATAAAAACTGGTTTATTATACGGTTAGATTTAGCAATGCTTCTGGGAATTTCCAGGAACATTTATACTTGTATATACTGTGTGTTATACAGTTCTGCCTCCACAAAAATCATATTTATTTATGTCTAGAACAGCACTTTATTTCCCGCTTCGCCATGAACAGAGGTGAGAACATTTTTTCTAATCTGGTTCCACCCAAAGCTAGAATTTCTGCAGATTTCCAACTATACTAAGTCACAGAAATGTTCTTTTTTTTTAAAGTGTAATATCCTGTAGTTTACCAGTCCATAGATACGGTGACTGCATTAATTTTCCTTTTCTCAGGCTTTTCTTTCCTTTAATTTTCACCTGGTGATCCTACCAGTAACACTCTTCCTGTCCTAGAGTGACACCACCCAGTTACTCTACTGTATCTCTGGAGGGAGCTATGGTGGCTGTTTTGGGTGGACTTCAAATATTTTCTCCTCTCTTAAACTATCACTGTACCTGGGGAATGGGGAGAGTAGTAGTATATACAGTAGATGGCAGGGGCGGACTGACAACTCATGGGGCCCCCGGGCAATAGGGGATCATGGGGCCCCTGTGTCCTTGCCCAAACTCAAAAAAGCCTATGAAAAAGGTACCAGGAGCATCTCATGGGGCCCCCTACTGACCCCAGGCCCTCGGGCACTGCCCGGGTTTCCAAATGGTCAGTCTGCCCCTGGTAGATGGATAATAACATTGTTCTATGCTTTCTGTTCAGCTCACAGGACGTGAAAGGAACACTGGATTTCTGGCAGAATCCACAGATAATTCCTGTCCTTGCTGAAAATCTTCTTTAAATTGCTTCAAGATGCTTTCACATGTGACCACTGCGGACCGTCCACTAAATGTGATTGTTAATTAACCCTCGGATAGTATGTCGGTGTAATGTTACTGATATTCCATTTTCCATGTTTCACCAGTAACAGTGAAGTACCTCTATGTGTGGACATTCCTTCATTTAGGGATATAAAGGTCAGCGGCTGGGAATGTTGGTAGGAGGCTTCTGGCATGGAGTGGGGCACTGCATGGCTGAGGGTTAAAGCCTCAGCAAGAGGGTCACTCTTTTAGCACTGGTCACAGCTCTCAGAATGTATTCCCTTTATAATACATGACCAGCAGTCCTGCATAGTACAGGAGGATGCCAAGGGCCCGTCTATATTCCAGAGCACCAGGCAGGGGAGGACAGTGCTGGCTGAAAGGGGAGCAAAGAGTAAGGTAAGTATATTGTAAGGTAAGTTATTCATCATGCACTAAGCAAAACAAGCAGTTGGCCACTGCCGTTGGGAGGAGGACCTACATCAGAGGTAAATCTCCAGAGTTCAACTATGAGTTTCACATAGCACTTCATGTACATGCTTTAGGGTCAACATAAAACTATATGCCCTCTATGTAGAATATTTGAGTCAAAATCGAAAATGTAAGTATAATTAAAGCAAATTTTTTTAGCTTTAAATGAAGTGGTGAGGATTTAGAACCTTAAAAGGTTATCATTTCTGCCTCTACTTCATAATTGTGGTTGTCACTGGAATAGGAATATTACACTTACGGCCCTTCCACTTTTTATTTTTATCATGATGTAACGCCATCTAGGCTACCTAGGTTTGTTGTTGTTTTTCGATAGAGGTTGAGTAGCAACCTGGGATGAGCCAGCCTGTGAGTGAGGTAGTGAGTTCACCTCAGGTACAGGTAAGGTCTTTTAGAGCCCTCCCATCCTTCCAGAAACCTAGAGAACTTTCTGGAAGAAGGGAAGAGGAGGGGAGGAGGACCAGATCTAATCCATAGGCAGGAGGTTGGGCATGATGACTGAGGACAACATTTAAAAGTGGCAAAGCCTGTGCAGCAGGGGAGTCACGTCAAAGATGGATTGCGAGAAGGCTGGAGTGTGGAGCCTGGGAGGGGGCCCCAGGGAAGGGAGCCTACCTACAGGCTGGTTGTTGGATTTTCACTGCCTAAAGTCTCCTGAGGAGGACATCCTGAGCAGAAGGGGAGCCAGCCCAGCAAAAGGCCTGAAACCAGCTACAATCCCACCACACTGACAGGAAAGGACAGTGTGAGTACTCCTACACCCCTTGGGCCGGATAAGGGGAGAGAGTGGCCAGGTGCAATATCCAACTAGTCTTTACCTGGGACTGCAAGGCCTTTGATCCCCCTTGCTCAAGGACACCCTCAGCACAGTTGGATGAAGAGGAGGATTCATCCGGAGGTACACCAAAACCAGGACAGTATTTTATCTTTGCCAGTCTACCCTTTTTTTGTACATAATTGTCAAGAAGTTGTCCTCGAGTTCTATATTTCCTTGGATATCCCATATACCCCTAGACTCCATCCAAGTTGTTAACCCCTAAATTAAAAAAAACAACTAAAGTTCAGCTCAAGGACTGTTTTACTGACTCTGGAAGTACAAGTGTGAAAAATACGTGTTGCCTGGCTGTGCAGGATTTAGGGGGACCCAATCAAATCCAGCAGCCCTTACGAGGGTAGTACTACAATAATAAATTTTGAACTCTGCTAACTTCAGTATTAGTGTATATACTGTATGTGTACAATGTACGCTTGTACTGCAGGTGGCATGGTGGTTAAGCAGCAGAATGGTGGAGTCACCCCATATCGTTACTCCGCAGTATGTTTGTTTGCAGACCTTTGATGTTTTTATGGCTGCCTACATCCGATAAACACTGTGCCAACTCGAATACAAATGTTGTCTCTGTATGGAATAAGTGATAAGGGGATTTCTGATCATCTGCTCTGCTTTCTTCTCCTAATACACTTGAGAGCTAAAACTATGAATGCAAGTTACTTGCTAAGGGTAAAACCTCTGGGGGAATCAAGGATGGAAAAGGATTTGGGGGTCCTGGTTGGCAACAGACTCAGCATTCAATAGCCAACATGCAGCAAGAAAGGCCAGCAGACTATTAGTGTGCATTAAAAAGGGTATTTACTCAAGAGATAAAACTAGTATTCTACCACTTTACAAAACTCTGGTTTGGCCACATCTTGAGTATGGCGCCCAGTTCTGGTCACCAATCCTCAGGAACTGGAGAGAGTCCAAAGAACAGCAACAAAGGGGGGGCTATAGGACCTCAGTTATGAGGAACAATTGCAAACATTAAACTTATTCTCCCTGGAGAGGAGATGCTTAAGAGGGGATATGATCGCAATATATGAATGTTTAACCACTTCCAATCGGCCGTTGTATATAAATGGCCAGACGGTGGCAGTGCAGGGGTGGGTGGCTGTTTATAACAGCCTCCCCGCCCCCTGCTTGTGTGCGCTCCCTGGGCCTTTATGGGTGTAAAAGCAATCAGTATTAAAAAAAAAAAAATCTTCATCACCCCCCACAAGTAGTACAGTGTCACCATGGTGACAGTGTACTGCTAGGGTGACAGTATGTAAAAAAAAACAAATAATAATATAAAAAAATAAAATAAAAATCTAAAAAATAATTTTTAAATTATAATTTTTGGTTATAAACTAATTTGGGTTATTTCGTTTTTACTAAAAAGATAACTGAATACATTTTGGCCAAGATTTATGATGAAATATTATTTATTTGCAAAATTTTATAAGAAAAACACTTTTTTTCAAAATTTTCATTTATATAGCAAAAAAAATTAAAATCCCAGCGGTGAATAAATACCACCAAAATAAAGCTTTATCTGTCTCAAAAAAAGTGCTAAAAAATGACCAATCACAGCTCTCAAAGTATTTCTCAATGGCTGCAAGAATGGAGCCAGAGAGAAGGAGAAATGATTGCTTTTACAGCCTTTATGGGTGTAAAAGCAATCAATGTAAAAAAAAAAAACAAAAAAAAAAAAACTTCATCACCCCCCCCCCCCGCACAAGTAGTACAGTGTCACTATGGTGACACTGCACTGCTAGGGTGACATGTAGGTACAGTGTTGCATGACCGCGCAATTGTCATTCAAAGTGTGATATCGCTGAAAGCTGAAAATTGGCCTGGACAGGAAGTGGTTAAATGGTGACTCTAGCATTGGGAGGAAACTATTTAACCTAAAGTCTCTAAATAAGACATGCGGTCTCACAATGCAGTTGAGAAGCAGTTTAATCTTTAACTGTGTAAGGGGTTCTTTACTGTTAGAGCAGTAGGGATGTGGAACTCCCCTCCACAGTTGGTTGTGTCAGATGGGAGTGTAGATAAATTTAAAAAAAACAATGTTATGTGTTTTTTAGTGAACACAACGCAACGGGATATTGAAAATGGTAGGGACGCAGTGTGCACTACAACACCGTGATCTTGTGACAGATTTGCTTCAGGAGAGGAACTCCAGTCAGGAAATGTTTGTTTTTTCCCTAGATAGAGTATGAAAGGGTAACTGCTGTCTGTGTCCCGGTGCGATAACACTTGGTGACACCCCCTCTGACGATCCCCGCAGAATGGATTGGATCTGCGGATTGAGCATAATGGATCGGACTCCGATCCATTATGCTCAATCCGCAGATCCGATCCATCCTTTGGGGATCGTCCAGGGGTGGACTGACCATTTGGAAACTCGAGCACTGCCTGAGGGCCCGGGGTCAGTAGGGGGCCCCATGAGATGCCCCTGGTACCTTTTTCATAGGCTTTTTTGAGTTTGGGCAAAGACACAGGGGCCCCATGATCCCCTATTGCCCGGGGGCCCCATTAGTTGTCAGTCCGCCCCTGTAGGGACGTAAACACACATGTTCAGGATGAATCTGATAGACTGGTATCTTTATTTAACATAACCAACTACTGTATGTGTACCTATGTAACAACACTGCTTCTGCTGTACAGGCTGCCAATTATATCCAGGAACATAGACCTATTACTTTCCATATCTTCTTTAATCCCACCTTGTCTCAGCTGTGAACACTTTACCAAGTAAAGCAACGGCAAGAAGAATGTAGTGGGAGGGGAGTCAGTCTCTGCATTCTTCTTGCCATTTCTTATCTCAGGAAGGGGCTCACAGCCTAAACAAGCTGCAGCTATATATCAACCGTCTCCATAAGGCTAGGTTCACACATGTGTGGGTGGTTACAGGAGTTAACATCGCGCTTTTACAGATGCGCGGGGCTGCCACGTATACAATCGTGCAGTGCATTTGCAGGTGCGGTGAAAAAACGCCATGCAATTTCTGTATGGTTGTGGTTTTAAGAGGGTACAGGGACCGTTTTCCTCCATTTCCTGCAAAATGCAGGCTGCAACAAATGCATACGTATGATCAGGGGCGGACTGACAACTCATGCGGCCCCCGGGCAATAGGGGATCATGGGGCCCCTGTGTCCTTGCCCAAACTCAAAAAAGCCTATGAAAAAGGTACCAGGGGCATCTCATGGGGCCCCCTACTGACCCTGGGCCCTCAGGCAGTGCCCGAGTTTCCAAATGGTCAGTCCGCCCCTGGGTATGAACCAAGCCTAAGACGCATTGTCAGATCGGCTACGGCAGAAGGGGAAGGAATGGGGGGCAGGCCAGATCTCATAACTAGAGTTCGAAAGCACGTAGAAACATGGGATGATGTACTACATGTACTTTCTCTTATAGGGGACACATCTCTAAAATAAAAATTATAATGATAAATATTATTTAAAGGACAACATTAAAGCGAGTTCCACTCACTTTTTTAACCTCCCTGGCGGTTTGATTATTTCAGATTTTTGGTGCTGAAAGCGGTACATTTTTTTGCATGGAAATATGTAGTTTTTTATTGTAGGCTGTAATTTTTAGGAATAACTCACTGAAATCTGTCAGAACAAGAGTCTAGTAAACATCCCGGGTATGATAAAACTTGAAACACGAAATCATAAATTATAATTTAATAAATAATCATAAAAATAATAATATAATAATAAATGTAATTCAATAATATAATCAAACCAAAAACACTGAAATTTGAAATATAGCGCCAAGTTCGCACATCGCTGAGCAAAGTCGCAGAATCGTTTTCAGTGTCTGATGAGGAATTTCCCCCACGAATCATTATCACTCAATTCTGCAAGTGGTTCTGATTTACTATCGCTGTTCTCTAGCCGGTCTAAAACCGCTTTTGACATAAAGGGACGCTTTTTGGACGCCATGGACTTTTCTAAGTTTGCAGGCAGGGCGCAGGACAAAGCAGTAGGGACAAAATGTATGTTAAATGCTTTGAAATAGCAATGTTTTGCTATGTAATAATAATTGTTTTAAAAATGCCATTTTTAAAAAATTTCAAATTTCCCGCCGGTTCCGGCGCCCGTACGTCCCATCATCACAGGGACCGGAACACGGAAGTCGGATGCCGGCATCGGCCGCTACGGTTAAGCCCCAAAAAGGGCGAAACGCGTCGGAGGAGTTCTCTACAGGTGGAGAACAGGAAGCCATCTTTTATGTATCTCATTACATTTATGCAACAGAGAGTCGGTGGCTGTGTGTAGACAGCCACCATTTTGTTGAAGTCTACTGGTGTGTAGCTGGTTATAGCCGCTGACTATATATGGATGTGGATACATCAGTGGTTCATATAGTGAACTCGGTGTAGAGTTATTCACCCTGAGGTCATCACAGAGGACAAGGGGGCACTCTTTATGTCTGGAGGAAAATAAATGTATTCTCCAAACACGGAAAGGTTTCTTCACAGTGAGAGCTGTGAAAATGTGGAATAGACTCCCTCAAGAGTTGGTTCTGGCCAGCTCAGTGGATTGCTTTAAAAAAAGTCCTGGATTCTTTCTTGGATACACAGAATATAACTGGATATAACATTTATAGGTAAAGTTGATCCAGGGAATATCCGATTGCCTCTCGGGGGATCAGGAAGGAATTTTTTTCCCAGCAGAAGCAAATTGGATTGTGCTTTGCTGGGTTTTTTTTCCCTTCCTCTGGATCAACTGTGGGTGTAGGAATATAACTTTTTTTTCTATGGTTAAACTGGATGGACTTTTGTCTTTTTTCAGCCAGACTAACTATGTAACTATGTAATAGCCACTGGGACTTTTCTTTATTAGTCTTCAATTTTCATTATTTAATTGTCACCTTTTTTAAAATATCCTCCTCAAACCTTCCTTCCCACTTGGTTACTAAGCATCTCGAACATATCAAATCTCTTTGGTTCTTTTTTTTTTTCCAAGGGAATTTGTTTCCTGATAAACATCATTAATCTTGAGATCTGTAGCAAAAAAAGAAATTAATTACTTTCCCATACAGAGCGCGGTACTGAATTGTTTTGTGCATTTATATTCTCCATTTGTTGATCATGTCTTTCATAAATCATCGCCGCTTTCTTTTGTTGTCTTAGGGGGGGCACAAGAAAAGGCTGAGTGTTTCAGCTTATCAACTTTTATATTGTATTGTATGGCTAACAACGCCTACCTCTGTGCAGTCTGAGCTGCAGAACCACACAAAGAACAATGCTAAATATATAGTGTCACATTGTGATGTATTACTTTTCCGTTTGTTTGTATATTGAATGTTTAACAGAGTCTGTGGATATTCATGACTGTTAGATGGCACTGTTGGGCTTGTGTTCATACCGTGCACAGCAGGTCCCCTATGTTGTTTTGCGGACATTTGGCTTTCACTGCCAGCCTTATGGCTGAGCATCATTGGGTGGAGGTTACATAGTTAGTCTGGCTGAAAAAAGACAAAAGTCCACCCAGTTCAACCATTAAAAAAAAAAAAAGTTACAATCCTATACCCACAATTCATCCAGAGGAAGGCAAAAAAAACCCAGCAAAGCACGATCCAATTTGCTCCTGCACGGGAAGAAATTCCTTCCTGATCCCCTGAGAGGCAATCGGATATTCCCTGGATCAACTTTACCTATAAATGTTATATCCAGTTATATTCTGTGTATCCAAGAAAGAATCCAGGACTTTCCTACAGCAATCCACTGAGCTGAGTTGGTTGGTTGGCCAGAACCAACTCTTGAGGGAGTCTATTGCACATTTTCACAGCTTCACTGTGAAGAAACCTTTCCGTATTTGGAGATTAAATTTATTTTCCTCCAGCCGTAAAGAGTGCCCCCTTGTCTTCTGTGATGACCTCAGGGGGAATAACTCTACACCGAGTTCACAATATGAACCACTGATGTATTTATACATGGAGATCATATCCCCCCTTATGTATTGTACATGGAGATCATATCCCCCCTTATGTATTATACATGGAGATCATATCCCCCCTTATGTATTATACATGGAGATCATATCCCCCTTATGTATTATACATGGAGATTATATCCCCCCTTATGTATTATACATGTTGATCATATCCCCCCTTATGTATTATACATGGTGATCATATCCCCCTTATGTATTATACATGGAGATCATATCCCCCTTATGTATTATACATGGAGATCATATCCCCCCTTATGTATTATACATGGAGATCATATCCCCCCTTATGTATTATACATGGAGATCATATCCCCCCTTAATCTCCTCTTCTCAAGAGAGAATAAATTCAGTTCCTCTAATCTTTCCTCATAGCTGATCTCCTCCATGCCTCTTATCATGCCTCTTCTCTGTACTTTCTCCAGTTCCCCAATGTTTTTTTTGTGAATTGGCGCCCAAAACTGAACTGCATATTCCAGATGAGGTGTTACTAATGATTTGTACCGGGGTAATATGATATCTCTCTCTCTGGAGTCTATACCTCTTTTAATACAAGAGAGGATTTTGCTCGCTTTAGAAACCGCAGCTTGGCATTGCATGTCATTATTAAGCTTGTGATCTACCAGAACCCCCAGATCCTTCTCCACCATTGACCCCCCCCCCCCCTAGTATGTATGATGCATGCATATTTTTAGCCCCCAAGTGCAGAACTTTACATTTATCAACAATAAACCTCATTTGTCACATAGTTGCTTAGACTTTCCTCTGGGCTTCCTCCCAACATGGGTTTGGCCACATGCCCTTTCTATACCAACCTGGGCCGTATTCCAGACTGTGGTGTGTAGTTGCCTGGGCAATATGATCGCGCATTCCCAGCAGTGTGAGCAGCGCTGCCGGATGATGTCATCGGTTGAGCCATTGTCGCGGCCCTCGGGTGTGCAAACGGTGGCGGTGGGGGCACATAAAAGGAGTGGAACACCAGACACCTGGTGTAGGAGTCTTGGCATGGTACTGTCTGTGAGAGTTCATTGGATCGTTTGGTGAGATATGGGGACTTACATGATGACTGGTGGCTGTTTGAGAGGCAATAGAGGAGCATTTATGGGTGCATGATTGATCAATTTAGTTGTTCAAAAAAGATAGCCAGTCCATAATGACATTAGGTGTATGGTCTGCCCGGTTATATACAAGGATGTCATTCATTAAATTCTATTGGGAAGGACATATAGTTTTAAATTTATTTGAAAATTATTTATAGTATATTTTAATAGGTATTATAAATACACAAATATTACAAATAAGATACATATATACCGTACATATTATAATGTTTAATATGTATATATTATTATATCTTTATAAATACTAATGTAGTATTTATATTTTTTATAAGTGCTATTGTAGTACCCTTCTGCATTGTACAGGTTGCTAGGTAAATTTATTTCTGCCCCTCTGTAGTCAGTGAAGCAGGGGTTAATTGCTCGGGCCTGCTCGGTGTCGCAAGGACTGATGCTTTGATTACCTCTTCCTGTATTCTAACCCCTCGCCTACAGGACACTTTCACCCCCTTCCTGTCCAGGCCAATTTTCAGCTTTCAGTGCTGTCGCACTTTGAATGACAATTGCGCGGTCATGCAACACTGTAGCCATATGAATTTTTTATCATTTTTTTTCCACACAAATAGAGCTTTCTTTTGGCGGTATTTAATCACCACTGGGTGTTTTATTTTTTGCACTATAAATGAAAAAAAAAAATCTTAAAGAAAAATTTTTGTTTCTATTATAAAATGTTGCAAACAGGTAATTTTTCTCCTTCAATTATGTGCACTGATGAAGCTGCACTGATAGACACTGATAAGCAGCACCAAAGGCCACTGATGAGGCGGCATTGATAGTCAGCACTGATGAGCACTGATAGGCTGCACTGATGAGGTGCCACTGGTGCCACTGACAGGCAGCACTGCTGGGCACAGAATAGCAGCACTGCTGGGCACAGATTGACAGTGATGAGCAGCATTGGGGTTGCATTTGGGGTTGCACTGATGATCAAGGCACTGATTAGGCGGCACTGATAGTCAGCACTGATGGGCACTGATAGGCTGCATTGAAAAGGCACCACTAGTGGCACTGACAGGCAGCACTGCTGGGCACAGAATAGCAGCACTGCTGGGCACAGATTGACAGTGATGAGCAGCATTATTAGGCACTGATGGGCATCACTATTGGGCACTTTTGGGGTTGCACTGATGATCAGGGCACTGATTAGGCGGCACTGATAGCACTGATAGGCTGCACTGATGAGGCGCCACTGGTGGCACTGACAGGTAGCATTGCTGGGCACAGAATAGCAGCACTGTTGGGCACAGATTGACAGTGATGAGCAGCATTGTTAGGCACTGATGGGCATCACGGTTGGGCACTTTTGAGGTTGCACTGATGATCAGGGCACTGATTAGGCGGCACTGATAGTCAGCACTGATGGGCACTGATAGGTTGCACTGATGAGGCACCACTGGTGGCACTGACATGCAGCACTGCTGGGCACAGAATAGCAGCACTGCTGGGCACAGATTGACAGTGATGAGCAGCATTGTTAGGCACTGATGGGCATCACTGTTGGGCACTTTTGGGGTTGCACTGATGATCAGTGCCTGATTATCAGTGTAGATCTCTCCTTTAACAGTTGCCGGTTATCGGCAGCACTTTCTTCACGCTGTGACAGAATGAGGAAAGAACTGCCAATAACCGGCAAGTGTATTTACATGGTGTTCAGCTGTGATTGGACACAGCTGATCACGTGATAAAGGGCCACTGTGATTGGCCCTTTAACATGTCATGTGAGCAGCTGTGTCCAAAGGCTGCAGCGATCTCAGCCAGCACCAGGTGCACGCCGCTTGGAGTGCACGGGGAGGCGCGTTCTGGGAGGACATCATATGACACCCTCCCAGAACTGGACGACCATGCTGTAGCCATCATTCAACTATAGCGCGGTCAAGTAGAGGCTAGAGGATTCTAGAATTATAGTGGGAGGAAGAATAGAGGAGGCAGCCTGAATATTTGTAGAATTTCAGCCAATCGCTGGGGAGGTTTGCCAAATAGGGGCTTGGAAAGCCCATAAATATTCCGAATCCTGAGCAGAAGTGAGAGAGTTCCTGGAGCCCATTCTTCCAAAGGAAACCCCTGTGCAGGTGCCCTGCACCTCGACCATGATTGATGGAGGTGCCATGTAGAAGTCATCAAGGTCCCAGATGGATCTTTATCTGGGGGGGGGGGGGACTATTTGTAAAGCCGGGTCCTGGAGTTGGTTTGAGTCTGGAGAAACTCACAAAAGAGTACCAGGAGGAAGTTGGGGGAAAGGTATCCAGCTGTGCTATGTTGGAGTGAGTCTGTGTTTCCATCACTCCGAGAGTACCCAGAGGATATTGAAAGGAGGCAACCATTGATCCTGCGGCACTGTGAGTAAATTTCCCCAGTGCTGGACTGTGATTGAGTGTAACTCTCAGTTCTTTGGAAAAAGTCTTAGTCACCCGCTATTTGTGCAGCTCAGTTTGATAGAAAAAAGTCTTCAAAGAGTTTAGTTCAGCAGTTTTGGTGGTATCATATGCTCCCTTTACCCCATCCAAGTTCAACCTTACAAGCACTAAAAAGACGAAAGAGAAAAGAAATGCTGTGTGTGCCATCAAGTTCACCAGTGGCTCCTTCGGGGGTGAGCTGCACTATAAATATGATTTTCTAAATATATAAATATTCATGAAATTGCACAGCAGTGTTGTCACCCTGTGGACAGGTTAGTCCTGGAATATACTGTAAGTAAAACATTAATGTTTTAAACTGACTTTGAAGGTTCTATTTAGAAATGATGATTGTTAGAAATATTATATTTATATATTTAAATTTAAAAAAATATATTAAATATATATATTTAAATTATGTTTTTAATAGGTATTATATAATATTTTAACCTCCCTAGCGGTCTGATTATGTCAGTATTTCTGTGCTCAAAGCGGTACATTTTTTCTCATGGAAATATGTATTTTTTTATTGTAGGCCTGTAATTCTTAGGAATAACTCACTGAAATCTGTCCGAACAAGAGTCTAGTAAACATCCCGGGTATGATAAAACTTGAAACACGAAATCATAAATTATAATTTAATAAATAATCATAAAAAATAATAATATAATAATAATACATTTAATTCAATAATATAATCAAACCAAAAACACTGAAATGTGAAATATAGCGCCAAGTTCGCACATCGCTGAGCAAAGTCGCAGAATCGTTTTCAGTGTCTGATGAGGAATTTCCCCCACGAATCATTATCACTCAATTCTGCAAGTAGTTCTGATTTACTATCGCTGTTCTCTAGCCGGTCTAAAACCGCTTTTGACCTAAAGGGACACTTTTTGGACGCCATGGACGTTTCTCAGTTTCCAGGCAGAAAGAACAGTAAAAATGCAGGCAGGGCGCCTGACAAAGCACTCGGGACAAAATGTATGTGAAATGGTTTGAAACAGGAATGTTATACTATGTGATTTTAGTGAATTTAGTGAATGTCCCTTTTTGTCTTTTTCAAATTTCCCGCCGTTCCGTCCCCCGTACGTCCTGACGCTCGCAGGGGACGGAACCCAGATGACAGATGCCGGCATCCGCCGGAATACATTGCTGGGGACACTGCAGGGGGGACATCGCGGGAGCGCAGGACAAGGTAAGTGATCGAGGGATCGCGGAGCAGTGCCGCATGGTATTCCCGAGTGTAGCTCGGGGTTACCGCTTTTGGTACTGAAACTTTACCCTGAGCTACACTCGGGAATACCTCCAGGGAGGTTAAATAAACAAGTAATTTCTAATAATATTATTATTTTTAAATATTTTTAACAAGATTAAAACAACTTTTTCTTAATATTCACACATTTACTAATTCCATTAGAAAAATGTCAAACTCTTGGATGAAAGTTGTATGGTTGGCGGCTCCTTCCTCAGCATGCAGAAGTGATCAGTTGTCTGTACAAAAAGAATGTATCATGTTGTGATAGTAACTTGGCAGCTGTAAAAGTTTTAAAAGAAAAATATCTTCATCAAGGACTCTTTAGTGGAAAGGGGAAGGGTTAAAACGTCTGCCAGTGTTTTATTGCTGCCTGTGCCTGAGAAAACCATCCCTATTTCCTGTATTGGTGTCACAGAGCAAGAAATGAGGTTAAGTCACCAAAATGGGGTCACAGACAGAAATAATGTAAAAAGTAAATAATTAAAATACACGCCCTCTTAATTAAGAAATAATCTATAGTAACTTTTTCTAAGCAAATTAAACAGAAGCACCTGAAATTGTGAGAAACTGAGAGTTTCAGCGTCAGTGAAATTTAGCGAATGGGAAATCACTGCCTAATCAATTTTTCCAAAATTGCTCCTCTAATCTCCAATGAGTAGTGATGATTATCAGTTTTTGGTATTCTTCACAACATTTCCATGCAGAATTCCCTGATCTGCCATCCATAGTGCAATTCATTAATTTAGGCAATTGTGACTTATGAATTCTATAAATCTTGGCAAAGTGGACAAACCTGCATGCCTTCATTTAAGTACATCAAAAAACCTAGCATTTGCTACATTCAGCTCATTCATAAAAGGTCTAGACCCCAAATATGGAAATAAAAAGGAGCACAATACTGACAAAAACCCATAATCAATTTATTCATGTACAAACTATGCAGCTGTTTATATTTTGTGTGTCAACAACAATTGTGCTTTTAAAAATGTAATACATTTTATTTCTAGTACAGAGGTCTCCAAATTGTGGTCTTGGGGCCAGATGTGGCGCTTCGCTTGATCTTATCCAGCTCTTGGGCCATTGACTCCAACAAAGGGGCATAATTCCTGCCACTGACACCAACAATGGGACACTATTCCTCCAAATGACACCAATGATGGGACACTATTCCTCCAAATGACACCAATGATGGGGAACTATTCCTCCCACTGACACCGATGATAATACATTACGCATTTCACTGACACCAATGATGGGGCACTACGGGGTTAATTTAATAAAACTGGAGAGTGCAAAATGTGGTGCAGCTCTTCACAGACATCAATCAGCTTCCGGGTTTTATTGTCAAAACTTAATTGAACAAGCTGAAGTTGGAAGCTGATTGGCTACCATGTACAGCTGCACCAGATTTTATACTCTCCAGTTTTAGTAAATCAACCCCTATTCCTTTCAGTGACATTAACAATGGGCACCATTCCTCCCATTGATGCCGTGAATTGGGGTACTATTTATCCCATTGATATCAATAACGGGGTACTATTTCTCCCATTGATATTAATAATGGGGTACTATTCCTCCCATTGATACTAATAATGGGGTACTGTTCCTCCCATTGATACCAATAATGGGGTACTGTTCCTCCTATTGATACTGGGTGGCACAGTGGCTTAGTGGTTAGCACGTCTGCCTTGCAGTAAATGGGTCATGGGTTTGATTCCCAACCATGGCGCCTCCTGCATGGAGTTTGCATGTTCTCCCTGTGCTTGCGTGGGTTTCCTCTAGGTACTCCGGTTTCCTCCCACACTCCAAAGACATGCTGGTAGGTTAATTGGACTCTGTCTAAATTGTCCCTAGTATGTGTATGAATGTGAGTTAGGGACCTTAGATTGTACACTCCTTGAGGGTTAGGGACTGATGTAAATGTTCAATATATGTGTAAAGCGCTGTGTAAATTGACAGCGCTATATAAGTACCTGAAATAAATAAATAATGGAGTACTGTTCCTTCCATTTATATCAATAATAATTCCTCCCATTGATATCAATAACGGGTACTGTTCCTCCTATTGATAACAATAATGGGGTTCTGTTCATCCTATTGATAACAATAATGGGGTTCTGTTCCTTCCATTGATACCAATAATGGGATAATATTCTTCCCACTGGCACAAATGATGGGGCACCATTCCCCCCACTAACACCACCAAAGTTGGTGTGCCCATGAAAAAGTTCACTCATCACATCAGAGTCCCAGATCACCATACAGTTCCCCCCCTGAAACACAGAGACCTCCCATCCATTTCTGATCCAGGACAAACTGGACCTCATGTTTGAGGCACTCCAGGGGTACCCAAAGGGCCTCCCAGGGTGATGTGGCACGCTGGTTGAGAAACACTGGTCTTTGTATGCTGTGGTATTAACAGTGCCCTCCCCTAGAGAAACCTAAACTAAACCATTGGGAGGGGCATGCAGTTACTTTTGGCTATATGAAGTGGGTGTAATGGTAAGGTGTCTCCAAATATTTGATCATATAGTGTATATACTGCTGGAATTATTTTGGCCCTGAAATATTTTACACTGTTGCACAATTCAAAAGGAGAATTTTTGAAAGTTTACTTGTTAATGAAATAGTGATCAGTAGAGTTTCCTTTTACATACGGCACAATGATTTCCTGAACGAGCTTCACCGCGATTTGCACAGTCAGCAAGCTCTAAATTATGTAATCCATGGTAATGCAAATGTTTCTTCCACCGAGTGAGCACAGCTGAAGCCTTAAGCAGAAAGCTGACTGAGCTCTAATGTCAATTTAACAGCTTTCCTGGCATCACTGACGGAGTGACGATAATGAGACAGGATAGCGGCGGCTGGCGGTTCCATAAATTCATATGTACATCAGGAATCAACATCATGGAGGCAGAAGGGATGTAGTTGTTATTATACCAAAGCACAATGTATGCTACCTATGTAGCCAGCTAAGCTGAGGCACATGCTCAGTAGATAGGTGAGTAGACCTTTTTCTAGGGAGTTCTGCTTGCCTGACCGGTATTTTTTTCCAGAAATACTCCAGAAATAACCCCCATAGATCAGTAGTTTGGATCTGGTCATGCTGGTTATGCTTGGACCCAAACATTCTGCTATATGCCTCCCTCTTGCTCGACCTAGACTATAGATGCCATGTCAACCAATTTTTAAATCATGCCATAGCAGAATTTATTGTAGCTGCCATTGCTGGCCCTCCAATGAAATCAAAATTCTAGTTATCTGGCCAGACTTCTATGTGTGAAAAGGAGCATTAAGTTCATGTGGGTGCAATAAACAGTCATTCCCTCCCCCCAAAATAAAAGTTCATGTATGTGTAAAGGCAGGCATCCCAATAAAGTATATCTATCTATATATATATATATATATATATATATATATATAGATAGATAGATAGATATATATATGGTATAACTTTATCCATTTAAATCTATATAATCAGTGGTGACATCTTTGAAGGCATTGAGGAGATATTTGATTTTCGGAATCAGTCACTCATTGGAGTAAATGGCATGTGCTTGGGATTTGGCACAGAGTTACATAGATTTTAGATACTGCTATAACATATTCCAGTTTACATACCATTAGCAGATATATTTGAAGGACATCACCAGCCCCAAAGGAATGTTCTTCAATTAATTCCTCACCATTAGCCTTTCCAAGGACACTGTTTATGCAGAACTTTTTGAACTCAAACCTTGAGGACGGTTATACTGAGTTGGGCTTAAGCTATATCTTTACAGATTTGCATGTATTGTATAGTCATTTGACTGCAACTAAGAATTCTATCTACTATATATGAGAAATGCCGATGAGGTTTCTTATTTTTCTTAGCTCACAATTAATACAGTATAGAGCCACTTAAGCCTAACATCAAGGTTAAGGATGCCATTCATAAGATAAATTGATTGGTTTCTTTCAACTGTAGTGCACCCCTTCGGAGCTGCTGGTGAATTTGGTCTTATTTCCGTCTTAGAGTACACACAGCCAGGCACACTGCATTTTTCTGTACTCTTCCATTGGCTCCAAAGAACAGTCTATTTATTTGGGGGGTTTTATTGGGAACAATTGGAAAATTATGGGGAGAGGGAGCATGGCACACCCCCAAAAAACTGTAGTGCTGAATAACTTGAAGACTCCTTAACTAACACAGAGTTCCTTGTCCTCAGCAGCTATGGCAAATTGCGTTGGAATCACCACGCACTTTCTCCAGAATTCCTTGAGAGGGTCTACCTGGTCTGCATATTCTAAGGTGTGGCAAGAATGACCTTTTGTCGCGCATTGGAGTGGGTTTGGTGGGTATGGAACTTCGCCCCCTCCTGTTATACTTTATCTGTTTAAATTTTGAACAAGGTGTGTCTATCTCAGCCATCAATCGCAAGTTGGCGGGTTTGGCCTTCTTGTTCAAATTGTTGGTTGTTCAAGATTTCACTATGGACTTCTTGGACAAGCAGGCCTTGAAGTGTTATTGAAGGGGTTGCCGTAGTCAGGGCACTCGCCATCCAGTTACCTTTGGTATGCTGCAGGAGTTGTTGGATCAATTACGTTTTGTCTGTTCATCCTGTTACGAAGCACTGTTGTTCATGACGGCATTTGTGTTGGCATTTTATGGGGCTCTCCATATTAGCAAATTGGTTAGTCCTTCCAAGGCAGGGCAGGGTAGTCTACTGTTTCAGGACGTCAGCTGTTCCCCTTCTTTGTTGGTCCTCTTTGTTAGACATTAAGATGGGTCAAATGGGCAGGAGTATGTATTTGCACCTCTACAGATTGTGGGGTTTTTCTTTTTGCCCGGTTTCCAAGATGGAGGAATTCTTTCATTTCAGGCCGCAGCAGGAGGGTTCCTTCCTTACGCACCAGGACATTTTCGCTTTGTTCACTTTTCAGTTTGTTTTTCGGCGCTGCTTGTCGGCCACAGGTTATTATGCAGGAAGCTACTCTTTGCACTTCTTCCGCATCAGCGGCCACCCAGGCTGCCAGGTGGGGTTTGAAGGAATCTGTTTGGAAGCACATTTGACGGTGGGAATCTGACTGTTTTAAGATTTATTTGTGTCCACACTTGGTCTGGGTTGGTTTTTCTGTTCCTCTGACTTGTCCTTGTCTGTTAGTAGTGTTGCTAGATCTTTTTTCTTTTATTTGTTTTTCTTTGTTGTCTTGTTTTGTCAGATGCTGCTGCTTGCCTTATTTGGATTCGGGCCACTCCTTTGTGTTTTGGGGGGGTTAAGTGGCTGATGTTAGGCCTAAAAGGTGGCAGTTGGGCTTTTCTAGGTCAGAGGCATTGGTTAGGTGGATAGGCTTGCTATGGTGCAGCGTTCTTCCGGAACTGCATCGTTTCACTTGGCTGGACAGGGTACCAGACATATTGGTGCTGCATGCAGGTTGTAATGACCTGGTCATTTGGTCCATGCATCACCCCATCTGTGACATTAAGTTTAATTTTCTTCAGCTGCACACTGCCTTACCAGCCATGGTCAGAAATTATCGGCCGCACTTTGTGGCATTTTGCACGGTTGGTCGAGAAGCTGAACTAAGCACGCATCAAACTCAGTAAGGAAGTGGTTGTTTTGTGGTGGTTTTGTTATTCGGCATCTGGAACTTGAGGTGGATACCTGACGGTATCTATAGAGCGATGGGGTCCGCTTGAATGCGGTTGGAACAGATTTCTGGGGCTAGAGGATAGGGTTCAGTGGGCTTTGTGTTTGTGGCGGGACTCTCAGGTGTAAGGTGTTACACCTGCAAACAGTGACGGTTGGGGTCTTTGGAGGCATTGCCATTATTAACCAGTTCACAGAGAGTAGATGGAGTTGCTGGGGGTATAAGGGGAGGAGATCCAAAGCCCTTGGAGCAATGGGTGTGAAGGAATCTTTCCGTCCACCCGCCCTGCTTTTGTTCAGTTCATTTGATCTTTGGGTCTTTGGCGGTTAGGGTTTTCGGAAGCGTTAACATTTTCAGAACAGTTCATAGTAGTGACCCATCTAAGGTATGGCGTCCTCTGTTGGATCCCAGTTAAAGGGGTATTATCTGGGAAGTGGTAACAAGTAGGTATCTGCAGAGAAGTGGATTTGTCCCTGAGCCGGTGTTTTGCGGCTGGGGATCATTAAGTAGTAACGCAGATAAACAACCTGATGTTGGCCTTTAGGTGCCTTAGGTGACTGGCAACCTGTATCTTATCATTACTGGATTATGAATATTGTTTCTGATTTAAGGAATGTTATCTTTGGTTATTTCTTAACAAATGGCCAAGCTGGTCAAAATTTTCTCCAGATTGTGTCTTCAGTCATTTGTTCTTAGAATAAGTTGGCAGAGGGAGTTATCTATGGTGACAAGTTTAACTGACTTGGAGACATATGGGGTACCCTAGTCATGTTGTCTCCTGCTCAGATTTATTCACAACCACACAGACAATGAAAAAAATAATATTTTTAAACACATCAATTGATTGATTGCCAATGCAACAAATGGTCATCTGATGACTTTTACTTGTTTCGAGAGACAGCATGTGCACCTTGCTTTTCTTCTAGAACTAAAACTTTCAATACTTTATCCATATGAGTTCAGTATCTACTAGAATTCCCATCAGCTCTAATGGAAAGTGAAGGCTCATACATAACTGTGTGTCTGTGGCTCACCGAACCGATAGATCCACTAGGTAGTATAAATAGTTCTCAGACAGCACAACAAAATCAATAGAACAGCAATGCAGGTAAAAATAGAATCACTAATAAGAATTAAATTATAGGAAAGCCAAATTTCAAGACAACAGGCTAAAATCCCCAGGCTGATCATTATACACATACAGAACACAATGGTGCAAAATATAGAATTCATTTAAAGGATAACTGAACCCAAGGATAAATAATAAAAATGTAAAATATATACTGTATACAACTATATACCATGCAAGAGTCATAGGCAGTTTTGAAAACAAATGCTGTAAATGAAGAATACTTTCAGAAATAGAAGCGTTAATAATTTATTTTGATTAATTAACAAAATGGAAAGTAAATGAAGAGAAGATAAATCCAAATCAACTCAATATTTGGCGTGACCACCCTTTGCTTTCAAAGCAGAATACATTCTTCTAGGTACACCTGCACACAGTTTCTGAAGGAACTCGCAGGTAGGTTGTGCCAAACATCTTGGAGAACTAACCACAAATCTTCTGTGAATGTAGGCTGCCTCAAATCCTTCTGTCTCTTCATGTAATCCCAGACAGACTCCATGATGGTGAGATCAGCGCTCTGTGGGGACAAACCAACACTTCCAAGACTTCTTGTTCTTCTTTAAAATGAAGATAGTTCTTAATGACATTGGCTGTATGTTTGGAGTTGTCCTGCTACAGAATAAATTTGGGGTCAACCACATGCCTCCCTGATGTTATGGCATGATGGGAGAAGTATCTGCTTGTATTTCCCAGCATTGAGGACACCATTGATCCTGACCAAATCTCCAACTCCATTTGCAGGAATGCAGCCCCAAACTTGCAAGGAACCTCCACCATGCTTCACTGTTGCCTGCAGACACTCATTATTGTTCGGCTCTCCAGTCCTTTGCAAACAGATTGCCTCCTGCTACAGCCAAATAATTCACATATTGACTCACCAGTCCAGAGCACCTGCACCACAATTCCTGTTTTCCTGTATAGTTGAGTCGCTTAGCCTTGTTTCCACATCGGAGGTATGATTTTTTGGCCGCAATTCTTCCATGAAGACCACTTCTGGCCAGACTTCTATAAACAGTAGATGGGTGTACCTGGCTCCACTGGTTTCTACCAGTTCTGTGCTGGACATCTTCCGATGTTGAAGGGCAGAAAAATGATATATCTTTCATCTGCTGCATTAAGTTTCCTCGGCCAACCACTGATTCTATGGTCATCAATGTTGCCATTTCTTTGTGCTTCTTCAAAAGATCTTGATGAATTCAATTGATTCTGGTTTGAAGCCAAAGGGTATTTATACCAAATATTGATTTGATTAAGATTTTACTTCACTTTGCATTTTGTAAATTGATAAAATGAACAATTAAAAAATATATTTTGAAAGCATTCTTACTTTACAGCATTTCTTCACACCTGCCTATAACTTTTGCACAGTACTCTATCTATTATTCTATCTATCTATCTATCTATCTATCTATCTCATATCTATCTATCTATCTATCTATCTATCTCATATCTATCTATCTATCTATCTATCTATCTATCTATCTATCTATCTCATATCTATCTATCTATCTCATATCTATCTATCTCATATCTATCTATCTATCTATCTATCTATCTATCTATCTATCTATCTATCTATCTATCTATCTATCTCATATCTATCTATCTATCTCATATCTATCTATCGATCTATCTATCTCATATCTATCTATCTATCTATCTATCTATCTATCTATCTATCTATCTATCTATCTATCTATCTATCTCATATCTATCTATCTATCTCATATCTATCTATCGATCTATCTATCTCATATCTATCTATCTATCTATCTATCTATCTATCTATCTATCTATCTATCTCATATCTATCTATCTATCTATCTATCTATCTATCTATCTATCTATTACTATCTATCTATCTATCTATCTATCTATCTCATATCTATCTATCTATCTATCTATCTATCTATCTATCTATCTATCTATCTATCATTGTTTTCTTTTTTTCAAGCTTAGTTTTCTTTATATTTACTTGGTGGTCCTGCCAGTAACACACATGAAGTCCTAGGCTTACAACGCTCACTCACTGTACAATGTAGGGAGTAGCAGCATTGTCACTCTAGGCTGCTTGCATAGGTTCAACTACAAACACCTCCCTCTTTCCTCATCTCCACTACTTGGGGGGGGGGGGGTTGTTGTAGTTTACAGAAAATAGCTTGAAAGGATGATAGCATTGTTTAAGATTTCAGTTCAATATACAGGAAGGGACAAGCCCACTGGATTTCTATTGAGGCCAATGGGTATTTTCTGCACTTGCAAAAAAAAAAAACCCCTAAAGTTTCTGCCACATTGAAGAACTGCTAAGCTTCAATATATTACATTTGTGTTTTTAGATATACTTTAAATATACCATTGCGAGCATTTTGTTATATTTGTTCTAGTAATTCTACTGGAAATCCATTAACCCCAGTGATCTTTGTCTGTGCTGCTGAAAGCTTAAGCAGTGTTATGAGCTCTACCCAATTCTCTTCTGAGGACTGCAGAACACCTCCCCCTTATGTTATGTAAATAGAACAAGGGGGAGGTGTTCTGTCGACCTCACACACTTCCTGTCTTAGGGTGAAAATGTTGCTCCTCCATAGATACAGTACGATGAGTAAGTGTAGTCACCCTAGGACAAAAAATGTGTTACTGGCAGGATCACCCAGAGACATTAACCACTAGCCCTCCAGAAGATTTACCCCCCTTCATGAACAGGTCATTTTTTGCTATACAGCGCTGAGTTATTTTAACGGACAATTGCGCGGACATGCAATGCTGTACATAAATGAAATTTATGTAATTTCTTTCCCACAAATAGAGATTTCTTTTCGTGGTATCTGATTACCTTTGGGTTGTTTATTTTTTGTGCTATAAACAGAAAACGACCAACAATTTTGAAAAAAAAAAACATATTTTTTTACTTTTTGCTATAAAACACATTCAATAAAAAAAAATAAAAAAATAAAATTTCTTAGTAAATTTAGTCCATTATGTATTCTGTTACATATCTTTGATGTTAAAAATCTTACTAAGCATATATTGATTGGTTTGCTGAAAATTTATAGTCTCTATAAACTATATATACAGTGTATGTACTGTATATATACTGGATTTATTTATTTCAAGTACTTATATAGCACCGTCAATTTACGCAGCGCTTTACAAATATATTATACACAGGGGCGGACTGACAACTCATGGGGCCCCCGGGCAATAGGCGATCATGGGGCCCCTGTGTCCTTGCCCAAACTCAAAAAAGGTACCAGGGGCATCTCATGGGGCCCCCTACTGACCCCGGGACCTCGGGCAGTGCCCGAGTTTCCAAATGGTCAGTCCACCCCTGATTGTACTTTCACATCAGTCCCTAACCCTCAAGGAGTGTACAATCTAAGGTCCCTAACTTACATTCATACATACATGTACTAGGGCCAATTTAGACAGGATCCAATTAACCTACCAGCATGTCTTTTGGAGTGTGGGAGGAAACCAGAGTACCTGGAGGAAACCCACGCAGGCACAGGGAGAACATGCAAACTCCAGGCAGGTGGTGCCTTGGCTGGGATTCAAACCCATGACCCTAGTACTGCCAGGCAGAAGTGCTAACCACTTAGCCACTGTGCTGCCCGGATTTTTTTTATAGTGGTGGCGTTCAGCAACTTATAGCGGGACTGCGATATTGCAGCAATCTGACACTACCTGACACTTTGTGGGAATCAGTGACACTAATACAGTGACCAGTGCTACAAATATACACTGTCACTGTACTAATGACACTGGCTGGGAAGGGGTTAAACATCTAGGGCAATCAAAGGGTTAACTGTGTGTCTAACCAGTGTTTATGTGTACACAGTGTGGAGATTTTACTAGGCAATCTGCTGGACAATCCAGCAGATCACCACTATTTACAAAGCTAGAGCTGTGTCCTGTCACTCTCCTCGCCGATCGACTCATGCCGGCACCTGTTGATCAGCTTCTGTTGTGATTAATCACAGCTAAAGTGGCACACCAGGGGCATTTGTATGCCCCCTACACCAGGGAGTGCAAAATCATACATTTTTAGCACAGTGGCTAAATGGTTAGCACTTCCTCCTGGCAGTACTAGGGTCGTTGGTTTGAATCCCAGCCACGGCACCCCCTGCCTGGAGTTTGCATGTTCTCCCTGTGCCTGCGTGGGTTTCCTCCCACACTCCAAAGACATGCTGGTAGATTATTTGGCTCCTGTCTAAATTGTCCCTAGTATGTGCATGTATGAATGTGAGTTAGGGAACTTAGATTGTACACCCTTTGAGGGTTAGGGACTGATGTGAATGTGCAATATATATGTAAAGTGCGGCGTAAATTGATGGCGCTATATAAGTACCTGAAATAAATAAATAATATATATATACAGTATATATATGTATATAGTATAGCAGTATATCTGCTATAGGGCAGTCAGTAAACGGTTAAAGAAAAGCAAGTCCAGGAAATAAAATTAGAAAACGAATGCAGCCACCACATCTACATACTAGAAAGCTGCAATTTATTAGATGTTTGTTCAAGGGTTTAGATACGGGTTAAATTCAGGCAACTTGACCTCTTAGAACAGTGGTTCTCAACCTTCCTAATGCCGTGACCCTTTAATATAGTTCCTCATGTTGTGGTGACCCCCAACCATAAAATTATTTACCCAGTAATTATAATTCATGAAGTGTCCTTTTACCTCCAATACTGCTGCTTTCTACACAGTAGCTGCTTTTAACAGAGTAGCTGCTTTCAACACAGTAGCTGCTTTCTACACAGTAGCTGCTCTTTACACATCGGAAATATGTGTTTTCTGATGGTCTTAGGCGACCCCTGCGAAAGGGTCGTTCGACCCCCAAAGGGGTCGCGACCCACAGGTTGAGAACCACTGCCTTAGAACAAGAAGCCAACAATGGAAGCTGTAATAATCCTCTAGCGACAGGTTCTCCAAAAGCTTTATGACTTTTGATACACACTGTTGAAGGCTATGCCCAGGCACGAAAACGTTCATTTACATATATCCCTCAATAGCCACAAGGGATTTAAATCCAGTTTGTGAGCATCAAATGCCATTGGAAACCCAGAAATGAATATGTAGAAGTAACAGTGACATCATCAATCACAATGTTACAGCAAGGTTGATGGCTCTCTTGGATGAACCAGACTGGAGGCTGCATTTGGAAACGTGAAGGATTAACATGGCTTTGATTGTTCATCCGCCTGTATACAAGCATGAGCATGATGCGTTTGGTCTCTCCGTTGGGGAGTTTGGCAGTGAGAGGTTTCACAGAGGGGAACACAGGGTCAAGTGACACTTTTCCCTAAAAGTATCCTCTTCACTCTTGGTGGCCAACCTGAAGCCCGAGGGTCATGTGTGGCCCTTTGGTACTTGCTGTTCGGTGCTTTAAAGACCCAAACAGTCATTAATAAATTAATTCATTTCTAAAGGCTATAATGACTGTGATCTCTAGCAGTCTCATGTAGTCTGTCCTCAGTTTACTGTATATCTCCTGTAATGCCTATTCCAACCACCATGCTTCAGGAGCACCAAATGCCATTGGAAACCCAGAAATGAATATGTAGAAGGAACAGTGACATCATCACTGTGCTGTACCTAGCCTGTACGGGAGCATATCTGTGGGAGGAGCCCAGAAGGCCTCACCCAATACAGATTTCTTGCAGAAAACTGAAGGGGGTGGAGACCAGACCAGTCACCATGCACGAGGACAGAGAGCAGCAGTGAGAGGTCTTTATTACACAAAGTTCCTGCACAAAGGAAAATCTCACACTGGGTTACTGTACAGATCTGGAAGAAATACACAAAGCGCACCAAGATTCCCAGAGGAATACACATGATGGATGTGAATTCAGCTTTAAAATGCATGCCCGTCAGGTCAAGCATCGTCTGCCTGTCTAGCTACTCGCTTTGATACGCTTCGCAGAAAACAGCTCCCTTTCCTCCAGCCTGCCACGAACCCAGGGACGGAAAGTACACACTGTCCTCCCTATTATTCTTGCTTATGTTGAATATGAATTGTGTGACAATGACATCCCCCGTTCCTTTTCAGGCGACGTCGCCTTAATGAAATTACTGAAGCCAGTCTCCTCCAATTCTCTGAAAAGCAATTACAGAACCAATTAAGGTGGTAATGAAATTTGGGGAGGTGCATGTTAAGAGTCTAATTCAAACAAGGGTAAGCGCTTGCGGAGACACACGGCAGCCACGATAAATCTTCTTTCGAGCGGGGCTCTGCCTGCTTAATTCACATAATGGCAAAACAATGTTACAGCAAGGTTGATGGCTCTCTTGGATGAACCAGACTGGAGGCTGCATTTGGAAACGTGAAGGATTAACATGGCTTCGATTGTTCATCCGCCTGTATACAAGCATGAGCATGATGCGTTTGGTCTCTTCGTTGACGAGTTTGGCAGTGAGAGGTTTCAGAGAGGGGAACACAGGGTCAAGTGACACTTTTCCCTAAAAGTATCCTCTTCACTCCTGGTGGCCAACCTGAAGCCCGAGGGTCATGTGTGGCCCTTTGGTACTTGCTGTTCGGTGCTTTAAAGACCCAAACATTCATTAATAAATTAATTCATTTCTTAAGGCTATAATGACTGTGATCTCTAGCAGTCTCATGTAGTCTGTCCTCAGTTTACTGTATATCTCCTGTAATGCCTATTCCAACCACCATGCTTCAGGAGCACCAAATGCCATTGGAAACCCAGAAATGAATATGTAGAAGTAACAGTGACATCATCACTGTGCTGTACCTAGCCTGTACGGGAGCAGATCTGTGGGAGGAGCCCAGAAGGGCTCCTGTAATGCCTATTCCAACCACCATGTGTCAGGGCTCCCGGTAAGACCAGAGATGTGTGAACTGACACAGGGAAACGCAGGCTCAAGTATGGTGTAACAATATAATTTATTAAGGGTTATACACAAATATAACGCATAATATAACAAAACCAAACCTCCAACTGATAACGGAATGTACACAGATAAGAGCAGTCAGGGCTGGTGAGGTGGAGTGGTCAGGCGTGCCGGGTCAGGAATCATCGGGCAGAAAAAACACAAAGGAGTAGGCAGAGCGTAGTCAGACGGGCCGGGTCAGGAACAATCAGGCAGACAAGGTACCAAAGGAGCAGGCTGGAGAGTGGTCAGGAATAGCCGAAGTCAGGACAGGCGGAGTTTATTCAGGGTCAGGATCAAGCAGAATCAGGAATCAGGCAGGAAGCAGACAGGATGCAGGTACAGGGGCTCATGGGAAACATACACCAAGGCACTGACTGCAGGTCTGGCCATTCCTTAAATACACCTCCTGCAATCAGCCTCAGGTGATGGCCAACTGCAGGAGTGAGCTTCTGGTTGCTGAGAGCACCCGCTAGCCATCCCTGGTACTTCAGCCCACAAGGCAGGTGAGTCCCACCACCAATGGCAAGTCCATTCCTGACACCATGCTTCAGGTTGGAAGTCTATAATAGTCTCCTCTACTATGTCTAAAGTCTCTAACAGTCTTTTGTCATATACATTTAATCACAAAAATTGGCCTAACAAATACCTTATTAAGTTTATGATCTACTAGAATACTGAGATCCGTCTCCATCATTGACTCACCAATTCCCCCTCCATCATTGGCTCACCTAGAACCATCTCTATCATTAACTCAACCAGATCCACCTTCATCCTTGACTCACCCAAATCCTTCTCCATGACTGGCTCAGCTTGGATTCTTTTCCTTTTATTGACTCACTCAAATCCTTCTCCATCATTGACTCATCCAAATCCTTCATCATTGATTCACCAGATCCCTCTCCATTATGGCTCACCCGGATTCTTCTCCTTTATTTACTCACTGGATCTTTTTCTACCATTAACTCACCCAGATCCTTCTCTATCATTGACTCACCCACATCCGTCTTCATTATTGGCACACCCAGATCTTTCTCCAACATTGACTCACCCAGATCCTTTTCCATCACTGACCCACACAAATTCATCTTCATCATTGACTCAGCCAGATCTTTCTCCAAAGTCAACTCACCCAGATCCTTCTCTATCATTGACTCACCCAGATCCTTCTCCACCACTGATTCACCCAGATTCATCTTCATTAATGTCTCACTCAGATCTTTCTCCATCATCAACCCTGTCAGATCCATCTCCATCATTGGCACACCCAGATCCTTCTTCATTATTGACTCACTCAGATCCTTCTCCGATCACCATGTATAAATACATAAATATTCCATATAGTGAACTTGGTGCAAAGATATTGACTTTAAGGTCATCAACCCTCATCACTATGTCCATACTGTGGATAAAACACATCAGGGATGGAGTCTTGTCTGGTAGGGAGAGACATCTGATTGGCCATGCCTGGTGTCAATAAAGATTATTGTGATTCAGTGCCCTGATTGTTTATATGTCTTCTCTGGAGGAGGTGGCTTCCAAAAGCCCTGCACCCATTGTTTATTGATGCCATGAGGCTGCCCTCAATGGTGCCATTTGCAAACATTGAGCATCATCACAAATGACAGATGAGTACACTTTTTGTGCCTGAAGGAAAAGAAGTTTAACCTCTACATATGGAAAGGATTTTTTACGGAAAGAGCTATGAAAAGAAAAAGTTATAACACAATAGGTTGTTGACCCACATAATATCTACCGTATTTTTCGCTCCATAAGACGCACTTTTTTCCCCAAAAAAAAGGGGGGAAAATGTCAGTGCGTCTTATGGAGAGAATGTAAAGCGGCCGGTCCGGTATTTCTGCCACCACCATGTCAGAATATCGGGCCAGCCGCTCAGCTCTTCTCTCCTGCAGGACTTTACTTGTTCCTCGCTCCAGCGCTGCAGTCTTCCTGCGGCGGCTTCTGTGACAGCCGGTTGCCCACTGCGCATGCGCGAGAAGCACCTCGCTTTGTGAATGGTCCAGCGTCTTCTGGGACACATGACAGGTCCCAGAAGGCTCCGGGCCATTCACAAAGGGAAGGACAACTCTGCGGAAGTGGGAACGGGTACCTGTCAAATTCAGGTACCAGCTCCCCCTCCCTCCCCAAAGGTCCGCAGTCTCTGGTAATCTCCTTTACTGTCTGCAGTCTCTGGTCATCCCCTGCATTGTCTGCAGTCTCTGGTCTTCTGTATTATGTCCACAGTCCCTGGCCATCTCCTGTACTATGTCCGCAGTCTCTGGTCATCTCCTGTACTGTGTCCGCAGTCTCTGGTCATCTCCTGTACTGTGTCCGCAGTCTCTGGTCATCTCCTGTACTGTGTCTGCAGTCTCTGGTCATCTCCTGTACTGTGTCCGCAGTCTCTGGTCATCTCCTGTACTGTGTCTGCAGTCTCTGGTCATCTCCTGTACTGTGTCCGCAGTCTCTGGTCATCTCCTGTACTGTGTCCGCAGTCTCTGGTCATCTCCTGTACTGTGTCCGCAGTCTCTGGTCATCCCCTGTACTGTGTCTGCAGTCTCTGGTCATCTCCTGTACTATGTCCGCAGTCTCTGGTCATCTCCTGTACTGTGTCTGCAGTGTCTGGTCATCCCCTGTACTGTGTCTGCAGTCTCTGGTCATCCCTGTACCATGTCCTCAGTCTCTGGTCATCTCCTGTACTATGTCCGCAGTCTCTGGTCATCTCCTGTACTGTGTCTGCAGTGTCTGGTCACTTCCTGTACTGTGTCTGCAGTCCATTGGTTCAGAATATTTTTTTTCTTGTTTTTCTCCTCTAAAACCTAGGCGCGTCTTATGGAGCGAAAAATACGGTAACTGCCTTAGAAGATCTGGAGGGAATTTGTTGCCTTTTGAAGTGATTTGCACTATGATTTATAAGTGCTTTTTTTTGCCTGTATCAGGATCAAGTATGGGTATAGGGTTCAATGAAGGCAGGTTTTCAATAAATGTATTTCTTTTTTTTATATTGGTTGAACTCGGTGGACATGTTTTGTTTTGTTTATTGTTTCGTTTTGTTTATTGTTTTGTTTTGTTATTTCAACTTAACTCTAACTATAGGTTTCAATGACAAAAAAGGTTAAATTTTCAGTGGTTTAGATTGGAATAATTCTACAATTAAAATGTAATATGCACCCTCCCCTGACATTCACATTTCTAATTAGACAATTATACAGACATCTGAAATTCTGATTGCTAATGTAAATATGAGCAAAAGTGTAAACACTAGACTAGCATTCAGAATATAAATAAATTTTCTAAGGATTGACTTGGGAAGAAATGGGGCTTTATATGATGGGACCTTATAGAATTTCTTACTGTATATAGTGCCCTCTGACTCCCCATTTTTTCGTACTTAGTTAATGAGGTTAAAAAACGGGGCAAAAGTCCTCTGAGTTTAACCAATAGAAAAAAGCTAATTATTAAATATACTGAAAACCTCTATATACAGATCCCTATACATACAGTTGATCCAGAGAAAGGCAAAAAAAATCATTTTACATTTTTTCCAAATGAAAACACTGGGGGGGAAAAAGTTCTTCCTGATCCCTTAACCCTTTCGCTACCAGAGCACACGTTTAAAAAATAATTTTAGGCCTTAAGATTACACAAAACCCCAAAACATTAAATATTTTTTGAAAGCAGACACCCTGGAGAATAAAACAGTGGTAGTTCCAATTTTTTATGTCAAACAATATTATTGTAAAGGTCTAGGAAATGTAAAATTTCAGTAAAAATCACACTAAAGTGAATTTTAGGGCAAACCAATGCAATAAATTGCCCACATTTTGGTAAAATATAAAAGACAAGGTTGTGCTGAGTAAATAGATAACCAACAAGCCAAACCTTAAATTTGTGTGCACCTATGAAATTGCGTCAAACTTCAGTACCCTATATTTTCCAAAGACAAATCTTCAAAAGCCTCTATAGGTCATCAGTTTCGTGTTACGAAGGAGGTCTGGTGCTAGAATTATTGATCTCACTCTGGCGTGTGGGGCAATATGTAACATGTGTATTTCAATCAACATTTTCACATGTAGGCTCCCCAATGCGTGCGTTTACGTTCGTACGTGTGTATATGTAGGGGTGGAGGAGGCCTCAAAATTTTTTTTGGGGGGGATGTTACGTGCTTGGGTGTAACTTTATTTATTTATTTATTTATTTTCAATTTAACTTTTTTTTCATCACATAAGGGACATAAATTCCCCTGTGTGATGATTTTTTGATGACAGGTTTTCTTTATCGAGAAATGCAGGGTCTAAAATACCCCCAATGTCAACTATGGGCTCCATTAGATGTATTGCAATGAAAATCATATTGCAGTACATCTTTCCTCGGCTATTCTAGTCAGGAAAGTGACAGCTGTGACAGAGAAGTGACGTCATGGACGTCGCCTTCCAGGTCACACAAAGAAAGGGAGGGGAACGGACGCTTGTCCACTTTCCTCTCTCCCCTACACCTGCCATGGCTCTCCCAGGGCCCACAGATGGGCAAGCGGAGCACGGTTACATGGTTGGAGCGTGCCCGTGGGGGCTGAAGCCACTGGATTGTGTATAAAAACCCCTGCTGTCAGGTCAGTACAGAGTATGGACCTGGCAATGAAAGGGTTAGGGCAATCAGCTATTCCCTGGATCAACACTCTCTGGTGTTATTACCTACTAAATGAGTAATTAACCTTTCAGAGCGCAACCCTACTGCAGCAGATATTTTTAAGTTTCCTTGAGCTGGACTTTAAGTGCATCAAAACAAAAGGTGTTAAAAATCTCACAAATCTATTTCTTTAGTAGGCAGCCACATACGGAGTAGAAAAGCCTGTCCCCTGCCAGCATACTGCAGAGAGCGCTCTCTGTGTAGAAGCAGTTGTAACATGACAAAATGTGGAAAATTTCAAGGGGTATGATGACTTTTTTCAAGGCACTGTATACCACAAGTGAACAGAAGCGGACGAGGATGAAGATTTGCCCAGGTCTATAAGTATTAGTAGCCAGCATAACAATTAAAATGGCCTGGATAGTAATTATTATTATTATTACCGTATTTTCCGGCGTATAAGACGACCCCCTACTTTCCTGTTAAAATATAGGGTTTGAGCTATACTCGCCGTATAAGACTACCCCTCTTCCAACACACACCAAATAAAAATGAAAAAACATCAGATTTGATTTCAATATGGTATGCTATGTCAGTATGGTATTCCAATGATGGGGTGCTATTCCTCCCACTGACACCAATGATGGGGTGCTATTCCTCCCACTGACACCAATGATGGGGCAGGATTCCTCCCACTGACACCAATGATGGGGCACTATTTCATCCACTGATACCAATGATGGGGCACTATTCCTCCCACTGATACCAATGATGGGACACTATTCCTCCCACTGACACCAATGATGGTGCCCCATCATTAGTGTCAGTGTGTGAGGAATAGTGTCCCATCATTAGTGTCAGTGGGAAGAATAGTGCCCCATCATTAGTCAGTGGAAGGAATAGTGCCCCATCATTGGTGTCAGTGGGAAGAATCGTGCCCCATCATTGGTGTCAGTGGGAGGAATAGTGCTCCATCATTGGTGTCAGTGGGAGGAATAGCACCCCATCATTGGTGTCAGTGGGAGGAATAGCGCCCCATCATTGGTATCAGTGGCAGGAATTGCGCCCCATCATTGGTGTCAGTGGGAGGAATTGCGCCCCATCATTGGTGTCAGTGGGAGGAATAGCGCCCCATCATTGGTATCAGTGGAAGGAATAGTGCCCCATCATTGGTATCAGTGGGGAGAATAGTGCCTAATCGTTGGTGTCAGTGGAGAGGAGGAATAGTGCCCCATCGTTGGTGTCAGTGGGGGAGGAATAGTGCCCCATCATTGGTATCAGTGGGGAGAATAGTGCCCCATCATTGGTGTCAGTGGGGAGGAGGAATAGTGCCCCATCGTTGGTGCCAGTGGGGAGAATAGTGCCCCATCACTGGTGTCAGTGGGGAGGAGGAATAGTGCCCCATCGTTGGTATCAGTGGGGAGAATAGTGCCCCATCATTGGTGGCAGTGGGGATGAGGAATAGTGCCCCATCGTTGGTGTCAGTGGGGAGGAGGAATAGTGCCCCATCGTTGGTGTCAGTGGGGGGAGGAACAGTGCCTCATCATTGGTGTCAGTGGGGGAGAGGAGCGGCTGCTCCTTCTTGCAGTTCGGCCGCTCGATTTTCGCGGGGCCGCTCAGCTCCGCCTCCTCGCCGGTGATTGGTCGCCTGTGTGCCTTTCCAGTGCTGGGGCCCAATCACCGGTGAGCGGCCGAACTGAAAGAAGGAGCAGCCGCGCTTCTTGGACCGGATCGTCGTCGGACCGGGACCGGAGCCAAGTAAGGTACAGCAGCCCCTCTGCCCACCCCTGTACTTAGTGTCCGTTGGAGGAGGAGGGGGGGCGGCGCTGCGCCGCCCCTCGAAAAAGTGCCGCCCTGACATCGGCTCGCCGTATACCGGCATATAAGACGACCCCCGACTTTTCAGAAGATTTTCATGGGTTGAAAAGTCGTCTTATACGCCGGAAAATACGGTAATAATAATAATAATAAGAATTCATACGGAGCCAATAGTTTGTACAGCACTTTACAATGTAAATGGAGACCATATAATTTGAAAAAAGAAGGTTATAAGAACCATGGCCAGAAAATATATGATCTAAAGGGAAGGGAGAGTGATAGAAAGCCAGGCATTGTGGTAAGGAGTTCCAGAGGATGGAAGAGGCTCTAGAGAGGTTCTGAAGGTGATCATGGGAGGAGGTGATGAGGGAGCTAAAGCAGGAGGTCTTGGGAGGAGCAACAGAGACAGTTCCAGTGATATTTTGAGACGAGGCTGGTGATATAGTTGGGGACAAAGTTGTGGATGGCTTTGTATGTTGTTATTTTGAATTTTGTTCATTGGGCAATGGAGGGATTGGCAGAGAGGGATTTGCAAAAATGGAGCGGTTGGTAAGACGGATGAGTCTGGCTGCAGCACCCATGATAGACTGTGGTGGAGATAGCCTATGTAGAGGTAGGCCAATGAGGGGGGAGTTGCAGTAGGAGAGGCAAAAAATTACAAAAGAAGGAATTAGTAGCTTGGTGGTTTAATTGGTCAAAGAGGGGCAAATTTTGGAAATGTCATGGAGGCAAGACTTGGACAGTGACTGGATGTGGGGCTGAAAGGACAGGTCAGGATCCAAGCTTACACCTAGCACCCTGGTATAAGGGGAAGGAAGTTGTGCTACTGATCTTTATGGAAAAGCTGAGGGAGGGGGCACAGGGGGAGGAAAATATTATGTTACGTGCCAAGGACTGGTACAAGGGGTGTACAGGAGGGGCAGCTGCCCTGTGCACAGTGGAACAAGGGAGCAGAGAATGGACACACGACAGTAAAACCCTTCTACTACATGCGTTGACAGTGGAGGATGCAGTGCAGCATCCTCGCCCTGGGCGCTAGATTAACTTTTCCCGGTACTGTATGCGCCAACTCCTTCATGGCCATGGCACCTTAGATCATAGCTTAGTGAAAAAGTCCCAGGAATGTGCCACCCACTTCCTTGAGGGGCCACATAAGAGATAATTTACATAGCATACATGGTAAGGGAAAAAGAATTCCATGTGTGTCACACAGCATGTTTCCACTGGGAATACAGCATGTTTTCAAACACTTGTCACCGAATCAAAGCGCAGAACGATTTTTACAGACTTTCAGCCTAATTATCTACAGCCGCCAGTATTCCCATCTAAGACAATGCAGATAGAAATGACTTTTCCTTCCATCTAGTTGTGTCTTTTAATAAAAGACGAGGAGCAATTAAATATGCTTCCAAAAATAAATTACACTTGAGGAAGCGATTGAATAAGTCAGAACAACATATTCTTGTTTAGAGATAATTATCCAGGCAATAAAAATCTGTAGGAGACAAGTTTACCAGAGGCAAATTAGAGCAAGTCATTGGCTTTTCATTGGCCTTTAACATGCTAGTGGCCATCTTAAGTAATGCTGACTCCACATTGTCAAGCTAAATTTATATTCATGAAAAATTTAAAGCTCAACGCCAGCCAAAACCCTTCAGCTGTATTCACACCTAAGTCCTTGTGGTATAACACATTCAACTGTATGTTAAGGTAAGTTTTTTGTTTTAGCTTTGTATACAGTGGAAAAGATTAGAACTCCCAGGTTTGGACCAACCCACTGGAACCAACGGAGGATCTTTTTGGGCCCTGTATATGTAAGGCCTTGCATTGGTGGATTACACCAAGGTCAATGACAGATAGGTGCTAGCTTTGCCATGATAAATGATCTGGAAAACAATCACAGTACAGAAGGGCACTATAATATGGAGAGCTCAGGATCACCAAACATCCATTTGTAAAAAGTAAAACAGTCTTTGTTGTTTCCAAAAACAAACAAAACAGATTTCTTCAGCCAGAAAGGAAACAAAACAGTTCAAACTAAGGGTACAAAAATCAAACTTTCAGCTCACCGCCTGTAAAACCTGTCCCTTAACAGGGTTACTACCTAGGGGTTCAAAAGGTAGGTCACCAGCTGCTTGGCAGGGTCTCAGTCACAGCTGCCCACCACTATGTCTCCAAAATGTTTCCAGTCTCACACTCCACCTCACAGATTCCTGCTTTCTGTTTCCTCTTCCTTTTAAAACCTCCTTTTCAGGTGGGTTACTCTTTCAGTCCCTGTAATCAGAGTTGGAGATTATTTCCTACCCATAGTCTCTCTGAGCCTCCAAATTCCAGATCCCATATAAGTGCGTACTACTCTTGGGCAAACTGTAAATCAGTTTACCCCTTTCCAACCGGAAACCCCTCACCCTGCACTCCAAAACTGCATTCAAATTGCCCCCCTTAAAAGGACCAAAATAACAGGGAAACATATCCTCCATTGCTGCCCAGCAAGTGCTGTCAATCGCTTTTTGTTCTGATTGGTTTTGGGGAGTGGTGTTGCCCCAAAACACATTTTTACTGTATGTGGATTTTTAACAATTAAAATGATCTTGGACTCTTCCATCCAGATTTGGTCAGGTGCTCTTTTCTGTATTTTTATAGTTTGAGCTATTGTTGGGTGCCCATGAAGGGAAGCCTTGCTGTGTGGGAGCCTTCTTGCCAGAACTATTGGGCTTGTTTGATGTTTTCCTTTATCTGACTTCAGGCAGTCCCCGGGTTATGAACATGTAGGTTTGTTCTTAAGTTGAGTTTGTATGTAAGTGTGAACAGGTACATTTATTAAGTGTAGCTCCAACCAAAAAAAAAATTTTTTTAAGGGTTTTTTTGGATAGCATAGGGAAGGGTTAACACCCCCCGAATATTTGTTTTGCTGTCTGTGCTTCTGTTTAGAAGATTTCACCTTGTTTTCTGTCCCTGTGACAATTGGATTTTGAAAATTTTGGGTTGTCATGGAAACAAGGATTGGTGATAAAGCTTCAGTAGAGACACCTTTTTTCCATGATAATTCTTACGGGACTGAATTTCCCTTTCTAGGGGTAGATTTCCTCTCACTCCTTGTTTCTCCCTCTGTTCATAAGTAGGAGTCATTTGCAACTCAGATGATTGTAACTCAGGGACTGCCTGTACACATACAGCACATGTGAGCAGGTGGTAGCACCCCTTTTAGAAAGACCACTCTCCCAATGATGTCATTGGGTGGACTATGGTGCCCTTTATATTCTGGAGTGGATGGGGCCCTGGGCACAAGGAGAATGGGACTTGGCTACCCCCGACCTACAGGGTATAGATTTGTAGCCAGATTAGTATCATAGGCAGCAGACTCCATGGGAGGACCCACAACTGGGGGACTCATGAAAGAGCATTTGGGAAGATGGCTATACTTTAAGCATTTGAGTTTTTGGCACCAGAGTGTTCTACACTTTAATGTTGAAGATGTGAAGTTGAGATGTTGTGTGCCAAGCACTGTCTTTGAAGGTCTTCAGTAAAGTTGAAGCAGCACTCTGTGGGACATTCTTTATTTAAGAAGGTTGGCCTAGTGCCGGAAAACTGTGAGTACTGTGACGGGAGTAGGTCTCAGACCTGAAGTAGCTAAGAAAAAAGGAGGAGCAACCTTCCAAGAGCATGTAGGCAGGGGTAGTGATGTATGTGGACCTTCCTGCATTTTGCCCTCGTTGAGCACCATGCTGTGAGGTCATATAAGAGGAATACCCCGGGGTGGTTTCTTTTGGGCTATGCTAGGCACCTAGGATGGGGTCACTTGCCTTGTACATGGGACGCCTATACTGTGCCGTGCTCATCCATGCCATTGGACAAGGTGGAGGCCGCTTTCAGGGATAACTCAACCTTAAGGCGAACCTCCAACTTAGAGATGGCCATACACTGTGTACACTGAACAGTTAAACTGGACTATAGCTAACTTTCTTGTTCCTGTGTTGATGTACATCTTAATTGTAACTTTTTGCAATTAGGAGGGACATGCTGAGCCTCTGCACTCTCCACTTCCCCAGTAACAGAATGGGGTCCCACCAAGCCCCTTTCTCAGACTCCATGTGCACACTTAAGTAACTCTTCCTCTTCTTTATCTAGTGACTAGGCCAAGGGCTTCTGCAGTGCGGTACTATGGGAAACAGACCACTCATAGAGAGTGCTGACAGTGACCCTCAGCTGCTAGAGGACATCCTAACTGCCACAGATACTTGCTCCATGACATGCCACTTGTTTTAGCAGTGAAATTTCCATTACCCCTGGTACCCACTAGCTGTTCTTTAAACCATATCAACTCTTCATATCCCAATGTGCTTTACTGACCTAGAACTCTTGAATGTCTATGTGTGGTGTGCCCATTACTTTCATACACCCCTTTGAATAACTTCAGACCAGCCATGGCAAAGATTCAAAGCTTTACTTAAGTAACATCAGCAATACAGTCAATAAAAGGCAACAATCGGTCCCTAACCTAAACCCTAACTCAAGTTTGGCTGCCCTAGCATACCTGCAAAGGTGAAGTTCATGGCAACGAAACTCCATTGTGGCATATCTTCAAAACTGGTATCTTCAGGGTGGACTTCAAGTCCCAGCAGTCCCACTACATGTTAAGACAATCCTCTGACTCTGCGTCTACAGGCTGTGATCGTGACTCTATAGCTCAGGGCCCTGACACCTGGACTATTGTCACTTTAATAAGCCACAGGATCAGTGGGCTGGACCCAAAAAGCCCATGAAGAAAGGCCTGGGAATGACAGCAGAATAATTAACTCCCTCCTGACCGCGACAGCAACTGGCTAAACTAACAGTAGGAAACCTACCTATAAGCAAGTATGTATGTACACTATCTCAAGAAGAAGCTTGGTAAAGCGCCTAGCCACCTAGCAGGAACCAGCAGCTAATCCAGCTTGCCACCAGAAAAGTCTAGAAGTTCCCAGCGCCTCTTTTGTTCTGGAATACAAACCAGAACAAGGCATGGTAAGCCAGTAATGTGGACAGATCAGCTAGAGGGAGACCATAGGCTGGTGACTAGTTTTTTGCCCTCTTCTTGCCTTTTCTTTTTTGCTAGTGGGATATGTTTATCCGCATTTACAGTTTGAGCTTTGATTGCTTGTTCCTGGCACCCTTGGAGTAGATAATTGCATTAATAGCAATGGTTTCCTTGTACAGCAGCAGGCTTTCAAATATTTTGCATTTCAGACTACAATCATAGCCCTGTTGTCAACCATTACTTCAGCGTATAATACACTCTACATCTGAACATCACTTGTGTCCTAGATTCTACCGCCTTTCTACTGTATATCGAAGCATTAGTAGGGTCCCTGCACCAGAAAACGGCAAGATAATTTTTAGAAGTCTAGAAACAAACACAGGGAATCAAAGAGTTATTCTTAGACCTTGCCACATCAAAATATTCATTGTCCTATGGCTGGGGTGGCTTGCTGGTTATATTTTAGAAGTTGTGATGTGCCACTTCTGTTTAGTGTATCTAAAGTGTTTAAGGATTAGAACTCATAGTAGTTTTGTTTTTGTTTCTACTTGTCCTAGCCACCAATGACCATTGGCAATTGGCCAACTGAAAAGCACACAGAAAACATATAACACTACTGCTTTTTGCAAGGCAGGGCTTTAGTGTTGTCAGCCTCTAGGCAGGAAGAGGCTGCAGTATATCCTCCAACCTGAAGGTGGCAATATGCCATATATCTCAAACTCACAGATACACATTGAAGATGAACTGTCTCCTACTATCAGCTTCAGGCTGCCATCTTGGAAAGGACAGCAATCCCATTGGATACCAAAATCCTGCAAGATATGGGCAGCCATTTTGACTGAGAATTGCATAAATATTGGAGTTTTGTGTCATTTGGTGTGCCCACAGTGTGTAAGATTGGGATAGAGTCCCTGCTGGTTAGGGAGAAAGCATTAGGGAGAGGTACCTGTCAAGGAGGGAAAGAGTAGGTTTCCCCTTATAGAGCGTCCTCTCTGTCAATTTCCAGGAAGAGCCTTCTACTGGCAGGACTCTGCAAGGACATTTGGGGATTGCGGTGTTGCAACCCTCAGGTTTAGCTAGTGGGAGCTAGTCAGGTTTTTAGGCAGAGGCTGAGTAGCAGCCTGGGATGAGTCAGCCAGGTTACTCAGGGTCAGGGCTGAGGGCTCTGCAGGTTGGTTCCCTGGTACCTCCCCTTTGCTTTTTGTTTTAGTTTCTAATAGGCAGTGGGTGGGGGTGAGAAGGGGTTGATCTGCATACTTAAGGGATCTTGGCCAATTCCCAAGCAGGAGGCTTGGCATGGGGCCAGGACAACCCTTAAGTATGAGGGAGCCTGATCAGCAGGAGTAGCATCAGGTGGAAGATGGAGTGAAGTCTGAAGTTTGGAGCCTGGGAAGGGGCCCATGGAGGGGCCTTACTACAGGCAGGAGCTGGAAAGGAAAATCTATCTGCCACACTGTCCCCTGAGAGAGGACAGCATGGGAAGCCAGGAAGGAGCCAGCCCAGTGTAAGGCCTCAAGGCAGCCACCAACCCACAAAGTTTACAGGAGAAGACTGAGTGAGTAATTATTACCCCCTGAGCCAGATAAAGAGAGAGGGCAGTCAGCTGTTAATCCCAACCAGCTCTTCATCTAGGACTTCTTTATTAAAGAGGCAGCTTCTAGGTCCCCTTGCCCAGGGATTCCTTCAGGCAGCTGGGTGAAGAGATGGATTCACCTGGAGTCTGAGGTGGTACACCAGAAGGGCTGGAGAGCTCTTCAAAAGTGAGACTTATGTCTATGTACTTGTACATAGTTGCTAAGGAGTTTGTCCTCAATTTTTGCAGTTTTCTTGGACATCCCATATACCCCTCAACCCTATCCAAGTTATCAACCCCTTAATAGACTCCAACCTATCCTTCCAGCCCCATGTCCAATCACTGGCAAATTCATGCAGGCTCTACCTCCGCAACATCTCCAAAATATGTTCGTTCCTAACCCCAGACACTACTAAACAACTCATTCACTCCCTTATTATCTCACGACTCGACTACTGCAACTCCCTTCTCACCGGCCTACCTCATCACAGACTCTCCCCGCTTCAGTCTATCCTGAACTCAGCGGCCAGACTTATCCACCTTACCAACCGCTCTGCATCTGCCACCCCCCTCTGTCATTCCCTCCACTGGCTTCTGATTGCCCAACGCATAAAATTCAAACTACTAACATTGACGTACAAAGCTATTCATAATACTGCCCCAAACTACCTCACCGACCTGATATCCAAATACCACCCAACCCATACTCTTCGCTCCTCACAAGACCACCTACTCTCCAGTTCCCTGGTCTCCTCCTCCCATGCTCGACTCCAGGACTTCTCCAGGTCCTCCCCCATCCTCTGGAATTCACTACCCCAATCCATCAGACTGTCATCTACCCTCCTCACCTTTAGGCGCACCCTGAAAACCCATCTCTTCAGGGAAGCCTACCCCGCCCTCAACTAACAGCCGATCTCCTCCACTCCTCCTACCACTCCATCCCCCACAGCCACTTCCTCCTGTACCACTCTCCCCTCCCTCCTAGATTGTAAGCTCCAAGGAGCAGGGCCCTTGAACCCCTCGTGTATTGTATTGTTACTGTATTGTCTCATGTTCTGTCCCCCACTATAATGTACAGCGCTGAGCAAACTTTTTGGCGCTATATAAATACTGTATAATAATAATAATAATGTGTGAAAATGTGTGTCGCCTGCCTGTGCAGGACTATAGGGGGACCCAAAAACTCAGCAACTCCTAAGAGGGTAGTGCTACAGCAGTTCACTCCAAGGGTAGCGCTCCTCTGGCATTCTGTGGTATGTAAGGGACTGATATATTACTATGGGACCTAGCGGGCAGTAGATAAACAGCACACTTCTCTGCCTGAAGACATGTATGACCTGCTGCAACATATGTGTAAACTGCCTTTTTCCTGCAAACAGTCAATGTCTACATTCAATACTCAATTCTCAGGTATGCCGGTCTGTCCCAACTAATCAGCTTGCAACAGGAAGTGCTGTTACTGGCAGGAACTCCAAGTAAGACATTTTGAAACAGACTAAAGAAAAAAACTACAGTTTGAATTGTCCCCCAAACAGGAACAGAGGGGAAAACTTTTATTGGGGACACTAGTGTTGGGGACAACTGTTCATTCACACATGTGACTATGGGCATTAACACCAGGCAAGCAAGCCATGCTTTTACTACCTGCCTAAATGAGGGCCCGCCCACATGGAAGAAAAATATATTTGAAATATATTTTAAAAATATTCTTCGCAAATATATTGCCATATATTTGAAATGCTACAATTTTGGCCATATTCAATATATTTCAATAAATATATATATATATATATATATATATATATATACTGTATGTTGAAATGCGTTTTTATTACAAAATATATGAAAAATATTTTTTTAAAATACATTTCAAATATACTGTATGTTTTTAAAAATACATTTAATCTACATTTTGAAATGTATTTACAAATATATGTAAAAATATATGTTAAAATCACTTTTTTATATGTTAAAAGAAATCTGAAAAATATATTTAAAACATATATTTTTTAAAATATTTTTCATATATTTAGTTATATATAAAAATGAATTTCAACATGCAGTGTGTATATATATATATATATATTATATTGAAATATATTGAAAACGACCAAAATTGTAGCATTTCAAATATATTTCAATATATTTGGGAAGACAATTTTTAAAATATATTTCAGATATATTTTTTTTTCCATGTGGGCTAGACCTGTAAGAGTTACTGAGTTGCAGCAGAGAAAAAAAATTCAGGTCTCCTGCCCTGCCAGACAAAACTATGACAGAGCTGTGTAAACCTCAGGATTGGATGGTCAGAAATACAAAATGGCACGATAAACTGCTAACTGTTATACATAAAGCCATGGAAATAGGCGCTCTAAATCCAACACAGGAGGCGTCGCTGGTGTGCCCTCCTGCAGCCGCCGGAGCTAGTGACTCCGAATTTCATCGCTGCTTTTAGATCATACTAAATAAATTATTTTAAACTGTGTTGTGACACTGCATCAGCCCTCGAGCACCCCTAATGCCTGGTTGCCAGGCAACCCATTATAAATGAGACTTCGTTCTTCCAACCCGGCAGAGAGCGAGTGACAACAGATGTATCGGGGACAAGACTGAAACAAATGAAGTCTGATTGACAGATTAATCCAATATGATTATATGTTTAACGAAATTCTAATTTGCAAAGCTATGCGCCCTTTAATTTGATTGCAAACGCTTTTCAACTCTTTCGATGATTAAAAAATGAACTTTAAATGCTGAGCTCGATACACTAGAATGTAGCTAATGTCAGAGTTCTGTGCAAAAATTGATATTACGTTTTCAAGTGAAGAGATACAAGTGAAAAGTACCGTAGAAGAAATTGTGATTGGAATACATTGACATTGCACATGGAGGTGCAAAGAACGGATGTTGGGGTGGTGAGGGGGGAGGAGGTATTAGGGAGGTGAGGAAGGGAGCATGGGCTGGCAAGCCTTCTATAGATTAAGGCCCCATGTACACGGGGACACTTCTGAATGATGGAAACTGACTGCTGGAAAACATAGGTTAAAAAACGTCTGTTTAGTCGCGTTTACATACTGCGTTTTTAAGCATTTGCGTTTAGAAGCGTTTTTTAAAGATAACCTTCCAAAATGCCCAGAATGCACTGAAAAACAGTAAAAAATTAACAATTTCAGACATTTTGAGAGAAATAGAGAAAGCAGAAGCAGAGAGCAGTATGTGTTGAGATTAGCTGTCTTTTTTTTGTGTGGTGTTTGGATGTGTTCCAGCTCATTTCTGTGCACAAATTATTGCAGCAGTGTCTAACATATTTTCTTTTGTACAAAACCTCAAAGTATGGTGTTCCGGGTCCATTTGAGTACCGGGAAAACGCTTTGCGTGCATTTTCTTGATGAAAAAAGGCTCCGGACAGCATCTGGAAATGGAAGAGTTAAAAAAAATTTCAAATTTTTAGCCGCGTTTACACATGTTTACAAGCGCTTGGCGTTTGAAACGCAGATAAAATCTACTACTGAACTCAAGTTTTCTGCGTTCAAAAAAACAACTGTAAACTCAAATGCCTGTAAACGTATGTAAACGACTATATATACATGGACACATAGGAAAACATTAGGGAGAGTTCAGGGGCTGCCAAAAAAAATGCTGAACAGCTCCTAAAAGTGCGTTTATCAGCTGCAATGTACATGAGCCCTAATGTGATGGGGAAATGAGGTACCCCTGTGATCAACATCATTCTTAGTTTGGTGGGGTAAAAAGAAAAAAAGGAGGGAGAGCAAGCTGTTAGTAGTGAAAAGAGAAGGAGTGAGAGGAGCAGCAGATCATGACACCTTAGTGAAGTCTTGGAAAGAAAGAAATCCAAACAGGAGGAAGAGATGGAAAGAGAGAGGTCTTGACTTCTTTCTATGTTGTGGAGTGTTATGGTAGTCGCAGAATCCTCACCAGGACTTCTAATGGAACTCATAGAATCTCTATTAGAACATCCAATTGGACTTTCAGAATCCCTGCCAGGACTTCCTATGGTGATCATAGAATCCTTGACAGGCTTTCCAATGGTACTTGCAGAATCCCCATGTTGAGCTCCAGTCGTACACGTAGAATCCCTGCCAGAACTTTCAAGAGTACTCATAGAATTCCTGCCAGGAAATACAATGGTAGTCATTGAACCCCTGCCATGACTTCCAATGGTACTCACAGAATTGCCACCTGGACTTCCAATGGTACTCACAGAATCCCTGCCAGGAATTCCAGTGGTAATTATGGAATCCTTGCAAGACTTCCCATAGGATTTACAGAATCCCCACCTGGAATTCCAGTGGTACTACTAGAATCTCTGCCAGGAATTAAAATTATACAAATAGAACCCCTTCCAGGACTTCCAATTCTACTTTTAGAATCCCTACCTGGAATTCCAGTGGTACTTGTAGAATCCCTGCCAGAATTCCTGGCAGGACTCCAATGGTATTCATTGAACCCCTGCCAGAACATCAAAGAGTACTCATAAAATCCTGGCAGGATTTCCAATTACACTCATAGAATCCCTGCCAGGACTTCCAGTGGTGCTCATAGAATCCCTGCCAGGACTTCCAGTGGTGCTCATAGAATCCCTGCCAGGACTTCCAGTGGTACTCCTAGCATCCCTGCCAAGACTTCCCATAGTACTTACAGAATCCCCACCTGGAGTTCCAGTGGTACTCCTAGAATCCCTGCCAGGAATTCAAATTGTACTCATAGAATCCCTTCCAGGACTTCCAATTGTACTTTTAGAATCCCTACCTGGAATTCCAGTGGTACTCATAGAATCCCCACCAGAATACCTGGCAGGACTCCAATTGTATTCATTGAACCCCTGCGAGAACTTTAAAGAGTACCCATAAAATCCTGGCAGGATTTCCAATTGCACTCAAACAATCCCTGCCAGGACTTCCAGTGGTACTCATAGCATCCCTGCCAAGACTTCTTATAGTACTTACAGAATCCCCACCTGGAATTCCAGTGGTACTCCTAGAATCCCTGCCAGGAATTCAAATTGTACTCATAGAATTCCATCCAGGACTTCCAATTGTACTTGTAGAATCCCTGCCAGGAGTACCAAGGGTACTCATAAAATCCATCAACATTGTTACTTGGAATGCTGGAAGTCCAGGCAGGGATTCTAAAAGTACCATTGGAGATCCTGGCAGGGATTCTGTGAGTACAATGGCAAGTTTTGCCAATGTTTTTATGTATATACACATAGAAATCTGTTATTGTTTCAGATTTTGATCTTGAAAAGTCATAATAAAACCCCTGGCATGGGACAATTGTAACATGACCTTCATCATGCTAATGACATCGTAGTCCTGAAGAAGCGGACACGATCTGTGAAACGTGTAGATGTTTTTTTGATGTTCCTTATAATACAAAGTAACAATAGTTTATATAGTAATATATGTACAGTGTATATATATATATATATATATATATATATATATATATAAATACAAAGAGAGATTTCTATTCAGGGTGACTACAAGATTAAATATATACTTAGCCATATTTTACCCATTGTTATGTTTAATATGATAATAATAATTATTATTATTGTTATTATTATTATTTATTTGGATTTTATCATGTCATGAGATATATTTTCATAAATAGTTTTTATAATAAACTTTTTTTTTCTATGAGCCTTCTCTGTCAAAGATTTCTTGCATGTGTTGACAAGTAAAACCTGATATTGTTTTTACTGTTAATTGAATGTTATTATGAGTGGCCAACATTGCAAATACATTACCCATGACCTCCAATCCCCTTACTGTAATCATTCAGGGAATAGAGACTGAAGGGAATAGATAACGTGCTGTGTAATAGATCAGATTTATGTGAATACAGGAAATAATAAATGACTTGAAAAACACGGTTTCTCCCTTCTTATTCCACGGTATTTACGACCTCATATGTCACACTCCTTATGTGGTTTGTGAAATATGTTCACCCTGGGAATTCTGCATTTACAGTTCTTGAATGCAGAATAAAATGTATTATATATATATATATATATATATATATATATATACTGGTATATATTCTGTATATATAAAACGACAGTGTATATTTATATCATTTATATCAGGTACTTAGATAGCGCCATCAATTTACACAGCACTTTACATATGTATTGTACATTCACATCAGTATATATGAAATATGTAGTCCTTAGAAATGGAGGAGATGATGCAAAGCACGCATGGAATCCAGGAAGTTGTGGAAACAGACGGCCAGTAGATAGGTAGAAGGACAGGAGATTGTTAATAATAACTATTGCTTGTATTATTATTAAAAAGTTGATGTTATAAAATGAAAGTGTATGCTGCGCCCACAGATCTCCTTTACTCACAAGAGAAAAAAAATTAGTTTACCAATCCTTAGACATGGTGAAAATAAAGGGAAAAAAACGCCTGAAAAAGATGAAGCCACCAAATTTAAAGCAGAACTTTACCTATATCAACTTGATAAAAAAAATAATGTTCTATAGCAAGGAGCATATACTATATTGCCAAAAGTATTAGGCCAGCCCTCCAAATCATGTGATTCAGGTGTTCCAATCCCCTCCATGGACACAGGTGTATACAATCAAGCACCTAGGCATGCAAACTGCTTCTACAAACATTGGTGAAAGAATGGGTCGCTCTCAGGAGCTCAGTGACTCCAAGCGTGGTCCCGTGATAGGTGGCCACCTGTGCAATAAGTCCATCCGTGACATTTCCTGGCTACTAAATATTCCACGCTCAACTGTTAGTGGGATTATAACAAAGTGGAAGCAACTGGGAACAACAGCAACTCAGCCACCAAGTGGTAGGCCACGTCACATGACAGGGCGGGGTCAGCGCATGCTGAAGCGCACAGTGCGCAGAAGTCGCCAACTGTCTGCAGAGTCAATAGCTAAAGACCTCCAAACTTGGTGTGGCCTTCAGATTAGCACAACAACAGTGTGTAGAGATCTTCATGGAATGGGTTTCCATGGCCGAGCAGCTGCATCCGTGCCTTATATCACTAAGTGCAATGCAACACATCAGATACCGTGGTGCAGGGGTCGACTGACAACTCATGGGACCCACGGGCAATAGGGGATCATGGGGCCCCTGTGTCCTTGCCCAAACTCAAAAAAGCCTATGAAAAAGGTACCAGGGGCAACTCATGGGGCCCCCTACTGACCCCGGGCCCTCGGGCAGTGCCCGAGTTTCCAAATGGTCCGTCCGCCCCTGCCGTGGTGTAAAGCACTCCGCCACTGGACTCTAGAGCAGTGGAGACATGTTCTCTGCACTGATGAATCACACTTCTCTCTCTGGCAATCTGATGGATGTGTCTGGCAGTTGCCAGGAGAACGGTACTTACTTGACTGCATTGTGCCAAGTGTAAAGTTTGGTGGAGGGGAGATTATGGTGTGGAGTTGTTTTTCAGGGGTTGGGCTTGGCCCCGTAGTTCCAGGGAAGGGAACTCTTAAGGTGTCTGCATGCCAAGACATTTTGGACAATTTCATGCTCCCAGCTTTGTGGGAAGAGTTTGGGGATGACCCGTTCCTGTTCCAACATGACTGCACACCAGTGCACAAAGCAAGGTCCATAAAGACATGGATGAGTGAATTTTGGGGTGAAAAAACTTGACTGGACTGCAGAATCAACCCAATAGAACACCTTTGGGATGAATTAGAGTGGAGACTGTGAGCCAGGCCTCCTCCCCCGACATCAGTGCCTGACCTCACAAATGTGCTTCTGGAAGAATGGTCAAACATTCCCATAGACACCCTCCTAAACCTTGTGGACGGCCTTCTAAATGTGGATATTTCATGGACTTAAGTTCTTCCTAAATGTGGATATTTCATGGACCTAAGCCCTTTTGAAATGTGGATCTCCTTTGGACCTAAGCCCTAGGGTAATTGTGGGCATTTAGATGCAGACTTATTCCATGCATTTTGGACATGCCCTAATAGCAAGTACATCAGGGTAACCATAAAGTGATGTGCTATTTCATATCTAGGTAATTACCTGACCCTTTCCCTGGAATGGGCACTTTTTGGTCTGATAGACATCCCTGAAGTTAGAATTTCCAAGGGCTATAAATTAATGCTTGCTGCTGTCATTTCTCTTGTGACCAAAAAGACCATCTTGCATAAATGGATCTACGTTGATCCCCATTTTATCTCATTATTCAGAGAAAATTTACCTATGTATTCCACATGGAGTGGGTGGAGGCCTCTTTAAACAAAGACAAACAGGTCTAAAAATGTTTTCAATATCTAGGAGTCCTTTAGTCAAACCTTGATCACCGACATGCAACAGTCAATACCTTCCAATACACACAATGCTAACAGACCAGATTACTACTCAATGACCCTCCAATTGAACTTCATCACCCTACCTTAATTACTCTCCTAACCATATTGACAGAGCCCCCCCCCCTTCCTTAATGTGTTTTAAGTGTAAGACGGAACTCCTACTGCCCACCAAATGTTTGATGATTAATCACGGATCCCAATTCACTAGATCTCCAAACTTTCTAAACAAAGAGGCAGTTTACTGTCCTTCAGACAGGGGGGAAGGGCTGTGCCTGTGATAGTAGCAGTTTGGGGGTAAGCAAGGCCTCAGGCTTGGTAGTCAGTAGAAGGAGGGATAGTGCAGCATCTTTGGTGTCAGTGGGAGGAATAGTGCCCCATCATTGGTATCAGTGGGAGGAATAGTGTCCCATCATTGGTATCAGTGGGAGGAATAGTGTCCCATCACTGGTATCAGTGGCAGGAATAGTGCCCCATCATTGGTGTCAGTGGGAGGAATAGTGTCCCATCATTGGTGTCAGTGGGAGGAATAGTTCCTCATCATTGGTATCAGTGGGAGGAATAGTGCCCCATCATTGGTGTCAGTGGGAGGAATAGTGCCTCATCATGGGTGTCAGTGGGAGGAATAGTGCCCCATCATTGGTATCAGTGGGAGGAATAGTGCCCCATCATTGGTATCAGTGGGGGGAATGGTGCCTCATCATGGGTGTCAGTGGGAGGAATGGTGCCTCATCATGGGTGTCAGTGGGAGGAATAGTGCCCCATCATTGGTATCAGTGGGAGGAATGGTGCCTCATCATGGGTGTCAGTGGGAGGAATGGTGCCTCATCATGGGTGTCAGTGGGAGGAATAGTGCCCCATCATTGGTGTCAGTGGGAGGAATAGTGCCCCATCACTGGTGTCAGTGGGAGGAATGGTGCCTCATCATGGGTGTCAGTGGGAGGAATAGTGCCCTATCATTGGTGTCAGTGGGATGAATAGTGCCCTGATAACAGTGATATAAAAGTAGAGGGAACAGGAATTATTTAGCACAGGAAGTGATTAGCTCAATAAAAACAGAAAACTATTGTAAAAAGTGGTAACCAAAAATATTAATAATATCTAAAAAATAATATAATATATTTTTTGTTTGGTTTTTTTTTCTACCATTTTTATCCCCTTCTTGCCCAGATCTGGCACCCTTTAACCCCTTGACTTATAAAAGATTTTACCTGCTTCATGACAGGGTATTTTTTGCTATTCAGCACTGTGCTACTAACTGGCAACTGCTTGGTCGTACAACGCTGTACCCAAATGAAATGTATCCTTTTTTTCACACAAATAGAAATTTATTTTGGTGGTATTTGATCACCACTGGGTTGTTTATTATTTTGTAATTATATAAATAAATATAAATGCTACATGTCTTTGGTGAAAAAAAATCCCAATAAGTGTATATTAATTGGTTTGTGCAAAAGTTATAGCGTCTACAAACTATGGTATATATACTGGAATGTACGCAGCTATGGAGCTGGTAATAGTGGTGATCAGTGGGACTTTAATAGTGTGGTGGGCAATCTGGTGCTAGATGACTTACTGACACTGACATCAATATTGACACTAATGCAGCGATCAGTGATAATACTGTAAACTGTCAATCAGGGGCGGACTGACCATTTGGAGACTCGGGCACTGCCGAGGGCCCGGGGTCAGTAGGGGGCCCCATGAGATGCCCCTGGTACCTTTTTTATAGGCTTTTTTGAGTTTGGGCAAGGACACAGGGGCCCCATGATCCCCTATTGCCCGGGGGCCCCATGATCCCCTATAGCCCGGGGGCCCCATGAGTTGTCAGTCCGCCCCTGCTGTCAATCTACTAATGGCAGTAGTTTGAAAGGGGTTAATACTTAGGGGCCATCAAGGGGTTGTGTGCCTAACAAGGTGTAATGTGTGTAATATGTGCTGCTTTTACTTTACTATCTGGCTGTTTTTTCCTCCCTGCTTTGCAGGGAGAAGAAACAGCTGGATTGCTGTTCCATGTACACAGAGTTATGTATTTTTGTAAACACAGAACTCCGGGGGTTGATTTACTAAAACAGGAGAATGCAAATCTGGTGCAGTTCTGCATGGTAGCCAATCAGCTTCCAGGTTTTATTGCCAAAGTTTAATTGAACCAGCTGAAGTTAGAAGCTGATTGGCTACCAGGCACAGCTGCACCAGGTTTTGTACTCTCCAGTTTTTGTAAATCAACCCCACTGTATGTGATTGGATACAGCTGATCAGCTGACTTCAACTTCCAAACTCATGGGGTGTGTCCCCCCTACATGCACCCCATACCTGGAAGAAGGCTGATCACGTACATACAAGCATGTGATCGTGCCCGCACCTGCCAGCTGCTCACAGTATATGTATTGTGAGTGGTCAGCAGGTGGTTAATAAGGTCAGTACACCCAGGGGGTGGGAAGGATTTGCGATCATGTGACCACTGTGATTGGCCGTCACACTGATCACATGATCTGGAATCAGTCCCGACAGCTACAAACCAATAGTGGGGACTGAGAGCTGTTCCTTCACTATTTAAAATTAAGAAAAAGGTTTAGGCTGGACATACATTGTAATTCTATAAGGCAAAGAACAACATGCAAAATGCAGCAACCAATCAGGGGGAATCTTTCTGACTTCAGCCCCTCTGATTGGTTGCTGCCCTCTACAGATTGTCCTTTGTCCCAGCACTGATTGCCTATAAATAGGACTTGTACTCACTCTGAATAATCTGGATCTTACAGCTCAGGGCTGGTGTGTTAGAAATAAAAGGTGTTGATAGAGCTTTGTGTCATCAGTTTATTAATACATCTGCAAAGTGACTAATAGAAGATCTCCAGCCCTCCCTTCAGTCTTGCACAGTTGTAGCGGCTCCTCTCCTGGACTGAAATGGCTTCCTCTGATTTCACTGCACACCAGGCCTGGACTGGCCATAGGGCACACCGGGCATTTGCCCAGTGGACCGGGGCCGCCTGGATAGGAGAGGCAGTCGATCAGCACATAGAGGACCGTGCATTTCTCGGTTCCTCTATGTTCCACCCAGCCGCCGCTACTATCCATCTCCTGCAGGCTGCATGCCCTGGGCTCCTGTATGCTCCCCCCATGGTCAGCCCCCCCTCATCTACTGGAGCACTGCGGGGGGGGGTGGGTTTGGGGGAGGGAGCTGACAGCATATGCCATCCCCAGTGCTGACAGTTCCCTCCCCCCACCACAGACGGGAGAGGAGAGAGAAAGCTGCTCCTCCTCCTCCCACCCTCTCCTGTGTCTGCCCACACTTCCAGACGGCCTTGTGTGTCACTTTTTTATTTTCTTTCTTTCTTTCTTTCTCTCTCCTTTCTTTCTTTCTTTCTTTCTTTCTTTCTTTCTTTCTTTCTCTCTCCTTGCTTTCTTTCTTTCTTTCTCTCTCCTTGCTTTCTTTCTTTCTTTCTCTCTCCTTGCTTTCTTTCTTTCTTTCTCCTTTCTTTCTTTCTCCTTTCTTTCTTTCTTTCTTTCTTTCTTTCTTTCTCTCTCCTTACTTTCTTTCTTTCTTTCTTTCTTTCTCTCTCCTTTCTTTCTTTCTTTCTTTCTTTCTTTCTTTCTCTTTCTTTCTCTCTCCTTTCTTTCTTTCTTTCTTTCTTTCTCTCTCCTTGCTTTCTTTCTTTCTCTCTCGTTGCTTTCTTTCTCTCTCCTTGCTTTCTTTCTCCCTCCTTTCTTCTTTCCAGGGAAAAAGCCTGGAAAAGAGGGAAAACTAATGCAGCCACCAAATCCATTGACTGATAAGATGCAATATATTACATTGTTGTATTTAGGTTTAGATACACTTTAAACATATTTGGGGAGTGGGAGTTATTGACTGTCTGTATATAGAAAGTCAAAGTCACTTTCATGTGTCAGTACATTCCTGCAGTCAGCTGTATTGTGTGACCCCGTCTCTCATTGATCCCAGAGTCCTTTCATGTCATGCAGAAACCCTGCCGTTGGATCAATGGACTCGATCCATTCCCTGCAAGGAGCAAGGATTGTGTTCATTCCAACATTCTTCATTGCTTATCGGATTCTAGTTAAGCAATGCAATGTAATACCCAAGATTATAATAGATAGATAGATAGATAGATAGATAGATAGATAGATAGATAGATATGAGATAGATAGATAGATAGATAGATAGATAGATAGATAGATAGATAGATAGATACACTATATTGCCAAAACTATTGGGCCGTCTGCCTTTCCACGCACATGAACTTTAATGGCCTCCCAGTCTTAGTCCGTAGGGTTCAATATTGAGTTGGCCCCGCCCTTTGCAGCTATAAGAGCTTCAACTCTTCTGGGAAGGCCGTCCACAAGGTTTAGGAGGGTGTCTATGGGAAGGTTGGACCATTCTTCCAGAAGCACATTTGTCAGGTCAGGCACTGATGTAGGGGGAGGAGGCCTGGCTCACAGTCTCCGCTCTAATTCATCCCAAAGGTGTTCTATGGGGTTGAGGTCAGGACTCTGTGCAGGACAGTCAAGTTCCTCCACCCCAAACTGGCTCCTCCATGTGTTTATGGACCTTGCTTTGTGCACTGGTGTGCAGTCATGTTGGAACAGGAAGGGGCCATCCCCAAACTCTTCCCACAAAGGTGTGAGCATGAAATTGTCCAAAATGTCTTGGTATGCTGACACCTTAAGAGTTCCCTTAACTGGAACTAAGGGGCCAAGCCCAACCCCTGAAAAACAACCCACACCATAATCCCCCCTGCACCAAACCTTACACTTGGCACAATGCAGTCAGGCAAGTACCATTCACCTGGCAACCGCCAAACCCAGACATGTCCATCGTTTGGCCAAACAGAGCGCGATTCATCACTCCAGAGAACACATCTATACTGCTCTAGAGTCCAGTGGCGGCATGCTTTATACCACGGCATCCGACGCTTTTCATTGCACTTGGTGATGTAAGGCTTGGATGTAGCTGCCCGGCCATAGAAACCCATTCCATGAAGCTCTCTACGCACTGTTGTTGTGCTAATCTGAAGGCCACACCAAGTTTGGAGGTCTTTAGTAGAGATGAGCGAATTATTCAAAAATTCGATTTGGCTGATTCGCCGAATTTCAGGAAGAAATTCGATTCGATGCGAATTAATGCGCTACGAAGTTAACTTATAAAAAGGGTTTCTAGGCTTCAGAGAGCCTTTAAATTAGTGCAGAACACTGTACCTTTAATTTAAATGCCCTTGGAGATGAGGAAGGAGAAGGAGAAGGATGAGAAGAAGGAGAAGGAGAAGGATGAGAAGAAGGAGAAGGATGAGAAGAAGGAGAAGGATGAGAAGAAGGAGAAGGAGAAGGAGGAGAAGGAGAAGGAGAAGGATGAGGAGAAGGAGAAGGAGAAGGATGAGAAGATGGAGAAGGATGAGAAGAAGGAGAAGGAGAAGGATGAGAAGAAGGAGAAGGAGAAGGATGAGAAGAAGGAGAAGGAGAAGGATGAGAAGAAGGAGAAGGATGAGAAGAAGGAGAAGGAGAAGGAGGAGAAGGAGAAGGAGAAGGAGAAGGATGAGAAGAAGGAGAAGGAGAAGGATGAGAAGATGGAGAAGGATGAGAAGAAGGAGAAGGAGAAGGATGAGAAGAAGGAGAAGGAGAAGGATGAGAAGAAGGAGAAGGATGAGAAGAAGGAGAAGGATGAGAAGAAGGATGAGAAGAAGGATGAGAAGAAGGAGAAGGATGAGAAGAAGGATGAGAAGAAGGAGAAGGATGAGAAGAAGGAGAAGGATGAGAAGAAGGAGAAGGATGAGAAGAAGGATGAGAAGAAGGAGAAGGATGAGAAGAAGGATGAGAAGAAGGAGAAGGATGAGAAGAAGGAGAAGGAGAAGGATGAGAAGAAGGAGAAGGATGAGAAGAAGGAGAAGGAGAAGGATGAGAAGAAGGAGAAGGAGAAGGATGAGAAGAAGGAGAAGGATGAGAAGAAGGAGAAGGAGAAGGATGAGAAGATGGAGAAGGAGAAGGATGAGAAGAAGGAGAAGGAGAAGGATGAGAAGAAGGAGAAGGAGAAGGATGAGAAGATGGAGAAGGAGAAGGATGAGAAGAAGGAGAAGGAGAAGGATGAGAAGAAGGAGAAGGATGAGAAGAAGGAGAAGGAGAAGGATGAGAAGAAGGAGAAGGATGAGAAGATGGAGAAGGAGAAGGATGAGAAGAAGGAGGAGAAGGATGAGAAGAAGGAGAAGGAGAAGGATGAGAAGAAGGAGAAGGATGAGAAGAAGGAGAAGGATGAGAAGAAGGATGAGAAGAAGGATGAGAAGAAGGAGAAGGATGAGAAGAAGGATGAGAAGAAGGAGAAGGATGAGAAGAAGGAGAAGGATGAGAAGAAGAAGAAGGATGAGAAGAAGGAGAAGGATGAGAAGAAGGAGAAGGATGAGAAGGAGAAGGATGAGAAGAAGAAGAAGGATGAGAAGAAGAAGAAGGATGAGAAGAAGAAGAAGGATGAGAAGAAGGAGAATTCCAAGCCGGCAAAAAGTGTATCTGCAGAGCTCCGCTATTTCTTAGGCTATTTCTGACAGTTCTGTGACATTCACTCCATACAGCGGTTGAAACATTGTATCTATTTGTTTCCATAAATGGATCCATTTATGGAAACAAATAGATACAATGTTTCAACCGCTGTATGGAGTGAATGTCACAGAACTGTCAGAAATAGCGGAGCTCTGCAGATACACTTAGCGGAGCTCTGCAGATACACTTTTTGCCGGCTTGGAATTATTCTTATTTTCATCCTACTTCTTCTTCTTCTTCATCCTCTTCTTCTTCTTCTGAGGATGAAGAAGAAGAAGAAGAAGAAGAAGTAGGATGAAAATAAGATTAATTCCAAGCCGGCAAAAAGTGTATCTGCAGAGCTCCTCTAAGTGTATCTGCAGAATAGAGGAGCTCTGCAGATACACTTTTTGCCGGCTTGGAATTATTCTTATTTTCATCCTACTTCTTCTTCTTCTTCTTCATCCTCATCCTCAGAAGAAGAAGAAGAGGATGAGGATGAAGAGGAAGAAGAAGAAGAAGAAGAAGTAGGATGAAAATAAGAATAATTCCAAGCCGGCAAAAAGTGTATCTGCAGAGCTCCTCTATTCTGCAGATACACTTAGAGGAGCTCTGCAGATACACTTTTTGCCGGCTTGGAATTATTCTTATTTTCATCCTACTTCTTCTTCTTCTTCTTCTTCATCCTCATCCTCTTCTTCTTCTTCTGAGGATGAGGATGAAGAAGAAGAAGAAGAAGTAGGATGAAAATAAGAATTCCAAACCGGCAAAAAGTGTATCTGCAGAGTTCCTCTATTTCTGACAGTTCTCTGACAGCTCCTTCACATGTACAGCGGTTGAAACATCTGTTTCCGAATAAAAACATCTGTATCCTAAATGGAAACAAATAGATACAATGTTTCAACCGCTGTACATGTGTTCCTTCTGTCAGAGAACTGTCAGAAATAGCGGAGCTCTCTGCAGGGACACTTTTGCCGGCTGATCGGGAAAAATCCGATTCGCGCACCCGAAGTAGGCAAATATTCGGATTCGACGCGAATCGAATTTTTCCTGAAATTCGTATCGAATTCCGGTTCGCCTGGTTCGATTCGCTCATCTCTAGTCTTTAGCTATTGACTCTGCAGACAGTTGGCGACTTCTGCGCACTGTGCGCTTCAGCATGCGCTGACCCCGCTCTGTCATGTGACGTGGCCTACCACTTAGTGACTAAGTTGCTGTTGTTCCCAGTTGCTTCCACTTTGTTATAATCCCACTAACAGTTGAGCGTGGAATATTTAGTAGCCAGGAAATATCACGGATGGACTTATTGCACAGGTGACAACCTATCACGGGACCACGCTTGGAGTCACTGAGCTCCTGAGAGTGACCCATTCTTTCACAAATGTTTTTAGAAGCATTTTATACACCTGTGGACATGGAGGTGATTGGAACACCTGAATCCAATGATTTGTAGGGTAGTCCCAATACTTTTGGTAATATAGTGTATATTGTATAGTTACAACCCATACACAGGAATATATTAACATACGTTAAAGCATGTCTAAAGTCCTGAGTACTTACCTCTGATTCAAGGGTCTGACACCCAAGAGGTCCATTGCCAGCAACAGCAATTTCCCACATCTTCATGCAGGTGTCAGTCTTTGGCCATCTTAATTGGCCAGCATGATATAACTCCTGTGCACATGCAGGAATTCAGTCGTTTCGCCACACAAGCACCATGCAGAAATATAAACTGAGCTGTGCATGTAGCCTGTGAACAGGCAGGTGCGTTTACGTGGAACTACAGCCTCTTATCCTTTATAGCCAAGGCAGCTGCCATCTTAGCCATAAACGATAATTGTCAGATTTGCTTCTGCTCTCAACCGGACTGTCAAGCATCAAATGGCTGGTGCCGCAATTGATCACATGTGCACAGGGCCACTGTTAGAAATCATGGGGCCCCATACAGCTTATATGCCAGGGCCCCCTCTTGGGCACCCATAAGTGAATTATGAGGTCACTCATGGGTGTAACAAACTAGTGTTACTAGTTGCAGGCTGCTCAGAAGCTTCATTCAGAGCCGCACCATCCCGTACCTGCACCAAGACAGAAAGACGATGGGATGAAGATTCAATGTCGTGGACAGAGCTCCCTGTGCACCCATTGGCTGAGGAGCCAGCAAGAGGTGGTGCAACCTGTAGACTATAGGCTACACCTCCTCCTGCTGCCTCCTCAGCCAATGAGTATTCCAAAGTTCCCTCATTAGACCCTCCCTCCTGACATCACCTGGGATCTCCTGATAGCTTACTATGTAGGTCGGCTGGGACTCGTGTAGTACATACAGGCTGATCTCCTATCCTGTACATCCTCCCTCCATGGCCCCTCTGCTGACCCTAAAGGACTCAAGCCCCGTATGGGGGGATAGCCTGTACCTCCTTATTGGTGGCCCTGCATGTGCAGCACAAAGGCAACTGCAGGTCAAACAAAGGCTAAGATGGCAGCCTCCTTGGCTGTAAAGGACATGGAGGTTTAGTTCATCTTTAAAATTGATGGCTGTGTTTGACAGCAGTGAGAGTCAATGGCTCCCACTGCTGTCTCTGAGCCAATGAGGAGGGAGAGAGCAGAGAGAGCCTCTGCTCTCAGGCACAGGAATGGATCAAGATCGGGATCAGGTAAGTATTAGGATGGAAAGAGGAAGTGGGGAGAGAGAAGGTCTCAGTCACATGTCCTGTCCATGCTACTAATCAAAAGAGACGATTATGCCAGTATTTCTATGTTCTAAGATGCCCATAGCTTCTTGAGTGTATCACTGAATCTTCATGACAAACAGAGTATCTCTGTCCTATTACTATCTCACATGCACAGTACCAGATAACTAGAACTGTGTTCCAAGCTGGTTGGGAAATGGCTGGACGAGGGTCTCCCCATCACCACAGATCTTGTCTCCAGATCTCTGACACAAAAGACAGACGCTGTATCATCCACAGGGGCCCCTGCAGTGGAACTTTGCTGCAACATTCTCCTGTAGGTATCTTTTTAAATAACTATATACCCTGGTATACAGTATGTGCACAATTCCATCTGGACCCGGGGCGGACTGACCATTTGGGAACTCGGGCACTGCCTGAGGGCCCGGGGTCAGTAGGGGGCCCCATGAGATGCCCCTGGTACCTTTCATAGGATTTTTTGGGTGTGGTTTGAGTGTGGGTGAGGACACAGGGGCCCCATGATCCCCTATTGCCCGGGGGGCCCCATGAGTTGTCAGTCCGCCCCTGATCTGGACTCCTATCGGGCCCATTGCTGGTACTACCTGCTTGGATGTACAGTGAAGGAAATAAGTATTTGATCCCGGCTGATTTTGAACGTTTGCCCACTCACAAAGAAATTATCAGTCTAAAAATCGAATGTTCGGTGTATTGTAACACTGAGAGACAGAATAGCAACAAAAAATTCAAAAGAAATGCATGTCTAACAAATGATGACTGATTTGCATGTTCATGAGGTAAATAAGTATTTGATCCCCTATCATTCAGCAGGATTTCTGACTACCAGGTGTCTTTCATACAGGTAACAAGCTGAGATTAGAAGCAGTCTCTTAAAGGGAGTGCTGCTAATCTCATTTTGTTACCTGTATAAAAGACACCTGTCCACAGGAGCAATCAAACAATCAGATTCCAAACTCTCCACCATGGCAAAGACCAAAGAACTGTTCAAGGATGTCAGGGACAAGATTGTAGACCTACACAAGGCTGGACTGGGCTACCAAACTATCGCCAAGCAGCTTGGTGAGAAGGTGACAACAGTTGGTGCAAAATTCACAAATGGAAGAAACACACATACTTATTTCCTTCACTGTAGGTACTGTTATTAATCTTTCTTATATAAAGCTTGTATTACTTCTATACTGGTGTACATCCAGGGCTTTTTGTCTGAGAGCATAGGTGCAAACACTCCACCCTTCTGAGTCACCCCTTGTCTCCGACCCTACCCACCTCCAAGCACTGTCCCTTAGTCCCACCCCCTACCCACCTCCAAGCACTGTCCCTTATAGTCCCATCCCCTACCCACCTCCCAGTACTGCCCCTTTTAGAGAATACAAAATCAAGTATCATTTTGCGATAAGTCATTTTTGTGAAATTTGTTAATAACAAGAAATGCAGTAAAATAGATCCCATGCAGCCAGCAACAATAGACCCCCCAGCTGCAGTAAATTCACAAGCAACAATAGATCCCACAACAACAATAGCCCCCCAGCAACAACAGACCCCTTCACAACAAAATACCCCCTGCAACAATAGATCCACCCCAACAACAATATACCTCCCAGTAGCCAGCAACAATAGACTCCTTCCTCCAAAGTAGATCCCTTCCAGCAACAATTGACCTCCCCGTCAGCAACATAAGACCCCCCAGCAATAATAGACCACTTACCAGCAACAATAGACCACCCTGCAACAATAGATCCCCCAGCAACAATAGACCACCCTGCAACAATAGACCCCCTACCAGCAACAATAGACCACCCTGCAACAATAGACCCCCCCACCAGCAACAATAGATCCTCAAGCAACAATAGCCCCCCCTAGCAGTAACAATAGACCCCCCTGCAACAATAGATCCCCCAGTAGCAATAGATTCTCCAAATGAGAACTCCAATGAGGGTGTAAGTTCGACTCAAACATCGGCTGTTTGTGTGTTCAGCGAACACACGAACGGAAAGGGTGTTCGGCGGGCTGTTTGCCCTCCATGCTCCACAATGCACTGCCCTTTCACAGTGCATTGTGATTGGCCACATCAATGCACCTGACACAGGGTATGTGCAATGCTTTGGCCAATCACAGCACAATTGTTCACATCTGACCGGTAAATGTCAGATTGTGGTGAGTGCTTGGTGGGTGTGGATGGGTCAGTGGGCATCATGTTTTTTTTTTATTTCGGAGAGTCGTTTTGACAATGCTGGACACCATGCTTGACAATGGATTACAATGAAGGAACTATTTTTTTTGCCTTGTCAAAAACAGTTTTGTTTTTTGTTTAATAAAGGAATTTTTCAAAAGACTGGTCTCTTTATTTTTAACTACAGTTAACCCTTTATGAATGGGTAAGGGTACAAAGAGGGGGAGGCAGCGTCAGGGTGCCCCCTTATTTAAAGGGATACCTTAATGCAGTGGTTCTCAACCTGTGGGTCGCGACCCCTTTGGGGGTCGAACGACCCTTTCACAGGGGTCCCCTAAGACCATCAGAAAACACATATTTCCGATGTGTAAAGAGCAGCTACTGTGTAGAAAGCAGCTGCTGTGTTGAAAGCAGCTACTCTGTTAAAAGCAGCTACTGTGTTGAAAGCAGCTACTGTGCTGAAAGCAGCAGTATTGGAGGTAAAACGACACTCATGAATTATAATTACTGGGTAAATAATTTTATGGTTGGGGGTCACCACAACATGAGGAACTGTATTAAAGGGTCGCGGCATTAGGAAGGTTGAAAACCACTGCCTTAATGCGAATGAGCTTCTCTGATCCCCACAACCACCAGACCAGGGTTGTGGGGAAGAGGCCCTTGTCCCCACTAGCCTGAGCACGTGGCCTGGTAAGCCACACCCACATGGAAGAAAAATATATTTGAAATATATTTTTAAAATATTCTTCCCAAACATATTGACACATATTTGAAATGCTACAATTTTGGCCGTATTCAATATATTTCAAAATATATTTCAATAAATATATATATATACTGTATATTGAAATGCGTATTTATTACAAAATATATGAAAAATATTTTTAAAAATACATTTAAAATACATTTTTGGAATGCATTTACAAAAATATGTAAAAAAAAATCAGAAGAATATATTTAAAAAATATATATTTTAAAAAATATTTTTCATGTTTTGTAATACAAAAAATGCATTTCAACATGCAGTATATATATATATATATACATATATTTGTAAATGCATTCCAAAAATTTAGATCTGTATTTTTAAAGACATACAGTATATTTGCAATGTATTTTTAATAATATTTTTCTTATATTTTGTAATAAAAACACATTTCAACATGCATTTTATATATATATATATATACTGAAATATATTTTGAAATATATTGAATATGGCCTTGAAGTGAAGTGATTGTAGCCGTATTAGTGCATTTGTGACAGAAACAATTGAGTACTGTCCGTGATACTTTTTTTATTTGCACTAACATACAATTTTGAGGACAAGCTTTCGGGGATTGCCCCCTTCTTCAGGTCTAGGCAGTACTGCTTAGACCTGAAGAAGGGGACACTCCCCGAAAGCTTGTCCTCAAAATTGTATGTTAGTGCAAATAAGAAAAGTATCACGGACAGTACTCAATTGTTTCTATTGAATACGGCCAAAATTGTAGCATTTCAAATATATGTCAATATATTTGGGCAGAATATTTTTAAAATATATTTCAAATATATTTTTCTTCCATATGGGAGAGCTTGTTGCCCCCCCCCCCCCTTCCCTTTCCTGCCCTGTCAGGCCTGTGCTCAGATCAGGGGTTTGGTAGGAATTTAGGGGGGAGGGGCCCACATTTTTTTCCCATTTTTGGGTGGATGGGGTTCCCCTTAAATGTCCCACCAGACCTAAATTTAATGTAAAAAAAAATATCAGTCCTGCTGCATCAGGTTCTATACATTGTACAGATGTGCAACATTGCAGGTAGTTTAAGGGGACCCCCCAGCCATGATATTTAAAGGATTTTTTTTTTACGTTAATCACTTGCCTACAGGGCACTTATACCTCCTTCCTGCACAGGCCAATTTTCAGCTTTCAGCACTGTCACACTTTGAATGAAAATTGCGCGGTCATGCAACACTGTACCCATATGAAATTTTTAGCATTTTTTTCACACAAATAGAGCTTTCTTTTGGTGGTATTTAACTACCGCTGGATGTTTTATTTTTTGCGCTATAAATAGAAAAAGAGCAAACAATTTGGAAAAAAAAAGGTTTTCTTTGTTTCTATTATAAAATTTTGCGGGTCATTTTTCTCCTTCACTGATGTGCGTTGATGAGGCTGCACTGATAGAGAGCACTGACGGGCACTGATGAGGCAGCATTGATAGGCAGCACTGATTGGCACTGATAGGCAGCACTGATGGGTACTGACAGGAGGCACTGATAGGCTGCACTGATAGATGGCACTGATGAGCTGGCACTGATAATGCTGCACTGATAGGCGGCACTGCTGGGTGGCACTGCTGGGCAGCACTGATGGGTGGCACTGCTGAGCAGAACTGATGGGTGGCACTGCAGGGCACAGCTGGGTGGCACTGATGGGCACGGGTGGGTGGCACTGATGGGTACAAGTGGGTGGCACTGCTGGGCACAGGTGGATGGCACTGCTGGGCACAGGAGGGTGGCACTGCTGGGTGGCACTGCAGGGCACAGGTGGGTGGCACTGATGGGCACAGGTGGGTGGCACTGATGGGCACAGGTGGGTGGCACAGGTGGGAGGCACTGCTGGGCACTGATTATCAGTGCCCTGATGATCAGTGACGATCCCTTCGCTGACAATTGCCGGTTCTCTGCAATACTTTCCTCATGCTGTGACAGCGTGAGGAAAGTGCAGCCGATAACCATCAACTGTGTTTACCCGGTGATCTGCTGTGTCACTGGACACAGCTGATCATGTGGTAAAAGACCTCTGTGATTGGCCGTTTGCCATATCCCGTGATCAGCTGTGTCCGCCGGCGCTGGGTGTACGCTGCTGGGGGTGCGCAGGGGGCATGTTCTGGAATGACATCCATGGACATCATCCCAGAACCAGACAACCGCGCTGTAGCCTTCCTTTGGCTATAGAGCGACTGGGAACTGGTTAAGCAATGAAAAATGACTGCCCCTTTAAAAAAAGTACTATTTAAAATTTTTTTTTCACTAATTCATGTCCCGCAGGGTAATACCCGAGGCCCCATTTCCCTTTTAAGACCAATAACTTCCATATAAGCCTTCAAACGTGGGCACTTTTGAATTTACAAGTTTGAGTTCTGTAGACTTGCATTGAGTTCGAAGTTTGCAGTTGAACATTCGTTAGGTTCGACCACAAACTGAACGGGGGGTGTTTGGCCCATCACTACCTGTCGATTGGAAGCTCAGGCTTGCAGGGAGACAGGTAGGGTTTTATATGCTTCTTCATACCTTGAAATACAAACATTTTTATAGGGTAGTAACTGGGATCAAAACTTGAGCAATGAAGGGCAATGAAGATGAATATAGTCATTGGAGGGTGCATGGGACAGAGCCAGGGGTGGCCCTGTACGTTATTTTACTGACCGACAAATGTTCTTTAACTCTTACTTCTTGAAAAGACACAACAAGCTATATAAAAATATATATCTAAAGACACATTTTCAAAAAAAAGTATCGTTCCCCAAACTCATCCTTCAGGAAATATTGACCATTCCAATTTAATTTTAGGATGGAAAAAAGCCTTCATATATTATATTCGATGTCTGTGCTGCGTTCGCCTAATCAAGCTAATAACACGCAACATATCTTTAGCCTAATCATGTTAATTCATCAAACTCTGCCTTATTTCAGATCCGAAAATAACTTGGATGATCAAGAAAATTTCCTGCAGTTTCCTATCAAGATGACATAAATGCGAGCAAATTGTGACAAAGATAGCTAAGAGGAAGCGTATTTAAAAAAAACAGATCCTTTTCCAAAAATAAGCTAGTTAAAGTCTATGAGGTCTATTTATACATGTCTTTGCTCATGGTGTACACCATTTTCACCCAGGATTCGCATATTGTTTAATTGGATCAAATTAGAAAATGTGTGTATCCTGTACAATACAATTCTATACATAGAACACTATATCCCCAACATAACCCACCACTGGACACCATCATAATACAATTCTATTACACTCTATACATAGAACACTACACCCCCAACATGGCCGACCACTGGACATGACCATAATACAATTCTATTACACTCCATACATAGAACACTACACCCCCAACATGACCCACCGCAGGACATGACCATAATACAATTCTATTACACTCTATACATAGAACACTACACCCCCAACATGGCCGACCACTGGACATGACCATAATACAATTCTATTACACTCCATACATAGAACACTACACCCCCAACATGACCCACCGCAGGACATGACCATAATACAATTCTATTACACTCTATACATAGAACACTACACCCCCAACATGACCCACCACTGGACACCATCATAATGCAATTCTATTATACTCCATACATAGAACACTACACCCCCAACATGACCCACCACTGGACACCATCATAATACAATTCTATTACACTCCATACATAGAACACTACACCCCCCAACATGACCGACCACTGGACATGATCATAATACAATTCTATTACACTCTATACATAGAACACTACACCCCCAACATGGCCGACGACTGGACACCATCATAATACAATTCTATTACACTCTATACATAGAACACTACACCCCCAACATGACTGACCACTGGACATGACCATAATACAATTCTATTACACTCCATACATAGAACACTACACCCTCAACATGACCCACCACAGGACATGACCATAATACAATTCTATTACACTCTATACATAGAACACTACACCCCCAACATGACCCACTACTGGACACCATCATAATACAATTCTATTACACTCTATACATAGAACACTACACCCCCAACATGACCCACTACTGGACACCATCATAATACAATTCTATTACACTCTATACATAGAACACTACACCCCCAACATGACCGACCACTGGACACCATCATAATACAATTCTATTACACTCTATACATAGAACACTACACCCCCAACATGACCGACCACTGGACATGACCATAATACAATTCTATTACAGTCTATACATAGAACACTACACCCCCAACATGACCCACTACTGGACACCATCATAATACAATTCTATTACACTCTATACATAGAACACTACACCCCCAACATGACCGACCACTGGACATGATCATAATACAATTCTATTACACTCTATACATAGAACACTACACCCCCAACATGGCCGACGACTGGACACCATCATAATACAATTCTATTACACTCCATACATAGAACACTACACCCCCAACATGACCCACCACTGGACACCATCATAATACAATTCTATTACACTCTATACATAGAACACTACACCCCCAACATGGCCGACCACTGGACATCATCATAATACAATTCTATTACACTCTATACATAGAACACTACACCCCCCAACATGACCGACCACTGGACACCCTCATAATACAATTCTATTACACTCTATATTATGTAAAAGGAGCACATACAGTACTCTTTGCATGGCAGCCCCATCAGTGTTGATAAAATATAAAAACATTATTACCACTATTTTCATTTTTTAACCCCCCAAAATTTAGGGGGAACTGATTGCTGGCATATATCTCTCTATCATATCTCTCATCACATCTCTGTATCTTTTTTTGCCTCTTTGCCTCCATTACAGCTTTAAATATTTCCATCTCACTAAAATCCTTATTCTTAAAACCAACAAGTGGTGCCATTCTGATAGATTTTTCAAGGGTAAAAAGGTGCTTTATGTGAATTGTTTAGCGAACGTGTTCATGGTGCAATTTGACATTATTGTTGTCACCATGTTTGGCCAGTTCACCCACACAAATCCCTGGCTGCTGTTTGTTTGCTGTAAACCATCAAAGGATCTGTCTTTTAGCAGTAACAGCACTACAACCACTAACTGACAAATCCCCGGGTGGCTTCTGGTGGGTAACAAACCAGTCTGGTAGGAAGGTTAGTCCCTCCTAACCTTCCTACCAGACCTAAAGGGCCTAGTAAGCATTAGTGGGGGTGTCTCCACGCTGCTTTTTTTTTTTAATAAAAATGTCATTTTTTGAGAAAAAAGTCAGTCCTGCTGCAGCAGGTTCTTTACATTGTACAGATGTGCAACTTTGCATGTAGTTTAAGGGGACTCCCAAGGCATGATATTTAAAGGATTTGTTTTTTTTTTATTTTAAGCAAAGAAAAATGTCTGACCCCTTACAAATTGTACTTTTTGAAGAAAAAAAATTACTGATTCATGTCCCTCAGGGCAGTACCCAAGTCCCCATACCCCTTTTATGCCCAATAACTTGCATATAAGCCTTCAAAATAGGCACTTTTGAATTTACAAGTTCAAGTCCCATAGTTTTGCATTGAGTTCAAAGTTCACCAATGTAAAGAGCATTCTTTTCAATAACCACTAATGTAAGGGGCATTCTTCCTACTGAACACCAATGTAAGGGGGATTGTTCCCAAAGACCAACAATGTGAGAAACATTTTTTACACTGACCACCAATGTAAGGGGCATTCATAGTTACACAGTTACATAGTTAGTCCGGCTGAAAAAAGACAAAAGTCCATCCAGTTCAACCATTAAAAAAAAAGTTATAATCCTACACCCACAGTTAATCCAGAGGAAGGCAAACAAAAACCAGCAAAGCATGGTCCAATTTGCTCCTGCTGGGAAAAAAATTCCTTCCTGATCCCCCGAGAGGCAATCAGATATTCCCTGGATCGACTTTACCTATAAATGTTATATCCAGTTATATTCTGTGTATCCAAGAAAGAATCCAGGACTTTTTTAAAGCGATCCACTGAGCTGGCCACAACCAACTCTTGAGGGAGTCTAAGCCACATTTTCAAAGCTTTCACTGTGAAGAAACCTTTCCATGCTTGGAGATTAAATTTCTTTTCCACCAGACGTAAAGAGTGCCCCCTTGTCCTCTGTGATGACCTCAGGGTGAATAACTCTACACCGAGTTCACTATATGAACCACTGATGTATTTATACATGGAGATCATATCCCCCCCTATGTATTATACATGGAGATCATATCCCCCCTTATGTATTATACATGGTGATCATATCCCCCCTTATGTATTATATATGGAGATCATATCCCCCTTATGTATTATACATGGAGATCATATCCCCCCTTATGTATTATACATGGTGATCATATCCCCCCTTATGTATTATATATGGAGATCATATCCCCCTTATGTATTATACATGGAGAGCATATCCCCCCTTATGTATTATACATGGAGATCATATCCCCCTTATGTATTATACATGGAGATCATATCCCCCCTTATGTATTCTACATGGAGATCATATCCCCCCTTATGTATTATACATGGAGATCATGTCCCCCCTTATGTATTCTACATGGAGATCACATCCCCCCTTATGTATTATACATGGAGATCATATCCCCCCTTATGTATTCTACATGGAGAGCATATCCCCCCTTATGTATTATACATGGAGATCATATCCCCCTTATGTATTATACATGGAGAGCATATCCCCCTTATGTATTATACATGGAGATCATATCCCCCCGTATGTATTATACATGGAGATCATATCCCCCCTTATGTATTATACATGGAGATCATATCCCCCTTATGTATTATACATGGAGAGCATATCCCCCCTTATATATTATACATGGAGATCATATCCCCCCTTATGTATTATACATGGAGATCATATCCCCCTTATGTATTATACATGGAGAGCATATCCCCCCTTATGTATTATACATGGAGATCATATCCCCCCGTATGTATTATACATGGAGATCATATCCCCCCTTATGTATTATACATGGTGATCATATCCCCCCTTATGTATTATACATGGAGATCATATCCCCCTTATGTATTATACATGGAGAGCATATCCCCCCTTATGTATTATACATGGAGATCATATCCCCCCTTATGTATTATACATGGAGATCATATCCCCCCTTATGTATTATACATGGAGATCATATCCCCTTATGTATTATACATGGAGATCATATCCCCCCTTTATGTATTATACATGGAGAGCATATCCCCCTTATGTATTATACATGGAGATCATATCCCCCTTATGTATTATACATGGAGAGCATATCCCCCTTATGTATTCTACATGGAGAGCATATCCCCCCTTATGTATTATACATGGTGATCCTATCACCCCTTATGTATTCTACATGGAGAGCATATCCCCCCTTATGTATTATACATGGAGATCATATCCCCCCTTATGTATTCTACATGGAGAGCATATCCCCCCTTATGTATTATACATGGAGATCATATACCCCTTATGTAATGTACATGGAGAGCATATCCCCCCTTATGTATTATACATGGTGATCCTATCCCCCCTTATGTATTATACATGGAGATCATATACCCCTTATGTATTCTACATGGAGAGCATATCCCCCCTTATGTATTATACATGGAGATCATATCCCCCCTTATGTATTATACATGGAGATCATATCCCCCTTATGTATTATACATGGAGATCATATCCCCCTTATGTATTATACATGGAGATCATATCCCCCCTTATGTATTATACATGGAGAGCTTATCCCCCCTTATGTATTATACATGGAGACCATATCCACCCTTATGTATTATACATGGAGATCATATCCCCCTTATGTATTATACATGGAGATCATATGCCCCCTTATGTATTATACATGGTGATCATATCCCCCCTTATGTATTATACATGGAGATCATATCCCCCCTTATGTATTATACATGGAGATCATATCCCCCCTTATGTATTATACATGGTGATCATATCCCCCCTTATGTATTATACATGGAGATCATATCCCCCTTAATCTCCTCTTATCAAGAGAATAAATTCAGTTCCTCTAATCTTTCCTCATAGCTGAGCTCCTCCATGTCTCTTATCAATTTGGTTTCCCTGTTCTGTACTTTCTCCAGTTCCCCAATGTTCTTTTTGTGAATTGGTGCCCAAAACTGAACTGCATATTCCAGATGAGGTCTTACTAATGATTTGTACCGGGGGAAATGATATCTCTCTCTCTGGAGTCTATACCTCTCCTAATACAAGAGAGGATTTTGCTCGCTTTAGAAACCGCAGCTTGGCATTGCATGCCATTATTAAGCTAATGATCTACCAGAACCCCCAGATCCTTCTCCACCATTGATTCCCCCAGTTGTACCCCCCCCCCCAGTATGTATGATGCATGCATATTCTTAGCCCCCAAGTGCAGAACCTTACATTTATCAACATTAAACCTCATTTGCCACTTAGTTGCCCAATTAAACAGTGCATTGAGGTTGGCTTGTAAATTGGAGACATCCTGTAAGGACGTTATTCCACGGCACAGCTTGGTGTCATCTGCAAAGACTGAAATGGGATTTATAATCCCAGACCCTATATTGTTTATAAATATATTAAAAAGTAAGGGTCCGAACACTAAACCTTGGGGTACACCACTGATGACCCTAGACCATTCAGAGTATGAATCATTAACCACTACTCTCTGAATACCATCTTTTAGCCATTCTTCCCACTGATCACCAATGTAAGGAGCATTCTTCCTACTGATCACCAATGCAAGGGGCATTCTTCCCAATAACTACCAATGTGAAGAACATTCTTTATTCTGACCACCAATGTAAGGAGTATTCCTGCCACTGACCACCAATGTAAGGAATATTCCTGCCACTGACCACCAATGTAAGGAGCATTTTTCCCACTGACCACCAATGTAAGGAGCATTCTTCCCACTGACCACAAATGTAAGGAGCATTCTTCCCACTGACCACCAATGTAAGAAGTATTCTTCCCACTGATCACCAATGTAAGGAGCATTCTTCCCACTGACCACAAATGTAAGGGGCATTCTTCCCACTGATCACCAATGTAAGAGACATTCTTCCCACTGATCACCAATGTAAGGAATATTCCTGCCACTGACCACCAATGTAAGGAACATTCTTCCCACTGATCACCAATGTAAGGGGTATTCTTCCCACTGATCACCAATGTAAGGAGCATTCTTCCCACTGATCACCAATGTAAGGAGCATTCTTCCACTGACCACCAATGTAAGGAGCATTCTTCCCACTGATCACCAATGTAAGGAGCATTCTTCCACTGATCACCAATGTAAGGAGCATTCTTCCACTGACCACCAATGTAACGAACATTGTTCCCACTGATCCCCAAAAAATTAGTTTTAGGAGGGGTTCCCCATGACAAAAATTAATTTTCAAGGTTCTTCAAGAATAAAAAAAGGTTGAGAAAGGCTACATTATATACAGAACCTCCTGTACAATCCAACTACTGGACATAATCACAATACAGTTGAAAATAAGCAACACCTTACATGCTGGCCCCTTATTTCAGTGCTTGATAGAGATTATAAAATCACTCACATCAGTCCTTGCCCTGGGGGAGCTTCCAGTTGAATGCTTCTTTCAGCATGATACACACAGCATGGTCCAATCGGCTCAAAACCAACTGACTAACCGTAAATCTTTGGATTGTGAGAGAAAACCAAGACTATACAACAAAGAAGGTCCTTAATAGAAACTGAGCCTAGGATGCCAGCACTGCAAGGCAAGATTGCTAAGCACAGATTTAAAACACCATCCTTATATCCAGGACCAAAGCACTAAATATCCTCAAAATACAATTCCATTACACCTTGTACAGATATAAAATAGCCATTTTTTCCAATTTTTTTGTCTCCATTCCTCTGAATTTAGACTGATATAGAAACTCACAGCCCAACCTGCACCAAGTCACCTCCTACACAGTACGTAGCTCCTCCAGGACCATTATTTTCTCATATCTCTAAAGAAATACATTCGAAAAATGCCTGGAACTGTTATTTTTCTCTGGCTCTGCAGAGATCCTTCTTCTGACTCATCTGACTCCAGCTAGCCAACTACCAACCTCCTTCATTATACAATGGATTCATCTGGGCCAAGCTAAATATATATATGTTAATAATCCACTGTGATAATTGACACTATGGCACAGCTGGGAGCAACACCTACACTATGGATATGAGATCCATCTACAGGTGATTGGTTCTCATTTACAAATCTTATCCTGTACCATATGATGCATTTAAATAATATAGAGCATGGAATTAACACAAGAAATGATGGCACTGCTCGTTATTGGATAAATATATACAATGCTAAGCGGGTGTGTGTATATTGTGTGTGTACATATTTAAAAAACAATAAAAAAAAAATATTAAGTTAATACCCACACACACATATATAAATATATATATATTTATTCCAGGTACTTATATAGCGCCGTCAATTTACGCAGCACTTTACATATATATATTGTACATTCACATCAGTCCCTAACCCTCAAGGGGCGTACAGTCTAAGGTCCCTAACTTACATTCATACATACACATACTAGGGCCAATTTAGACAGGAGCCAGTTAACCTACCAGCATGTCTTTAGAGTGTGGGAGGAAACCGGAGTACCCGGAGGAAAGCCACGCAAGCACAGGGAGAACATGCAAACTCCAGGCAGGTGGCTGGGATTCGAACCAACGACCCTAGTACTGCCAGGTGGAAGTGCTAACCTATATATATATATATATATATATACATACATACATATGTATATATATATATATACAGTGAGGAACAGAAGTATTTGAACACCCTGCGATTTTGCAAGTTCTCCCACTTAGAAATCATGGAGGGGTCTGACATTCACATTGTAGGTGCATTCACACTCTGAGAGACAGAATTAAAAAAAAAAATCAGGAAATCACATTGTATGATTTTTAAAGAATTGATTTGCCTTGCACTGCTGAACATAAGTATTTGAACACCTAAGAAACAGCAAGAATTCTGGCTCTCAAAGACCTGTTACTGTGCCTTTATAAAGTCCACCTCTACTCCACTCATTAATCTAACTTAGTAGCACCTGTATGAGCTCTTTAAAGACACCTGTCCACCCCACAGTCAGTCAGACGCCAACTACTACCATGGGCAAGACCAAAGAGCTGTCATAAGACACCAGAGACAAAATTGTGGACCTCCACAAGGCTGGAAAGGACTACGGGGCAATTGCCAAGCAGCTTGGTGAAAATAGATCAACTGTTGGAGCAATTGTTAGAAAATGGAAGAGGCTGAAGACGACTGTCAGTCTCCCTCGGACTGGGGCTCCATGCAAGATCTCACCTCGTGGGGTATCACTGATGATAAGAAACGTGAGGAATCAGCCCAGAACTACAAGGGAGGAGCTGGTCAATGACATGAAGAGAGCTGGGACCACAGTTTCAAAGGTCACTGTCGGTAGAACACTACGACGTCATGGTTTCAAATCATGCATTGCACGGAAGGTTCCCCTGCTCAAGTCATCACATGTCCAGGCCCATCTGAAGTTTGCCAATAACCATCTGGATGATCCAGAGGAGGCATGGGAGAAAGTCATGTGGTCAGATGAGACTAAAGTAGAACTTTTTGGTCTAAACTTCACTCGTCATGTTTGGAGGAAACCATCCCTACTGTGAAGCATGGGGGTGGTAACATCATGCTTTGGGGGTGCTTTTCTGCGAAGGGGACAGGACGACTGCACTGTATTAAGTAGAGGATGAATGGGGCCATTTATTGTGAGATTTTGAGCAACAACCTCCTTCCCTCAGTCAGAGCATTGAAGATGTCATGTTGGAAGACCCAGCCACGAGCCAACGACCCGAAGCACACAGCCAGGATAACCAAGGAGTGGCTCCGTAAGAAGCATATCGAGGTTCTGGAGCGGCCTAGCCAGTCTCCACACCTAAATCCAATAGAACATCTTTGGAGAGAGCTGAAACTCCGTGTTGCTCAGCAACAGGCCCAAAACCTGAAGATCTAGAGGAGATCTGTGTGGAGGAGGAGGCCAAAATCCCTGTTACAGTGCAAACCTGGTCAAGGACTACAGGAAATGTCTGACCTCTGTAATTGCAGACAAAGGCTTCTGTACCAAATATTAACATGGATCTTCTCAGGGGTTCAAATAGTTTTGTTCAGCAGTGCGAGACAAATACATTCTTTAAAAAACATACAATGTGATTTCCTGAATTTGTTTTAAATTCTGTCTCCCAGAGTGGAAATGCACCTACAATGTGAATTTCAGACCCCTCCATGATGGAGAAGTGGGAGAACTTGCAAAATTGCAGGGGGTTCAAATACTTCTGTTCCTCACTGTATATACACACATATGTATATATATATATATTATTATTATACAGTATTTATAAAGTGCCAATAGTTTGCTCAGCGCTGTACATTACAAAGGGGGACAGAACATGTGACAGAACAATAACAATACAATGCAAAACATGAGGGGATCGAGGGCCCTGCTCTTTCGAGCTTACAATCTAGGAGGGAGGGGATGGTGGCACAGGAGGAGATAGCTGTGGGGGATGGGGTGGTAGGAAGAGTGGAGGAGGTCAGCAAGTTAGCAGGGGGTGGGGTAGGCTTCCCTGAAGAGATGGGTTTTCAGGGTGCACCTAAAGGAGAGGAGAGTAGGTGATAATCTGATGGGTTGGGGCAGGGAGTTCCAGAGGATGGGTGACACCCTGGAGAAGTCCTGGAGGCGGGCATGGGAGGAGGAGACCAGGGAACTAGAGAGAAGGAGGTCTTGTGAGGAGCGGAGTGTGCGTGTTGGGCGGTACTTGGATATTAGGTCAGTGATGTAGTTCGGGGCAGTATGGTGAACGACTTTGTACGTCAGTGTTAGGATTTTGAATTTGATCCGTTGCGCAATCAGAAGCCAGTGGAGGGATTGGCAGAGGGGGGTGGCGGAGATGGAGCGGTTGGAAAGGTGAATGAGTCTGGCAGCCGTATTCAGGATCGACTGAAGCGGGGATAGCCAGCGGCGAGGCAGGCCAGTGAGGAGGGAGTTGCAGTAGTCAAGTCGTGATATGATGAGGGAGTGGATGAGCTGTTTAGTGGTTTCTGGGGTTAGGAACGTGTGGATTTTGGCGATGTTGCGGAGGTGGAGTCTGCACGAGTTTGTTAAAGATTGGACTTGGGGCTGGAAGGATAGGTTGGAGTCCAGAATGACACCAAGTACTCTGACCTGCAGGGCGGGTTTGATGGTGGCGTTGTTGGATGTGATGGAGAAGTCAATGGGGGGTGGTGTCCGGGCTGGGGGGGAAGACAAGAACCTCGGTTTTGGAGAGGTTCAGTTTAAGGAAGTGGAGTGATATCTTTAAAAAAATTAAGATTTTATATATATATATATGCATACAGTATATATATTCACACACCCGACGCAGATATATATTAAATAAAAATAAACTATCTATCTATATCTATATATATATACATATAAATGTATATTAATTTTAAAAAGCACACACACGCATATGTATAACATACTGGTATATATATATATATATATATATATATATATATATATATATATATATATATATATAAAATTTTATTCATTTTTTTTATTTTCTCTGCAAATTATTGGGTGTTCAAAATGTACCCAGGTTCACTTAACTATAAGACTTGACTATAGTAAACTACCCCCTACTAAAAAGGGGCACAGGAGTAATAATTAAACATGATTCAAAAGCATGAATGCATGTGCCTATGCACATAAATTTGGAGTGCTAATGTATCCTGTTTGCACAGGTTTCATGAGTATTCAGCACTTTTGATGATTTGAATATCTGTGTAGTACCACATATTGAATTGGTTTGGTTGTGTCAGTGTGATAATGATCAATTAGGACCCAGCACTTCATATTTATGAGTACATACATTTGTATATGCTGGGTTTATAGGCACCCAGCACTTTTGAAAGATCTTCATATAGCCTGGAAATACATAAATTATATAGATATTGATTTGTATATGCTTGTGTTAGTTAGATATTTTGACCTGTGATTTTTGGAGGGCTGCACATTTTTAAAAATGTAAATTTTATGGTAAACAGGAAAATAAGTTGGCCGATTAATCAGGGAGCACAGTGTATGAACCAAAGTGATTATGTGATAATGAAGTATGGGCCAAAAGGTTTTCTGGCTTTGCAACTGTGGTTTGGGTAGGACATCATTCCAGAAGTGGACAGGTAAGAGTTTCCAAGAAGGCTGGTATTTTGTCAGCACAATAAGTGGACAGATGAGAAGTCCAATAGGGGTTGGGAGAGGCATCCATACAGAAGTGGACAGGTAATAGGTCCAAAGGAGGTGGGTGGAGTGTCAAACTAGAACTGGACTGGTAAGGGGTGCAAAAGATCTGGGTCGGGCATCAGTACAGAAATAGATAGGTAAGAGGTTTAAAGGAGGTGGATGGGTGCATTAGTATAGAAGTGGGCAAGTAAAGGGTCCAAATGAAATGGGTGGAGAATGAGTACAGACGTTGACAGGTAAGGGGTCCAAATGAGATGGGTGGAGAATGAGTACAGAAGTGGACAGATAAAAAGCCAAAGGTGGGTGGGGCAAAAAAGAACTGAACTGGTAAGGGTGCAAAGGAAGTGGGTTATGAACCAATATAGATATATAGAGGTAAGGGATCCAAAGGAGGTTGAGGGGCATCAGTACTGAAGGGGACAGGTGAGGGGCCCAAAGGAAGTGGGTGAGGCATCAATACAGACATGCACAGGTAAGGGGTCCAAAGGAGGTGGGCAAGATATCAATATAGATATGTATAGGTAAGGAGTCCAAAGGAAGTGGGTGAGGCATCAATACAGATATGCACAGGTAAGCGGTCCAAAGGAAGTGGGTGAGGCATCAGTACAGATATGCACAGGTAAGGGGTCCAAAGGAAGTGGGTGAGACATCAATACAGATATTCACAGGTAACGGGTCCAAAAGAGGTGGGCAAGATATTAATACAGATATGTACAGGTAAGGAGTCCAAAGGAAGTGGGTGAGGCAGCAATACAGATATGCACAGGCATCAATACAGATATGCATAGGTAAGGGGTCCAAAGGAAGTGGATGAAGCATCAATACAGATATGCACAGGTAAGGGGTCCAAAGGAAGTGGGTGAAGCATCAATACCGATATGCACAGGTAAGGGGTCAAAATGAAGTTGGTGAGACATCAATACAGATATGCACAAGTAATGGGTCCAAAGGAGGTGGGCAAGATATCAATACAGATATGTACAGGTAAGGAGTCCAAAGAAAGTGGGTGAGGCATCAATACAGATATGCATAGGTAAGGGGTCTAAAGGAAGTGGGTGAAGCATCAATACAAATATGCACAGGTAAGGGGTCCAAAGGAGGTGGGTGAAGCATCAATACCGATATGCACAGGTAAGGGGTCCAAAGGAGGTGGGTGAGGAATCAATACAGATATGTACAGGTAAGGAGTCCAAAGGAAGTAGGTGAGGAATCAGTACAGATATGCACAGGTAAGGGGTCCAAAGGAGGTGGGTGAAGCATCAATACCGATATGCACAGGTAAGGGGTCCAAAGGAGGTGGGTGAGGAATCAATACAGATATGTACAGGTAAGGAGTCCAAAGGAAGTAGGTGAGGCATCAGTACAGATATGCACAGGTAAGGGGTCCAAAGGAATTGGGTGAGACATCAGTACAGATATGCATAGATAAGGGGTCCAAAGGAAGTGGGTGAGGCATCAATGCAGATATGCACAGGTAAGGAGTCCAAAGGGGGGGGCGAAACAGAAGTGAAATGGTAAGGGGTGCAGAGGAAGTGAATGGGGTGTCGATGCAGAAGTGGACAGGTAAGGGATCCAAAGGCGTTAGGTGGGCATCAATACAGAAGAGGACTGGTATGGCATCCAAAGGAGATGATTGGGACATTAGTACAGAAATGGAATAGTAAGGGGCCCAAAGAAGATGGATGGGAGAAGCTGACTGCCAAGGATCCTTTACCAATTCATCCAATTCTGGCCATCAGGATTGGCTCATCACTTTATATCACAATAAATAACTAGGGAATATCATAGGCTTCTATAGACAGCTAAGCTTTCCAGGAGCTCTTGGAACATTCAGTGGTAACAGACGGTCTGATAGAACCAGAGAGAGAATTCCAGAAAAAAAAGGTGAAGCATGGGAGAAGTCTCGGATGAGTAGGAGCTGGTTACACTCATTATACATCCCTGTATATTCCATGTTAGTCATAATCCGTCATCAAAAAAGCTTTGTACAATAAAACCTAATTCAATTAAATCTATCATACAAAGTCCTGAAGAAAACCTCAGCCTCTCGGAAGGATGACTAAAACAACATACGAACCATTGAATCTGCACAGTATAGAGGATTATGCTGCATTATTCCAAAATCTAATTGTCTTGGTGTTCATAAAGACTTTATCACATCAGAGGTAATGACGTGGAACATTGTACAAGATGTCCAACCGGCTAATCAGCAGAACGACATCCAGCATTGCCCAGATCCCAACCACTACAGCTGGAAAGGTCATACATCGCATCAATGTATTCCCAGAGCACATGAAGTCCATCTTCTATAGGGAAACTATGGAAGAGTTCAATGCCAGGGTGAAGATGTATAACACACCAGTGAGAAGAGGAGGAGAAAGAGAGATAGAGAGAGGGGGAGAGGAGAGGGAAAGAGAGAAAGGGGGAGGGGGGGGAGATAGAGAGGGGGAGAGGAGGGAGCAAAAGAGGGAGAGGAATTGGGGGGGAGAGAAGAGGAAAGGATAGCAGGAGCAAGAGAGATGGGGGGGGGAGATAGATACAGGGGAGAGGAAGAGATAGAGAGAGAGGAGAGGAGAAAAGGAGGAGTGGGAAAGACAGGAAGAGAGAAAGGAGATGAGAAGAGAGTGGAGAGGACAGGAAAGAGAGAAGAAAGGAAAGGAGAGAAAAAAGGGAGAGGAGAGGAAAAGTGACGAGAGGGGAGAGGAGAGGAAGAGAGAAAGGACAGGAGAAGAAGGAGAGAGATAAGGAGATAGATAGAAGAGGCAAGAGAGACACAGGAGAGGAGAGGAGAGGAGAGGAGAGGAGAGGAAAGGAGGAGATAAAGGAGAAAAGAGGAGAAGAAAGAGATAGAAGGAGAGAGAGAGATAGAGGAGGGAGAGAGAGACAGAGAGAATGGAGAAGACAGAAAAGAGGAGAGAGGAAGAGAGAGGTGTGGAGAAGAGAGGAGGACAGGAAGAGGAAAGGAGATGAGAAGAGAGAAAAGAGGAGAGAGGAAGAGAGAGGTGTGGAGAAGAGAGGAGGACAGGAAGAGGAGAGGAAGAGAGAAAGGAGAGGAGAAGAAAGAGGAGAGAGAGAGATAAGAAGAAAGAGGAGAAAAGAGAGGAGAGGAGGGGAAGGGAGGGTAGAGGAGAAGAGAAGAGGAGAGGAAAGGAGAGGAGGGAAAGGGAGGGTAGAGGAGAAGAGGAGAGGAGGGGAAGGGAGGGTAGAGGAGAAGACGAGGGGAAGGGAAGGGAGAGGAGAGAAGAGAGGAGAGAGAAATGAGAAGAGAAGAAAGAGAGAGAGGAAGAAGAAAGAGATAAGGAGAGAGACAGAGGGGGAGAGAGAGACAGGAGAGGAGAAGAGAGGAGAGGAGAGGAGAGAAAAGCAAAAAGGGGGGGGGGGTGAGAGAGGGAGAGAAAGAAAGAGGGAGAGATAAGGGGAAAAATAGATAGAGAGATAGAAAAATAAAGATTGTAAACAAAGAGATGTAATACCCAAGATTATGATAGATAGATAGATAGATAGATAGATAGATAGATAGATATATATGAGATAGATAGATAGATAGATAGATAGATAGATAGATAGATAGATAATAGATAGAGAGATAGATATGAGATAGATAGATAGATAGATAGATAGATAGATAGATAGATAGATAGAGAGATAGATAGATAGATAGATAGATATGAGATAGATAGATAGATAGATAGATAGATAGATAGATAGATAGATAGATAGATAGATAGATAATAGATAGATAGATAGATAGAATATACAAAATGCCAGTTGTAAAATAAGGTGTATACATGATTTCACTAATAAATAACAACAAACACCATTTCTAAAATTAAATAACTATAAAAATACCGACAAATCATATTGTTCTCCTGTTTGAACAATCATTCTAGAACCAATTCTACATTCAGTTCTTTCTCTCATCACATTGGGACTCACCTGCCTGCACTTCATACAATGACACCTTAAGGCGGACATGGAGGAAATATACAGAATAAAGATGAAACAAGTCAGGATGTACTCCGGCTGTGAAACTAAAACCAACGCTGTAGAAGGGTGAGATACAAACTAAAGAGACCTGCCAGTGTCATCTCTGTCACAGGATTAGCATTCTGCACTGAGAGAGAAGAGGCCCCATAGACAAGACAAGGATGACTGAGAACCCTGACAGACAGAGCTGGCATATACAATGATAATCATAGATGAGCCAATATCTATCCCTGTTTATGTAGCATCAACCTATGCACCAGAGGGTTGCAATCCAAGGTTTGGGAGTTTAATGTAAGGTAACAAATGCACAAAGAGGATCCTTTGCTCAAGAGCTTGCAATTTAATGTGGCAAACAGTTAAAATCAGAGGGGTTCAATATAAGGAATAGTGAGACCACCCTTAAGAACTTGCAATCTATTAAAAAAGGGAATATGAAAGATGAGAAGCAATGACATGAAAGGGAAAAGAAAGCCTGTTCTCAGGATCTTGCAATCTAATAAAAAAGGGAGGAAGAGAAGGATGGGTGCTTATTTAGAACAAAAGACCTATCCTACCTAATTAAAATATAATAATTCTATATTGGCACTCATCAATCATTAAAATAATGAATGATCATTCCTGTGTATCATCATGCTATGCCACACATGGGTTACAATGTTTAATGTAAAGTAACAAACAAGGATAGAGAAGACAAAGGAGCCTGCCCTCAAGAGCTTGCAATCTAATACTGCAGAGGATAACAATGAGAGGTAGATGAGTGTAATATAAGGTAACAAAAACAATATAAAAGGCAAGGCTTCCCTTAAGAGCTTACAGTCTAATGCTGCAGAGGGTTACAATCAGGGCTAAAGGGTTTTAAAGTACGATACGTGAAAGGACATGAAAGGCAAAGGCAGCCTGTTCACAAGAGCTTGCAATCTAATACTATAGAACATTGGTCTCCAAACTTTCGAAACAAAGGGCCAGTTTACTGTCCTTCAGTCTTTAAGGGGGCCGGACTCTGGCCAACGGAAATACAAAATGTCCCAGCACCAGTGGGAGTAAACAATCCAAGGAATTGTGCCTCATCTTTGGTGTCATTGGGAGGTATTGTGTCCCTTCATTGGTGTCATTGTGCCCCATTGTGGATGTCATTGGGCAGAACTATGCCCCATCATCTATCTCATTGGTAGAAATTTGCCCATCATTGGTGTTATTAGGAGGAATAATGCCTTTCATTGGTGTCAGTGAATTAAATAATGTCTCAAGGATCAGATAAAAACAAGAAAAGGGTCGCATTCGGCCCCCAGACAGTGGTTTGGAGACCACTGCTATAGAGGGTTACAATCAGGGGTACATGGGGTTTAAGAGCTTGCAGTCTAATATAGCAAAGGGTTAACATTAGGGGTACCGGGGTTTAATGTAAGGTGTCAGAAACTACATGAAAGTCAAAGGGAACCTGCCCTCAAGTGCTTGCAATCTAATGCTGCAGAGAGTTACAAGCAGGAGTACAGAGGTTTATTGTAGGGTCACTAAGAAGGTACAAAATTCAAAGGGAACCTGACCACAAGAGCTTGCAATCTAATGCTGCAGTGTTACAAGCATGGGTACTGGGGTTTTATTTATAACAAAAGAGAACCTGACCTCAAGAGCTTGCAATCTAATGCTGCAGTGTTACAAGCAAGGGTACTGGGGTTTTATTTATAGCAAAAGATAACCTGACCTCAAGAGTTTGCAATCTAATGCTACAGAGCATTACAAGCAAGGGTACTGGGGTCCCATTTATAATTAGAAAAGCTACAATTTCTGGGAAAATTGTGTGAAGTCTTCTTTCCTCCACCAGTAGTCTACAACTGGAGTGGGCAGAGTAACTGGGTGGGGTGGCTTGTCACTCTTTTGCCTGCTCACACACCTGGGTTCCTATGGCAACTCACTCTACAGCAAGGGCAGAGAAGAGCGGTTAAAAACAAACTGCTCCAACTTGCTCACTTCACTGGCGGTTGCCATCTTCAAATGGTTGTAGTTTAAAAAATATAAATTCTACACTAAATAGCTTTATATTGTGAGAATCACAAGACCCAGACCTACATTTTGATGCATAGTATGTCTCTGAAATATTAAAAATGAAGCCACAGTCGCAGTTTAGAAATTGCCCTTCAAATTTGAGGTGGCTAGAGTGGAGTTTCAATGAATGTCAATGGGCAGCATGAGTTGCAAACAAATGGTCATATTGTGAAAACTATCAGGACTATGGCTTCGCCGTGGACATTTTTAGTGACAGCAGGGATAGCTGAATGTTTTGATATAAGATATGTGTAGGTGGGCTTGAAAATGAGGGAGAGATGGCAGTTTAGAAATCATGTCCTGATTTTTCAGCTCACACTCTAGCTTTTGTCAGCTCCCACTCTAGTTTTGAACATTCCGCCATTCATTCCTATGGGACCAATTTCACCACAAAAATGGTGATATTTCGTGAACCATTAGGCGAAACGTTCCACAAAGTAAGAGCACACCAATCGGGAACAATCCGCACGTTTCCGTATATTACTGTCTATGTAGTGTAAAAACTGTGGGAGGAGTTAGGGGGGTAATTTGGCTATAATAATAAGAATATATATGTGAGATAACAGGAAGTGGTCGCCATGCAAGAACACTTAATAACAAAAAAGGACTTGAAATGCAGAGGGAGCCTGAACTCAAGCTCTTGCGATCTAATGCTGTAGAAAGGGTTATGATCAGGAATACAACGTAAGGTCACAAAGAGGTTACAAATGAGAAAGGGAAACTGACCTCAGAAGCTTGCAATCTAATGTTATAGAGAGTTACAATCAGGGGTATAAGGAGTTCATGTAAGGTAACCAATAATTACACAAATTGAAGTCTTTGCTCAACAGCTCACAATCTAATGTGGCAAAGTGTTACGATCAGGGGTACAAGGGTAAGGCAACAGCACAAAAGGCAAGCTAGCTTTACCTCAAGAACATGCAATCTAATGCTACAGACAGGGGCGGACTGACATCAGACCCGCTCGAAGAAAAGGTAAGTTGTAAAGAAAGTCGACGATCCTAGGGGCGGACTGACAACTCATGGGGCCCCCAGGCAATAGGGGATTATGGGGCCCCTGTGTCCTTGCCCAAACTTAAAAAAGCCTATGAAAAAGGTACCAGGGGCATCTCATGGGGCCCCCTACTGACCCCGGGCCCTCGGGCAGAGCCCAAGTTTCCAAATGGTCAGTCCGCCCCTGGATGATCCCCACAGGATGGATCGGATCTGCGGATTGAGCATAATGGATTGGAGTCCGATCAGGGGCGGACTGACAACTCATGGGGCCCCCGGGCAATCGAGGATCCTGAGGCCCGTGTCCTTGCAGAAACTCAAAAAAGCCTATGAAAAAGGTACCAGGGGCATCTCATGGGGCCCCCTACTGACCCCGGGCCCTCGGGCAGTGCCCGAGTTTCTAAATGGTCAGTACGCCGCTGGCTACAGAGTTGCAATCAAGGGCAAGGGGCAAGGCAACAAAAAAGACATGGAAGGTGAAAGAAAGCCTGATCTCAAGAGCTTGCAATCTAATAAAAAAGGGAGGCACAGAAAATGATAAAACAAGTGTTTATTTGGAACAAAAGAGTGGTCCTGTCTAACTATAAAATATCCCCAAACTGATTATCACTCCAAACTATGCCACAGAGGTATCACATAACACAAAAGGCAAAGGGAGTCTTTCCCCAAGAGCTTGCAATCTATCAGAAAAGGGGGGGGGGTAGATGGGAAACAAATGCTAATTTGTAACAAAGGGCTGTCCCTGTCTAAATATAAAACATATTTTATATCAGATGACATTGTTACATAGTATTACATTTTATACCAGGTGACCACATTCTCCTCAAGAGCTTGCAGTCAAATATCATATATCATATAATATTGTTACTTGTTATATCAGATGTCTTTGTTACATAGTATTACATTGTATACCAGGTGACAATGTTACATGCATTTAATATCAGATGATATTGTTATATGTTATTACATTTTAGATTAGAGGACATAACTACATATTATATTTTATACCAGATGACATTGTTACATATATTTATTTTTACTAGCTGACATTGTCACTATTGTTACGAGATAGATAGAGAGAGAGAGAGAGAGAGAGAGAGAGAGAGAGAGAGAGAGAGAGAGAGAGAGAGAGAGAGAGAGAGAGAGAGAGAGAGAGAGATAATGTAGATAGATATGAGATAGATAGATAGATAGATAGATAGATAGATAGATAGATAGATAGATAGATAGATATGAGATAGATAGATAGATAGATAGATAGATAGATAGATGGATAGATAGATAGATAGATAGATAGATAGATAGATAGATAGATAGATAGATAGATAGATAGATATGAGATAGATAGATAGATAGATAGATAGATAGATAGATAGAAAGATAGATAGATAGATATGAGATAGATAGATAGATAGATAGATAGATGGATAGATAGATAGATAGATAGATAGATAGATAGATAGATAGATAGATAGATATGAGATAGATAGATAGATAGATAGATAGATAGATAGATAGATAGATAGATATGAGATAGATAGATAGATAGATAGATAGAAAGATAGATAGATATGAGATAGATAGATAGATAGATAGATAGATAGATAGATAGATAGATAGATAGATAGATATGAGATAGATAGATAGATAGATAGATAGATGGATAGATAGATAGATAGATAGATAGATAGATAGATAGATAGATAGATATGAGATAGATAGATAGATAGATAGATAGATAGATAGATAGATAGAAAGATAGATAGATATGAGATAGATAGATAGATAGATATGAGATAGATAGATAGATATGAGATAGATAGATAGATAGATAGATAGATAGATAGATAGATAGATAGATAGATAGATATGAGATAGATAGATAGATATGAGATAGATAGATAGATATGAGATAGATAGATATGAGATAGATAGATATGAGATAGATAGATAGATAGATAGATAGATAGATAGATAGATAGATAGATAGGTAGATAGATATGATATTATTACATTTTATCTTAGGTGACATTTACACATAATGTTACATTTGATATTAGATTACTTTGTTACATTTTTACATATATTTTATATCAGTTGACATTGTTATATATTGTTACTTTTTTTGTATCAGATTGTATTGTTGCATATTATTACATTTTAAATGAGCTGACATTGTCATATATTGCTACATTTGATATTAGCTGACACTGGTACATTGCTACCTATATATTATATCAGCTACCATTGTTGCATATTGTTACTTTTGTACCAGATTGTATTGTTGCATATTATTACGTTATATTCGATGACCTTGTCATATATTGCTACCTTTGATATTAAATGACTTTGTTACCTATATTTTATATCAACTAAGACTGTTACATACTGTTACTTTTTTATCATATTGTATTGTTGGATATTATTTCACGTTATATTAGATGACATTGTCAGATATTGTTACATTTGATATTGGATGACTTTGCTACATTGTTACTTATATGTTATATCAGCTAACATTGTTACTTTTTTATATCGGATTGTATTGTTGCAAATTATTACATTATATTTGATGACATTGTCACATAGTGCTCCAATTGATATTATATGACATTGTTACATTTGATATTAGATAACTTTGTTACATTGTTACCTATATTTTATATCAGCTGACATTGTTGCATATTGTTACTTTTTTAATCAGATAGTATTGTTGCATATTATTACATGTTATATCCCATGACATGGTCACTTATTGCTACTTTTGATATTAGATGACTTTGTTACACATTGTTACATTTTATATTAGATGCACTGTTACATTGTTACCTACATGTTATATCAGCTGATGTTGTTACATATTGTTACTTTTTTTTTATCATATTGTATTGTTGCATATTGTTACGTTATATTTGATGACATTGTTACATAGTGCTACATTTGATATTAGATGACTTTGTTACATTGTTACCTATATTTTCTATCAGCTGACATTGTTATATATTGTTACTTTTTTTTATCAGATTGTATTGCTGCATATTATTACATGTTATATCCAAAGGCATTGTCACATAGTGCTACATTTGATATTAGATGACATTTTTACATGTTACATTAGTTGACATTGATACATATTATATATCAGATGACATTGTTACATATTAGGTGACATTGTTTCATATTGTTACATATTATATTAGTTGACGTTGTTACACATTGTTACATATTATATATAGATGGTATTGTTACATATTATATATAAAATGATATTGTTACATATTATATATCAGATGGTATTTTTACATATTATATATCAGATGGTATTTTTACATATTGTTACATATTATATATCAGACGGTATTTTTACATATTGTTACATATTATATATCAGATGATATTGTTACATATTATATATCAGATGGTATTGTTACATATTATATATCAGATTATATTGTTACATATTGCTACATATTATATATTAGATATTGTTACATATTATATATCAGATGGTATTGTTACATATTATATATCAGATTATATTGATACATATTGTTACATATTATATATTAGATATTGTTACATATTATATATCAGATGGTATTGTTACAAATTATATATCAGATTATATTGTTACATATTATATATCAGATTATATTGTTACAAATTATATATCAGATTATATTGTTACATATTATATATCAGATTATATTGTTACATATTATATATCAGATTATATTGTTACATATTATATATCAGATTATATTGTTGCATATTATTTATCAGATGGTATTGTTACACATTATATATCAGATATTGTTACTTATTATATATCAGATTATATTGTTACATATTATATATCAGGTGACATTATTACATAGTATGACATATTATATATATCAGGTGACATCACATATTATATATATCAGGTGACATTATTACATAGTATGACATATTATATATATCAGGTGACATTATTACATAGCATGACATATTATATGATCCCAGAGCAATGACTGGATCCTATACATGAGAGTAGTTTGCAGGTCTTACCTGCTGTGGTTGGCCCCCCTTCTTTTCCTCCTGCGGTCCGCGTCCTTGAAGCGCCGGGTCCCCTCAGCGGGCACATAGGTGAGAAGCGTCGGCAGACTGTGGCCCCCGGTCCCCCGTTCAGCCCTCACTGGCGGATGCTGGCAGAGACGAAGGCTGCCTCGTTGCACGGGGGGAGAGCGGTGTGGAGGGAAGAGGCTGCCTCCTCTGTTGCCATGGTTATTGAACTCCGAGCTCTTGTGCAACAGCTGCCCGGACCGGCTCCACAATGCGGCTCTGCTGGCCCAGGCATGTGCCTGTGTACGGAGGGGGCTGGCAGGGGGGGCCCCGCGCCGTCCTCACCCTCTCCGCACCGCCTAAGGGGTTACAAAGAGGACGCCGGCCGCGGAGCCGGCTCCTCGGGTTTAACCCTTTCAGAGCAAAAAGAAAAAAAACTGCATTGCACCCAAAGGTCACCGCGACTGAGCGCGACTGGCGGATCAATTCTCCGTACGGTTCCGCGCCGTCTTTGCCGTGGAGTGTAATTAATGGGAGAGGCTGACGTCAGTGGAGCCGCCGAACGTGCTCGGATTGCTCGTCTCTCTCCAGCGCCGGACACAAATCTGTCGGAGATGACGAGATAAGAATCTTTTGTTTCCAGAGCCCGGCGATGTGTGATCAGGAGGGGAGACACCGGGAGACATCGGCGGCTGGAGGCGACACTTATCGCCAATTCATGATCTGCGCAAACATCGCATTCACATGGACCTGTCAGATGTACATGTTCACCTGCTTGGTGTGGGGGGGGGGGTGATGTGCTGGTGGGGGGGGGTGATGGGGGGGGGGTGATGTGCTGGTGTGGGGGGGGGGGGGATATGTCCCCAGGAAAAAAAAAAGAGTGACTAAATACGCAGCAGTTCACTAATCGGCTACAAAAATGCATCTGTTGGAGAGCAGACCTGAATTATTTTTTTCTGTTGGTTTTGGATTAAAAAAAGGAAAGAGTTAACACATCTGCCAAGTTTATAATGATGCCTCTGTCCCCATTAGGGAGATTTGCCTTCACTTCCTGTCCCTGTGACACCCATACAGGAAAAATGAGGGTGAGGGTTGTCACTGTGACTCCCATACAGGAAAAATGAGGGTGAGGGTTGTCACTGTGACACCCATGCAGGAAAGCTGAGAGTGGGGGTTGTCACTGTGACACCCATGCAGGAAAGCTGAGGGTGGTGGTTGTCGCTGTGATACCCATGCAGGAAAGCTGAGGGTGGGGGTTGTCACTGTGGCACCCATACAGGAAAACTGAGGGTGGGGTTGTCACTGTGACACCCATACAGGAAAACTGAGGGTGGGGGTTGTCACTGTGACACCCATGCAGGAAAACTGAGGGTGGGGGTTGTCACTGTGACACCCATGCAGGAAAAATGAGGGTGGGGGTTGTCACTGTGACACCCATGCAGGAAAAATGAGGGTGGGGGTTGTCACTGTGACACCCATGCAGGAAAGCTGAGGGTGGGGGTTGTCACTGTGACTCCCATACAGGAAAAATGAGGGTGAGGGTTGTCACTGTGACACCCATAGAGGAAAGCTGAGAGTGGGGGTTGTCACTGTGACATCCATGCAGGAAAGCTGAGGGTGGGGGTTGTCACTGTGACACCCATACAGGAAAGCGGAGGGTGGGGGTTGTCACTGTGACACCCATACAGGAAAAATGAGGGTGGGGGTTGTCAATGTGACACCCATGCAGGAAAACTGAGGTTGGAGATTGTCGCTGTGACACCCATACAGGAAAGCTGAGGGTGGGGGTTGTCAATGTGACACCCATACAGGAAAAATGAGGGTGGGGGTTGTCAATGTGACACCCATACAGGAAAAATGTGGGTGGGGGTTGTCACTGTGACACCCATACAGGAAAAATGAGGATGGATGGTGGCACCCGTACAGGAAAACTGAGAGTGGGGGCAGGGCATACTGACAACTCATGGGGCCCCCAGGCAATAAGGGATCATAGGGCCCCGTGTCCTTGCCCACACCCAAAAAAGCCTATGAAAAAGCCAATGCCCGGGCCGTGTTTGATCAGGAAGGGAAGACATCGGGAGGCGGGAGACATCGGCGGCTGGAGGCGACAGTTATCGCCAATTCATGATCTGCGCAAACTTCGCATTCACATGGACCTGTTATATGTACATGTTCACCTGCTTGGTGGGAGGGGGGGGGGTGATGTGCTGGTGGGGGGATGATGTGGGGGGGGGGGTGATGTGGGGGGGGGGTGATGTGGTGGTGGGAAGGGGGGGGATGATGTGCTGGTGGGGGGATTTGTCCCCAGGAAAAAAAAAAGAGCGACTAAATACGCAGCAGTTCACTAATCGGCTAAAAAAATGCATCTGTTGGAGAGCAGACCTGAATTATTTTTTCTGTTGGTTTTGGATAAAAAACGGAAGGAGCTAAGACGTCTGCCAAGTTTTTAATGATGCCTCTGTCCCCATTAGGGAGATTTGCCTTCACTTCCTGTCCCTGTGACACCCATACAGGAAAACTGAGGGTGGAGGTTGTCAACGTGATACCCATACAGGAAAAATGAGGGTGGGGGTTGTCACTGTGACACCCATGGAGGAAAGCTGAGGGTGGGGGTTGTCACTGTGACTCCCATACAGGAAAACTGAGGGTGGGGGATGTCATTGTGACACCCATGCAGGAAAGCTGAGGGTGGTGGTTGTCGCTGTGACACCCATGCAGGAAAACTGAGGGGGGGGTTGCCGCTGTGATACCCATGCAGGAAAGCTGAGGGTGGGGGTTGTCACTGTGGCACCCATACAGGAAAACTGAGGGTGGGGTTGTCACTGTGACACCCATACAGGAAAACTGAGGGTGGGGGTTGTCACTGTGATACCCATGCAGGAAAGCTGAGGGTGGGGGTTGTCACTGTGACACCCATGCAGGAAAGCTGAGGGTGGTGGTTGTCACTGTGATACCCATGCAGGAAAGCTGAGGGTGGGGGTTGTCACTGTGGCACCCATACAGGAAAACTGAGGGTGGGGGTTGTCACTGTGACACCCATACAGGAAAGCTGAGGGTGGGGGTTGTCACTGTGACACCCATGCAGGAAAAATGAGGGTGGGGGTTGTCACTGTGTCACCAATGCAGGAAAGCTGAGGGTGGGGGTTGTCACTGTGACACCCATGCAGGAAAGCTGAGGGTGGGGGTTGTCACTGTGACACCCATGCAGGAAAAATGAGGGTGGGGGTTGTCACTGTAACACCCATACAGGAAAGCTGAGGGTGGGGGTTGTCACTGTGACACCCATGCAGGAAAGCTGAGGGTGGGGGTTGTCACTGTGACACCCATGCAGGAAAACTGAGGGTGGGGGTTGTCACTGTGACACCCATGCAGGAAAGCTGAGGGTGAGGGTTGTCAATGTGACTCCCATACAGGAAAGCTGAGGGTGGGGGTTGTCACTGTGACACCCATACAGGGAAACTGAGGGTGGGGTTGTCACTGTGACACCCATACAGGAAAACTGAGGGTGGGGGTTGTCACTGTGACACCCATGCAGGAAAACTGAGGGTGGGGGTTGTCACTGTGACACCCATGCAGGAAAAATGAGGGTGGGGGTTGTCACTGTGACACCCATGCAGGAAAAATGAGGGTGGGGGTTGTCACTGTGACACCCATACAGGAAAGCGGAGGGTGGGGGTTGTCACTGTGACACCCATACAGGAAAAATGAGGGTGGGGGTTGTCAATGTGACACCCATGCAGGAAAACTGAGGTTGGAGATTGTCGCTGTGACACCCATACAGGAAAGCTGAGGGTGGGGGTTGTCAATGTGACACCCATACAGGAAAAATGAGGGTGGGGGTTGTCAATGTGACACCCATACAGGAAAAATGTGGGTGGGGGTTGTCACTGTGACAGCCATACAGGAAAAATGAGGATGGATGGTGGCACCCGTACAGGAAAACTGAGAGTGGGGGCAGGGCATACTGACAACTCATGGGGCCCCCGGGCAATAAGGGATCATAGGGCCCCGTGTCCTTGCCCACACCCAAAAAAGCCTATGAAAAAGCCAATGCCCGGGCCGTGTTTGATCAGGAAGGGAAGACATCGGGAGCCGGGAGACATCGGCGGCTGGAGGCAACAGTTATCGCCAATTCATGATCTGCGCAAACATCGCATTCACATGGACCTGTTATATGTACATGTTCACCTGCTTGGTGGGAGGGGGGGGGGGGTGATGTGCTGGTGGGGGGATGATGTGGGGGGGGGGGTGATGTGGTGGTGGGAAGGGGGGGGATGATGTGCTGGTGGGGGGATTTGTCCCCAGGAAAAAAAAAGAGCGACTAAATACGCAGCAGTTCACTAATCGGCTAAAAAAATGCATCTGTTGGAGAGCAGACCTGAATTATTTTTTCTGTTGGTTTTGGATAAAAAACGGAAGTAGCTAAGACGTCTGCCAAGTTTATAATGATGCCTCTGTCCCCATTAGGGATATTTGCCTTCACTTCCTGTCCCTGTGACACCCATACAGGAAAACTGAGGGTGGAGGTTGTCAACGTGATACCCATACAGGAAAAATGAGGGTGGGGGTTGTCACTGTGACACCCATGGAGGAAAGCTGAGGGTGGGGGTTGTCACTGTGACTCCCATACAGGAAAACTGAGGGTGGGGGATGTCACTGTGACACCCATGCAGGAAAGCTGAGGGTGGGGGTTGTCACTGTGATACCCATGCAGGAAAGCTGAGGGTGGTGGTTGTCGCTGTGACACCCATGCAGGAAAACTGAGGGGGGGGTTGCCGCTGTGATACCCATGCAGGAAAGCTGAGGGTGGGGGTTGTCACTGTGGCACCCATACAAAAAAACTGAGGGTGGAGGATGTCACTGTGACACCCATACAGGAAAGCTGAGGGTGGGGGTTGTCACTGTGATACCCATGCAGGAAAGCTGAGGGTGGTGGTTGTCGCTGTGACACCCATGCAGGAAAACTGAGGGGGGGTTGCCGCTGTGATACCCATGCAGGAAAGCTGAGGGTGGGGGTTGTCACTGTGGCACCCATACAAAAAAACTGAGGGTGGAGGATGTCACTGTGACACCCATACAGGAAAGCTGAGGGTGGGGGTTGTCACTGTGATACCCATGCAGGAAAGCTGAGGGTGGGGGTTGTCACTGTGGCACCCATACAGGAAAACTGAGGGTGGGGTTGTCACTGTGACACCCATACAGGAAAACTGAGGGTGGGGGTTGTCACTGTGATACCCATGCAGGAAAGCTGAGGGTGGGGGTTGTCACTGTGGCACCCATACAGGAAAACTGAGGGTGGGGTTGTCACTGTGACACCCATACAGGAAAACTGAGGGTGGGGGTTGTCACTGTGATACCCATGCAGGAAAGCTGAGGGTGGGGGTTGTCACTGTGGCACCCATACAGGAAAACTGAGGGTGGGGGTTGTCACTGTGACACCCATACAGGAAAGCTGAGGGTGGGGGTTGTCACTGTGACACCCATGCAGGAAAAATGAGGGTGGGGGTTGTCACTGTGTCACCAATGCAGGAAAGCTGAGGGTGGGGGTTGTCACTGTGACACCCATGCAGGAAAGCTGAGGGTGGGGGTTGTCACTGTGACACCCATGCAGGAAAGCTGAGGGTGGGGGTTGTCACTGTGACACCCATGCAGGAAAACTGAGGGTGGGGGTTGTCACTGTGACACCCATGCAGGAAAGCTGAGGTTGGAGATTGTCACTGTGACACCCATACAGGAAAGCTGAGGGTGGGGGTTGTCAATGTGACTCCCATACAGGAAAGCTGAGGGTGGGGGTTGTCACTGTGACACCCATACAGGGAAACTGAGGTTGGAGATTGTCGCTGTGACACCCATACAGGAAAGCTGAGGGTGGGGGTTGTCAATGTGACTCCCATACAGGAAAGCTGAGGGTGGAGATTGTCACTGTGACACCCATGCAGGAAAGCTGAGGGTGGGGGTTGTCACTGTGACACCCATACAGGAAAAATGAGGATGGGGGCAGGGGCAGACTGACATCTCATGGGGCCCCCAGGCAATAGGGAATCATAGGGCCCCCGTGTCCTTGCCCACACTCAAACAACACCCAAAAAGCCTATGAAAAAGCCAATGCCCGGGCCGTGTTTGATCAGGAAGGGAAGACATCGGGAGCCGGGAGACATCGGCGGCTGGAGGCGACAGTTATCGCCAATTCATGATCTGCGCAAAAATCGCATTCACATTGACCTGTTACATGTACATGTTCACCTGCTTGGTGGGAGGGAGGGGGGGGGGGGGTGATGTGCTGGTGGGGGGGAGATTTGTCCCCAGGAAAAAAAAAGCGACTAAATACGCAGCAGTTCACTAATTGGCTAAAAAAAATGCATCTGTTGGAGAGCAGACCTGAATTATTTTTTCTGTTGGTTTTGGATAAAAAACGGAAGGAGCTAAGACGTCTGCCAAGTTTTTAATGATGCCTCTGTCCCCATTAGGGAGATTTGCCTTCACTTCCTGTCCCTGTGACACCCATACAGGAAAACTGAGGGTGGAGGTTGTCAACGTGATACCCATACAGGAAAAATGAGGGTGGGGGTTGTCACTGTGACACCCATGGAGGAAAGCTGAGGGTGGGGGTTGTCACTGTGACTCCCATACAGGAAAACTGAGGGTGGGGGATGTCACTGTGACACCCATGCAGGAAAGCTGAGGGTGGGGGTTGTCGCTGTGACACCCATGCAGGAAAACTGAGGGGGGGGTTGCCGCTGTGATACCCATGCAGGAAAGCTGAGGGTGGGGGTTGTCACTGTGGCACCCATACAGGAAAACTGAGGGTGGGGTTGTCACTGTGACACCCATACAGGAAAACTGAGGGTGGGGGTTGTCACTGTGATACCCATGCAGGAAAGCTGAGGGTGGGGGTTGTCACTGTGACACCCATGCAGGAAAGCTGAGGGTGGGGGTTGTCACTGTGATACCCATGCAGGAAAGCTGAGGGTGGGGGTTGTCACTGTGGCACCCATACAGGAAAACTGAGGGTGGGGGTTGTCACTGTGACACCCATACAGGAAAGCTGAGGGTGGGGGTTGTCACTGTGACACCCATGCAGGAAAAATGAGGATGGGGGTTGTCACTGTGTCACCAATGCAGGAAAGCTGAGGGTGGGGGTTGTCACTGTGACACCCATGCAGGAAAGCTGAGGGTGGGGGTTGTCACTGTGACACCCATGCAGGAAAAATGAGGGTGGGGGTTGTCACTGTGACACCCATACAGGAAAGCTGAGGGTGGGGGTTGTCACTGTGACACCCATGCAGGAAAGCTGAGGGTGGGGGTTGTCACTGTGACACCCATGCAGGAAAACTGAGGGTGGGGGTTGTCACTGTGACACCCATACAGGAAAGCTGAGGGTGGGGGTTGTCAATGTGACTCCCATACAGGAAAGCTGAGGGTGGGGGTTGTCACTGTGACACCCATACAGGGAAACTGAGGTTGGAGATTGTCGCTGTGACACCCATACAGGAAAGCTGAGGGTGGGGGTTGTCAATGTGACTCCCATACAGGAAAGCTGAGGGTGGAGATTGTCACTGTGACACCAATACAGGAAAAATGAGGATGGATGGTGGCACCCGTACAGGAAAACTGAGGGTAGGGGCAGGGGCGGACTGACAACTCATGGGGCCCCCGGGCAATAGGGTATCATAGGGCCCCCGTGTCCTTGCCCACACCCAAAAAAGCCTATGAAAAAGCCAATGCCCGGGCCGTGTTTGATCAGGAAGGGAAGACATCGGGAGCCGGGAGACATCGGCGGCTGGAGGCGACAGTTATCGCCAATTCATGATCTGCGCAAAAATCGCATTCACATTGACCTGTTACATGTACATGTTCACCTGCTTGGTGGGAGGGAGGGGGGGGGGGGGGGTGATGTGCTGGTGGGGGGGAGATTTGTCCCCAGGAAAAAAAAAGCGACTAAATACGCAGCAGTTCACTAATTGGCTAAAAAAAATGCATCTGTTGGAGAGCAGACCTGAATTATTTTTTCTGTTGGTTTTGGATAAAAAACGGAAGGAGCTAAGACGTCTGCCAAGTTTTTAATGATGCCTCTGTCCCCATTAGGGAGATTTGCCTTCACTTCCTGTCCCTGTGACACCCATACAGGAAAACTGAGGGTGGAGGTTGTCAACGTGATACCCATACAGGAAAAATGAGGGTGGGGGTTGTCACTGTGACACCCATGCAGGAAAGCTGAGGGTGGGGGTTGTCACTGTGACACCCATGCAGGAAAGCTGAGGGTGGGGGTTGTCACTGTGACACCCATGCAGGAAAACTGAGGGTGGGGGTTGTCACTGTGACACCCATGCAGGAAAGCTGAGGTTGGAGATTGTCACTGTGACACCCATACAGGAAAGCTGAGGGTGGGGGTTGTCAATGTGACTCCCATACAGGAAAGCTGAGGGTGGGGGTTGTCACTGTGACACCCATACAGGGAAACTGAGGTTGGAGATTGTCGCTGTGACACCCATACAGGAAAGCTGAGGGTGGGGGTTGTCAATGTGACTCCCATACAGGAAAGCTGAGGGTGGAGATTGTCACTGTGACACCCATGCAGGAAAGCTGAGGGTGGGGGTTGTCACTGTGACACCCATACAGGAAAAATGAGGATGGGGGCAGGGGCAGACTGACATCTCATGGGGCCCCCAGGCAATAGGGAATCATAGGGCCCCCGTGTCCTTGCCCACACTCAAACAACACCCAAAAAGCCTATGAAAAAGCCAATGCCCGGGCCGTGTTTGATCAGGAAGGGAAGACATCGGGAGCCGGGAGACATCGGCGGCTGGAGGCGACAGTTATCGCCAATTCATGATCTGCGCAAAAATCGCATTCACATTGACCTGTTACATGTACATGTTCACCTGCTTGGTGGGAGGGAGGGGGGGGGGGGGTGATGTGCTGGTGGGGGGGAGATTTGTCCCCAGGAAAAAAAAAGCGACTAAATACGCAGCAGTTCACTAATTGGCTAAAAAAAATGCATCTGTTGGAGAGCAGACCTGAATTATTTTTTCTGTTGGTTTTGGATAAAAAACGGAAGGAGCTAAGACGTCTGCCAAGTTTTTAATGATGCCTCTGTCCCCATTAGGGAGATTTGCCTTCACTTCCTGTCCCTGTGACACCCATACAGGAAAACTGAGGGTGGAGGTTGTCAACGTGATACCCATACAGGAAAAATGAGGGTGGGGGTTGTCACTGTGACACCCATGGAGGAAAGCTGAGGGTGGGGGTTGTCACTGTGACTCCCATACAGGAAAACTGAGGGTGGGGGATGTCACTGTGACACCCATGCAGGAAAGCTGAGGGTGGGGGTTGTCGCTGTGACACCCATGCAGGAAAACTGAGGGGGGGGTTGCCGCTGTGATACCCATGCAGGAAAGCTGAGGGTGGGGGTTGTCACTGTGGCACCCATACAGGAAAACTGAGGGTGGGGTTGTCACTGTGACACCCATACAGGAAAACTGAGGGTGGGGGTTGTCACTGTGATACCCATGCAGGAAAGCTGAGGGTGGGGGTTGTCACTGTGACACCCATGCAGGAAAGCTGAGGGTGGGGGTTGTCACTGTGATACCCATGCAGGAAAGCTGAGGGTGGGGGTTGTCACTGTGGCACCCATACAGGAAAACTGAGGGTGGGGGTTGTCACTGTGACACCCATACAGGAAAGCTGAGGGTGGGGGTTGTCACTGTGACACCCATGCAGGAAAAATGAGGATGGGGGTTGTCACTGTGTCACCAATGCAGGAAAGCTGAGGGTGGGGGTTGTCACTGTGACACCCATGCAGGAAAGCTGAGGGTGGGGGTTGTCACTGTGACACCCATGCAGGAAAAATGAGGGTGGGGGTTGTCACTGTGACACCCATACAGGAAAGCTGAGGGTGGGGGTTGTCACTGTGACACCCATGCAGGAAAGCTGAGGGTGGGGGTTGTCACTGTGACACCCATGCAGGAAAACTGAGGGTGGGGGTTGTCACTGTGACACCCATACAGGAAAGCTGAGGGTGGGGGTTGTCAATGTGACTCCCATACAGGAAAGCTGAGGGTGGGGGTTGTCACTGTGACACCCATACAGGGAAACTGAGGTTGGAGATTGTCGCTGTGACACCCATACAGGAAAGCTGAGGGTGGGGGTTGTCAATGTGACTCCCATACAGGAAAGCTGAGGGTGGAGATTGTCACTGTGACACCAATACAGGAAAAATGAGGATGGATGGTGGCACCCGTACAGGAAAACTGAGGGTAGGGGCAGGGGCGGACTGACAACTCATGGGGCCCCCGGGCAATAGGGTATCATAGGGCCCCCGTGTCCTTGCCCACACCCAAAAAAGCCTATGAAAAAGCCAATGCCCGGGCCGTGTTTGATCAGGAAGGGAAGACATCGGGAGCCGGGAGACATCGGCGGCTGGAGGCGACAGTTATCGCCAATTCATGATCTGCGCAAAAATCGCATTCACATTGACCTGTTACATGTACATGTTCACCTGCTTGGTGGGAGGGAGGGGGGGGGGGGGGGTGATGTGCTGGTGGGGGGGAGATTTGTCCCCAGGAAAAAAAAAGCGACTAAATACGCAGCAGTTCACTAATTGGCTAAAAAAAATGCATCTGTTGGAGAGCAGACCTGAATTATTTTTTCTGTTGGTTTTGGATAAAAAACGGAAGGAGCTAAGACGTCTGCCAAGTTTTTAATGATGCCTCTGTCCCCATTAGGGAGATTTGCCTTCACTTCCTGTCCCTGTGACACCCATACAGGAAAACTGAGGGTGGAGGTTGTCAACGTGATACCCATACAGGAAAAATGAGGGTGGGGGTTGTCACTGTGACACCCATGCAGGAAAGCTGAGGGTGGGGGTTGTCACTGTGACACCCATGCAGGAAAGCTGAGGGTGGGGGTTGTCACTGTGACACCCATGCAGGAAAACTGAGGGTGGGGGTTGTCACTGTGACACCCATGCAGGAAAGCTGAGGTTGGAGATTGTCACTGTGACACCCATACAGGAAAGCTGAGGGTGGGGGTTGTCAATGTGACTCCCATACAGGAAAGCTGAGGGTGGGGGTTGTCACTGTGACACCCATACAGGGAAACTGAGGTTGGAGATTGTCGCTGTGACACCCATACAGGAAAGCTGAGGGTGGGGGTTGTCAATGTGACTCCCATACAGGAAAGCTGAGGGTGGAGATTGTCACTGTGACACCAATACAGGAAAAATGAGGATGGATGGTGGCACCCGTACAGGAAAACTGAGGGTAGGGGCAGGGGCGGACTGACAACTCATGGGGCCCCCGGGCAATAGGGAATCTTAGGGCCCCCGTGTCCTTGCCCACACCCAAAAAAGCCTATGAAAAAGCCAATGCCCGGGCCGTGTTTGATCAGGAAGGGAAGACATCGGGAGCCGGGAGACATCGGCGGCTGGAGGCGACAGTTATCGCCAATTCATGATCTGCGCAAAAATCGCATTCACATTGACCTGTTACATGTACATGTTCACCTGCTTGGTGGGAGGGGGGGGGGGGTGATGTGCTGGTGGGGGGGAGATTTGTCCCCAGGAAAAAAAAAGCGACTAAATACGCAGCAGTTCACTAATTGGCTAAAAAAAATGCATCTGTTGGAGAGCAGACCTGAATTTTTTTTTTCTGTTGGTTTTGGATAAATAAAAGGAAAGAGTTAACACATCTGCCAAGTTTTTAATGATGGCTCTGTCCCCATTAGGGAGATTTGCCTTCACTTCCTGTCCCTGTGACACCCATACAGGAAAACTGAGGGTGGGGGTTGTCACTGTGACACCCATACAGGAAAGCTGAGGGTGGGGGTTGTCACTGTGACACCCATGCAGGAAAGCTGAGGGTGGGGGTTGTCACTGTGACACCCATACAGGAAAGCTGAGGGTGGGGGTTGTCACTGTGACACCCATACAGGAAAGCTGAGGGTGGGGGTTGTCACTGTGACACCCATACAGGAAAGCTGAGGGTGGGGGATGTCACTGTGACACCCATACAGGAAAAATGAGGATGGGGGCAGGGGCAGACTGACATCTCATGGGGCCCCCAGGCAATAGGGGATCACGGGGCCCCTGTGTCCTTGCCCACACTCAAACAACACCCAAAAAGGCCTATGAAAGGTACCAGGGGCATCTCATGGGGCCCCCTTCTGACCCGAGTTCCCAAATGGTCAGTCTGCCCCTGGGTGGGGGTTGTCACTGTAACACCCATGCAGGAAAACCGAGGGTGGGGGTTGTCACTGTGACACCCATGCAGGAAAACCGAGGGTGGGGGTTGTCACTGTGACACCCATGCAGGAAAGCTGAGGGTGGGGGTTGTCACTGTGACACCCATGCAGGAAAACCGAGGGTGGGGGTTGTCACTGTGACACCCATGCAGGAAAGCTGAGGGTGGGGGTTGTCACTGTGACTCCCATACAGTAAAGCTGAGGGTGGAGGTTGACATTGTGACACCCTTATAGGAAAGCTGAGGGTGGGGGTTGTCACTGTGACTCCCATACAGGAAAACTGAGGGTGGGGGTTATCACTGTGACTCCCATACAGGAAAGCTGAGGGTGGGGGTTGTCACTGTGACTCCCATACAGGAAAACTGAGGGTGGGGGTTGTCACTGTGACTCCCATATAGGAAAGCTGAGGGTGGGGGTTGTCACTGTGACTCCCATATAGGAAAGCTGAGGGTGGGGGTTGTCACTGTGACACCCATACAGGAAAGATCAAGCCCAGCTACTCCAATGAGTTGGTTCCATTGCCGACTTCTGGAGACTTCGGCTCCCCCCGTATCTCTGCAGGGTCTGGACAGCCCATTCAACATTGGGTGACAGAGCCTGAGCCAGCTGTTCTCCCAGATCTTGCACCTACTACTCCATAATGATGCCCTGAGAGCCAAGCAAGGCAAGGAGCGGGGTTAGCACCGTGGTGAAAACCCAAAGTGCAGTGGACGGAGCAACGGGAAGGGCAACAAATGCCCTTTTGCAAGCCCACAGCAGCGTTGATGCACCAGGAAGTTAGGGACATGCAAGCAGGCACCCAAAATGTCCACAAAGGCCAGGATGTCCCCCATGTAGAGAGAAGCAATGACTGACCTGGTAAATTCCAAGCAGGACTTCTATACCTGAGGGAAGGTGTTGAGAACCTTTAGATCTAGTATAGGACAAAAGCCCCCATTTTATCTAGGAAATATTGAACATTCTCCTGGACAGTGGCAATGACACCCTGTGGGAGAAGTTACTCAAAAGCAGCTTGGAGGACTGCTAGACTCTGCTGGGGCATTGACCAGATTGACAAAATGAAGCAGGGTGTGGGTGGAGCTTGTAATTAACCACTTGACCTCCAGAGGATTTCCCCCCCTTAATGACCAGGCCTCTTTTTGCTACTCGGCGCTGCACTAATTCAACTGATAATTGCGCGGTCATGCAGCGCTGCACCCAAACAAAATTTATGTCCTTTTTTTCACACAAATAGAGCTTTCTTTCGGTGACACCTGATCACCTGTGTGCTTTTTATTTTTCACGCTATAAACAAAAAAAGGCCAAACATTTTGAAGAAAAACAATATTTTTTACTTTCAGCTATAAAAAATATATAGTAAACTCAAAGTTGGTTATAAATTTAGGCCAAAATGTATTCTGCTCCATGTTTTTGGTAAAAAAAATCCCAATAAGTGTATATTGATTGCTTTGTGTGGAAGTTATAGCGTCTACAAACTATGGTATAGATACTGCAATTTACGCCATTTTTCTGCTATACAGCGCTGCGCTAGTTTAACGGACAATTGCGCGGTCATGCAATACAGTACATAAATGAAATTTACATCCTTTTTTTCCCCACAAATTGAGCTTTCTTTCAGTGGTATTTGATCGCCTGTGCGGTTTTTATTTTTTGCGCTATAAAAAAAAAGGCTGACAATTTTGAGGAAAAAAACCCCAATATTTTGGACTTTTTGCTATGAAACATGTCCAGTAAAAAAAAAAAAATGCAAAAATCAAATTTAGTCATAAATTTCTGCCAAAATGCATTCTGCGACATGTCTTTGCTAAAAAAAAAGCCCAATACGTGTAAATTAATTGGTTTACATGAAAGTTATAGCGTTTACAAATGGCGGGAAAGATACTGGGATTTTTAGGGTTTTTTTTATACTAATAATGGCGGCGATCAGCGAATTATGGCGGCGATCAGGGACTTATGGCAGTGACCAGCGACTTATGGCGGGACTGCGGCGGACATTCTGACATTGGGGGGTACTGACTTGGGGTCACTGACATCCCCAAAAACACTAATACAGTGATCAGTGCAAAAAAAATAATCACTGACACTGTACTAATGGCACTGGGGAGGAAGGGGTTAACTTTATTTTGCAGGGAAGGGTTATAGGAGTGAGGGGGAGTGTTTTACTAGGGGGCGGGGGTGTGTACTGGGCGGGACAAGGCTGATCGAGAAAGAGAAACTGTTCTTTCTCGATCAGCTCATCCTCGAGCTGACAGGGAAGTGGCAGACAGCACAGCTACTGCAGCTGTGCTCTCTGTCACTGTTTGCCGCCGATCGCCGGGAAACAGCCGCTAAGGACCCGGCTACTCACATCTGCGGCGGTGATCGGCGGGACAGATAGGGCAGTGGCGCGCCTCACACGCGCCCCCTATTTGTTTACAAAACACACGTTTTAAAATGTGGTTTTGCCTGCGAGTGCTGCCCTGCCGCCGTATATCTACAGTGGCTGGGCGGCAAGTGGTTAAATCAGAGTTTTTCAAATGATTAAATTGGACATATCAGTATCTAGTATTTAGAAGTCTGCACGATACATTACTGACATGTCACAATATATTACAAGAGTATCATTAACTACTTGTCTACTTTTTGCTAGAAATTATTGTAATCCCTCCAAAAAGTATAGATTTTCTCAAAGCAGAAACCCTGGAGAATAAAATGGTGGTGGATGCAATTATTTATGTTGCAGAATATTTGCACTTTTTATCAAAAGCATATTTTCAGGAAAAAATACACTAAAATGAATTTTAAAGCAAACAAACACAATAATATACCTAATTGTTAGTAAAATATAAAAGATTGGGTTGAGTCAAGTAAATAGATACCAAACATGTCAAGTCTTAACACTGGACATGCCAGTGGAATCACAAAGAGCTATAGTACTCCAAATCATCCATAGGCAACACTTTTAAAGCATTTACAGGTTATCAGTTTGGAGTTAACTATGTTTTATGGTCCTAGAGTTATATCTCTCTGCCGTTTGTGGTGATACCTCACATGTGAGGTGCAGTTGACATACAGTTTAAATACACGTGCTTGCCCTGTGCTGTGCTTTGTATATTGGGTGTGCACAGGTGTGCTTTGAAAAAATTAATACCTTTTATTGATGTAACGCCCTTCAGGGTAAGCTAGGGGGAGTTAGTTAGATAGAGGCTTGTTAGGAGCCTGGGTGCGAGTCAGCAAGGTTATCTTAGGTCAGGGCTGAGGGCTCTGCGGGTCAATTCTCTGTTACCTCACCCTGCTCTAGAAGTTGGAAAAGTTTCTAGAAGTCAGTGGGTGGTGGTGAGGTGGAGCTGGCATGCATACTTAAGGGACCTTGGCCAATCCCCAAGCAGAAAGCCTGGCATGGGGCCAGGACAGCTCTTAAGTATGATTGAGCCTGATCAACAAGTCAGTGTCGGGTGCAAGATGGAGTGAAGGTTGGAGTGTGGAGCCAGGAAGGGGGCCCAGGGAAGGCAGGAGGTGAAAAGGAGGATCTCTCTGCCTCAATGTCTTATGAGAGAGGACAGCCTGTGGAGCAGGGAAGAAGTCAGCCCAGCGTCAGGCCTGAAGGCAGCCACCAACCCACTAAGCTTACAGGAGAGACAGAGTGAGTAATCCTACACTCCCTTGGCCGGATAAGTGGAGAGAGCAGTCAGATGGAAAACTCAACTACAGGGGCGGACTGATAACTCATGGGGCCCCCGGGCAATAAGGGATCATGGGGTCCCTGTGTCCTTGCCCAAACTCAAAAAAGCCTATGAAAAAGGTACCAGGGGCATCTCATGAGGCCCCCTACTGACCCCGGGCCCAGTTTCCAAATGGTCAGTCCGCCCCTGCTCAGCTAGCTCCTCATCTGGGACTAATTTAAGTTGGCCGTTTCTGGGCCCCTTGCCCAGAGAATACCTTCTGTACAGCCAGATGAAGAGGAAGATTCACCTGGGCCCTGAGGAGGTACACCAGAGAGCTGGAATGCACTCAGAGGAGAGACTATTTTGTCCACATCTGTACATAATTGCTAAAGAGTTTGTCCTCAAGTTGCAGTTCCCTTTGGCATCCATACACCTTTCAACCCTATCCAAGTAATCAACCCCTTAATAAAATTGCAAAACCAAGCTCAAGGACTGCTGAATGCAATGTGTGGAAGATGGTAGGGGCGGGAACACAGAGAACCCTGTCCCATTCTGCATGTTGGGCAGTCAGGGTGGACTTTAGCAGTTTAGTTAGTAGCAGTGCCAGTGTGAACAATTAACCCCCGCCCCCACCCCCTCCACATGGTACCTGGGCAGCTGCCTCTACCGTCCACCCCTTTTACTAGCCCTGACAGGACTACAGAACACCTTCCTTATCATCTCCATAACACAGTGTAGAGATGTTCCATAGTCCACAGAGAGGTTGGCAACCAGGGATTTTAATTATCTATCTGAGTCATATAAGAAAAGAGTCATGTAAAGCAAATATTATCCCCTTTATGTTGAAATTATGAACCCATGCTCCTTCTAATGGCCAGTCACATAATTAATGCCAAGGCACAGGTCACATGACTAATGACAAAGGATTCTCGAAGCCTGACATTCACTTAAAAGCAGCCATTCAATGGATCTACCTGAATCTTCCCTTTATCTGCAGAGATTATGTGATCCTTGCGCCGAATACTCCACATATTTCTTCTTCTCCGCACGGAACCTCCGGAGCTACCACCGCGTTCTCTATTCTGCTTATAAGTCTGGAATAGCAGAATGCAGAAAATGATACATTTGAAATGTTCTCAGCGGGGGCAGACTGCAAGGAATACTCTGAGTAAAGATATAGACTTTTCTACAGTGTAATCCACCCGTCTACCAGGGGGATGGCCTTCAGTGTCATACATAGTCGTGGCCAGGAATACTAATTGTAGAAAATTCAGAGTGTGAACCTCACTGTGGGAAAAGGAGAGTGAACAGCATATATAAGTATAGATGAGAGAACACAGGCTTACCTGAACAGAGCCAACATTACTATTGAGATTTAATGGGAATATCACAGCAAACATAAAATTAAGATTTATAAGGTAAATCAGTACACTAAAGGAATTTTAAATTACGTTTTCTATTCCTTTTTATTACATTAAATTATTATTTTTACAAATTCGAATGATTACTTATCTTCATCTTTAGCCGCAATTTTGGGAAAATTAAGAAATTAAGTATGTTTTGTTTCACACACAGCATATGCATACTTACAATTACACCCCAAAACACATTCTGCTGTGCCTCCCAAGTATGGGGATACCACATGTTTGAGGCTTTTTCACAGCCTAGATGTATAGAGGGGCCAAAATCCAAGTAGCACCTTTTGCCTTTCAATGAGCATAAATTATGCATCTAATTTTCTGATTATCTACTGTTTCTTGGGTCCCTGAAGTGCCAGGACAGGAAAAACACCTACAAAATGACTACAGTTTGAAAAGGAAACTCCCGAAGGTATTTTCTGAAAGGCATGGAGAGTCTTTTGAAAAAATCATTCTTGCCACAAATTTGTGGAATATGTAAACTCTTTTTTTTTCACAAAGTCTTCAATAAAATATTTCTAAGACACAGCATAGACATACATAGAATTGCACCCAAAACACACTCTTCTACTTCTCCCAAGTATAGCAATACCACATGTGTGAGACTTTATCACAACCTAGCCACATAGAGGGGGCCCAAAATCCAATGAGCACCTTTAGAAATTAAAGGGACATACTGTAAATTATACATCCAATTCCCTGACTACCTATCACAACATGGAGGCCCTGGAGCACCATTCCAGCAGAAACACTCACAAAATGACCATATTGTTTAATGCAAACATCTAAGAACATCATAAGTCTTAGGAAAACTTTTTTTTTTTTTTTTTTGCCCACAGTTTTTGGAAAATGAGGAATGAAAATGTATTTTTTTACACAAATTTGTCAATAAGATATTTATAACACACATCATAGGCAAGCTTAGAATTACACTCCAAAACATGTTCTACTACTCCTCCAAAGTATGGCAATACCACATGCGTGAGACTTTTTCACAGCCTAACCACATAGAGGGGCCCAAAATCTAACGAGCACCTTTAGGTATTCTAGGGACATAAATTACATATCTAATTCCCTGACTACTTGTCACATTTTTGGTGACTCTGGAGCACCAGGACAGTAGAAGCAACCACAAAATGACCATATTTTGAAAAGCAAACACTCTAGTAAACACTATTGTCTAAGAGGTACAGTGAGTTTGAAACCTTCATTTTCTTGCCTAAAGTTTTGGGAAAATGTGGAATGAAAATTAAAATGTACTTTTTTTTACACAAAGTTGTCAATTAATAAGATATTCTAGCACATCATAGGCATCTTTGTGTATATGCCATAGAGAGGGCTTAATGTACCCAGCAAGGAACAGAGACAGAAACTCTTCTGGGAAGGCTTTTCTCAAAATTCAAGTGTGTCTGTAGGAATGTAGTCTCATCCAGCCAAGAGAGTATTTGTGAGGTCAAGTATGGATGAGAAGATCTGGCTCATGGTTTATGTTCCAATTCATCCTAATGGGCCTTCACTAAATTGTTGCTACAAGGTCTTGGTTGACATTACCACTAGGACTAATAGTGATGAGAAATCCCAAATTTTACATTGGGCACAAAAACAGCAAATGAGGGGAAGTCTCCCATTAGTGATACCTGTTCTAGTGGCAACTGGATAAAAGTGGAATTTCCCTCATTTCAGAGAGAATTTATCTCTTTTCCTGTTCAGACAAAGAGCACTTGTGAGGTCAGGTACAAATGTTGGATGAAAAGACCTGGCTCAGGGCTGATGTTCCAATTCATCCCAATTGGCCTTCTCCAAAAAGGCTGGAAGAGCATGATTTTCTAACATGTCTTTGTGTGATGTAGCATTAAAGTGGTTGTAAAGTCTCAAGGTTTTTTTACCTGCATGCATTCTATGCATGCAGGTACAAAGCATTCTGTGTGCATCAATGCCCTCAGCTCCCTCAATACTTACCTGAGCCCCATCGATATCCAGCGATGTGCATGGTAGCCTCAGCTGTCCCATGTCTCTGCCTCCTCATTGGCTGAGACAGCAAGTGGGAGCCATTGGGCATAAAAACAGCAAATGAGGGGAAGTCTCCCATTAGTGATACCTGTTCTAATGGCAACTGGATAAAAGTGGAATTTCCCTCATTTCAGGGAAATTGGCTCCCACTGTTGTCAATCACGGACACTCAGCCAATGAGGAGAGAGAGGGCTGGGGCCAGGCCGCAGCTCCACGTGTGAATGAACACATGGAGCTGTGGGTGCCCCCATAGCAAGCTGCTTGTTGTGGGGGCACCTGACAGAAAGGAGGAGCCAGGAGAGCCTGCAAGGGACCCAAGAAGAGGAAGATCCAAGCTGCTGTGAGCAAAAACACTACACACAGCAGGTAAGTATGTCATGTTTTTTACTTTACAATAAAAAAAACCTTTAGAATCACATTAACCTTCACTGGAAGCACCTGAAGTCAATCCTTTGCAGGGATGCCCACAAGCATTTGGCTGTACTAGATGCATTCAGCCAAAAGAACATTTGTGAGATCTTGTACCGATTTTTGATGAGAAGACCTTACTGACAACTGAAGCTCCAATTCATCCCAATGGGTCTTAACCAAACTGTTGCCACAAGGTCTTGGTTGCTATTGTCACCAGGAATATTAATGATGAGAAATCCAACATTTTACATTAACCACAAGAACAGCAGATGAGGGGAAGTCTTTTGTTAGGGATACCTGTTCTGATGACAACTGGCTAAAGTGTGGGTTGCAAGGGACCCAAGAAGAGGAGGATCCAGGTTGCTGTGTGCAAAACCACTGCACACAACAGGTAAGTATAACATATTTGTTATTTTACAGAACAAAAATAACCTTTAGAATCACTTTAACCTTCACTGGAAGCAGCTGAACTCAATCCTTTGTAGGGATGCCCACAAACATTTGGTGGTACTGGGTGCATTCAGCTAAAAGAACATTTATTTATTTCAGGTACTTCTATAGCGGCGTCAATTTACGCAGCGCTTTACATATACAGTGGGGATCGAAAGTTTGGGCATCCCAGCTAAAAATTTGTATTAATGTGCATAAAGAAGCCAAGGAAAGATGGAAAAATCTCCAAAAGGCATCAAATTACAGATTAGACATTCTTATAATATGTCAACAAAAGTTAGAGTTTATTTCCATCATTTACACTTTCAAAATAACAGAAAACAAAAAAATGGCGTCTGCAAAAGTTTGGGCACCCTGCAGAATTTATAGCATGCACTTCCCCCTTTGCCAAGCTGAGACCTGCCAGTGTCATGGATTGTTCTCAATCATCGTCTGGGAAGACCAGGTGATGTCAAGCTCAAAGGTTTTAAATGCCCATACTCATCTGACCTTGCCCCAACAATCAGCACCATGGGTTCTTCTAAGCAGTTGATATTAACTCTGCAGGGTGCCCAAACTTTTGCAGACGCCATTTTTTTGTTTTCTGTTATTTTGAAAGTGTAAATGATGGAAATAAAATTAACTTTTGTTGACATATTATAAGAATGTCTAATCTGCAATTTGATGCCTTTTGGAGATTTTTCCATCTTTCCTTGGCTTCTTTATGCACATTAATACAAATTTTTAGCTGGGTGCCCAAACTTTCGATCCCCACTGTATATATTTGTGAGATCTTATACCGATTTTGGATGAGAAGACCTGGTTGACAGCTGATGCTCCAATTCATCCCAATGGGTTTTAACCAAACTGTTGCCACAAGTTCTTGGTTGCCATTGTCACCAGGATTAATAATGATCAAAAATCCAACATTTTACACTAACCACAAGAACAGTAGATGAGGGGAAGTCTTCTGTTAGGGATACCTGTTCTGATGACAAATGGCTACAGTGTGCGTTTCCCCTCACTTCCATGAGAATTAGTCTTGCTTTCTGTTCCAATTCATCCCAATGGGCCTTCCCCATATACTGTAGTCACAAGGGTGTCTAACATGTCTTTGTATGATGTTGCATTCACAGAAACCTTCACTGGAATCACCTGAACTCAATCAGTTGTAGTGATGCCCACGTACATTTGGCCATATTGGGGTTGAGTTACGTAAGACAAAAAGGCTGCTAATGTTGCAGAATAATTTTCCACAGAACTTAGGGAATGCGGTGAAGCTCTACTGACTTCCATCATCCAATCGTGCAAAAAATGCTGTTTTTTTTAATATTTTTCTTGCACATGATTGGGTATTCTTACAAAGTTAAATTTCAGAAACATAAATATATAAATATGCAGTGCTAATAAAATCAAAATTAAAATCAAACAGAAATTGCACTATATCATATTAATATAGTAATAGAAAACCTTCAAAAATGGGCTCCCAAGGAAATGATGAGCCCAGAGAAAGCTTCCAATAGTTCAGTAGGTCTTTATTTCACAAAATTCCAGCATAAACAGATTAAAAGAACGAACTTACATCCGGATCCAATATGGCCACCGGTTGTCATTCAGGATGGCCTTGCGGTGTATGCACAGTAGTCAGGGGCACCTCTCTAACGCGTTTCGTGTACTTACACTTCCTTATTCGCTTAGCTCTGGGGAGAATTCTCTTTGAAAGAGCAACCTTCTATATCAAAAGTGAGCAGTCTATTTGCCTTTTGTAAAAAAACATAGTGTATTTTTCCTACGCAACCCTTACAACACCTTTAATTGTCAGATACCTTTGAGTACAAAACAACAAATTAACAAAGCCGATTCAGAATTTGACCTACTGGAATCCTTTCTATGTTGTTGTGTTGAGTTTACCTTGTATGATCTGTCACAATTTCGCTGCTTTTGGCAATTTCATTCTCTAAATAAAAAACATATTTCATATCTCACTTGTGATCTCTAAAGCCATCTATTCTCTCTACTGTTACTCTACTCTTGTCTCATACAGCCGGCTAGCACTGTGCCAATTTATAACATATATCTAATTTGAAGTAAACGGGATCAGTGACAGGATGATAAACTGGTTATTTTTACTGCAGTAATCCCTACACACTTCTATACATTCCACAGATCATGTAGCGGCTCCATTTGTATTCTTCACAAGGTTATAGTAAGGGCACAAGGCACTGAATGTACTCTACAGCCTAATGCAATCTTATATTTTCTTTTCTTCTTTTATCATCTTTTACTTTTTTTTCTCTTCATTTCTTTTTTTTGCTGTTTGTATTTTTTCATTGTTACCTATTTTTTCACCCTTTCTTTTTTTCTCTTTATTATTTAATTTTTTTTTCACTTTATTTTACTTTTATCATTTAATTTGCTTTTCTTTTCTTTTTATATTTTCTCGTTACTTTTATTATTCTAATACTTCTTTGCCATGTGGTTATAACAGGTATCAGCTGGTTTGTTGAGTTTCAAAAGGAACCAAACAGAAGATGTAATTGGCGCAAGAGAGGGAGTGATGGGCAGGGGCGGACTGACCATTTGGAAACTCGAGCACTGCCCGAGGGCCCGGGGTCAGTAGGGGGCCCCATGAGATGCCCCTGGTACCTTTTTCATAGGCTTTTTTGAGTTTGGGCAAGGACACAGGGGCCCCATGATCCCCCTATTGCCCGGGGGCCCCATGAGTTGTCAGTCCGCCCCGGTGATAGGTATAGAGTTCACACAGAAAGTCTTAGGAGATATATGAATAGTTCAGTTATTGGGGGGGGCAAGGGGTTTTTTCAGCAAAATAAGAGGGGAGGGAGAGTATATATATATATATATATATATATATATACCGCATTTGCCGGCGTATAAGACGACCCCCTACTTTTCCTGTTAAAATATAGGGTTTGGGCTATACTCGCCGTATAAGACTACCCCTCTTCCAACACACACCAAATAAAAATGAAAAAACATCAGATTTGATTTCAATATGGTATGCTATTTCAGTATGGTATTCCAATGATGGGGTGCTATTCCTCCCACTGACACCAATGATGAGGCACTATTTCATCCACTGACACCAATGATGGGGCTCTATTCCTCCCACTGACACCAATGATGGGGCACTATTTCATCCACTGACACCAATGATGGGGCACTATTCCTCCCACTGATACCAATGATGGGACACTATTCCTCCCACTGACACCAATGATGGTGCTCCATCATTAGTGTCAGTGTGTGAGGAATAGTGTCCCATCATTAGTGTTAGTGGGAGGAATAGAGCCCCATCATTGGTGTTAGTGGGAGGAATAGTGCCCCATCATTGGTGTCAGTGGGAAGAATCGTGCCCCATCATTGGTGTCAGTGGGAGGAATAGGTGTCCCATCAGTGGGAGGAATAGCGCCCCATCATTGGTATCAGTGGCAGCAATTGCGCCCCATCATTGGTGTCAGTGGGAGGAATAGCGCCCCATCATTGGTATCAGTGGAAGGAATAGCTGAGCGGCCACGCGACCATCGAGCGGCCGAACTGAAAGAAGGAGCAGCCGCGCTTCCTGGACCAGATCGTCGTGGGACCGGGACCGGAGCCAGGTAAGGTACAGCAGCCCCCTGCCCGCCCCTGTACTTAGTGTCCCTTCCGCCACCTCGCCGCCCCTTAAAAAAGTGCCGCCCTGACATCGGCTCGCCGTATGCCGGCGTATAAGACGACCCCCGACTTTTCAGAAGATTTGCATGGGTTAAAAAGTCGTCCTATATGCCGGCAAATACGGTATATATAGATATATATATATATCTATATATAGTGGGAGTGACGAAAGTATAAGGTTGTACAGGGCGGGTTATGCAGCTTGATTAGTACGAAGGGGGGGAGGAAGGAGTCTTGTAGTACAGGCAGTACTATGTAAAAGGGTGGCAGGTAGGAATAGATTATTTATATATATATAACAAATATATTATATATATATATATATATATCTGCAATGTGGACACCGTCGTGAGGCTTGCACTCAACCGGACTCTGTGTAGAGGAATAGAGGAGAAAGAGGTGCGCCAGACTAAGTGTAGTGAATTGGTAACAGTTTATTGCACACAAGATTTAAAAACTCATAAGACGTGGGTATATATCAGGTATAGGAGGGAGGACGTCATCTTAGTAACTACGCCTGCTGTCCTCGCTCCTTCTTTGGGACCCGCCTAGAGCGCCAGCCACTGTGAGAACCCTGGACCCTGGCACTCCAGCCATCCGCTGGTGATGTGCAGCTAAGATGACGTCCTCCCTCCTATACCCGATGCCTGATATATACCCACGTCTTGTGAGTTTCTAAATCTTGTGTGCAATAAACTGTTACCAATTTACTACACTTAGTCTGGCGCACCTCTCTCTCCTCTGAGTTTCAAAAGGATAGTATTGAGTCAAGGCCTAATTCAAGTGGCATGTATGCCCCTTTCTGCTTGCAGGAGGTCCCTGCTGGGCTGAGGAGGAGCATGGAAGCACAATGGCCCATTGCCCCTATGACATCTAACACTAAATGTAGTGCTAGGACCAGGGACGGACTGACAACTCATGGGGCCCCCGGGTAATTGGGGATCATGGGGCCCCTGTGTCCTTGCCCAAACTCAAAAATCCTATGAAAAAGGAACCAGGGGCATCTCATGGGGCCCCCTACTGATTCCGGGCCCTCGGGCAGTGCCAGCGTTTCCAAATGGTCAGTCCGCCCCTGGCTAGGACCAAGCACCAAATGGCATGACTACATGCTCTGACATTTTAACCTGTTTTGCTTACTTGCTGATAAATGTTCCCTTTTTGAAGATTTAATTTTTGTCTTAGAAATATCCTATTAATTGCCATTTTTGTATTGAACAAGCTGCAGTTAGAAGTGATTGGCTACCATGCACAGCTGCATCAGATTCTGAGTACTCCGGTATTAGTGAATTCCCCCCCCTCCCCGGTACATCTCAAAGCTGATCTTGATCTGATGTTCTTGCCACTTTCCTGTTTACACCTAAAGGGGTCTTGCAGACATGAACGGGACTCCCCCATAGGATATTCCTTGTCCCCAGGATTGGCCATGTTTACTTGCCCTTGAAGTAAAGTAGGTTCACAGTTCAAGATAGTTTTCAATGCTTTACTTGAAACTTGTAGGATACAAAGACAAAGGAGTTCAAATGATCAAAACTCACATGGGACTTCTTATCTAGCAGTCAATTGGTGGATCACACCTTCCAGTAGCCATTAAATAGCTTCCTTCTGGAGAACAGCAGCCACAAAAAAATAGGTTCTTATTATTATTATTATACAGTATTTATATAGCGCCAACGGTTCGCTCAGCGCTGTACATTATAATGGGAGACAGTACACGAGATAGTACAGTAACAATACAGTGCAACACACGAGGGGTTCGAGGGCCCTGCTCCTCGGAGCTTACAATCTAGGAGGGAGGGGATAGTGGTACGGGAGGAAATATTATGAATCTCTATTCCAGCGATGACTCTTGCAGAAGAAAAATATGAGTCCTTCTTGACCTCCAGGAAGGCTGAGTTGTCTGTGCCTTGAACAAGCCCACATTAACTTCCATAGGTTTCAATACTAACTACAGAACTCCACAAATCCCTTCTTTTGCTCTCTTCCCGTGCATATACAGGTGAAACTCGAAAAATTAGAATATCGTGCAAAAGTTCATTTATTTCAGTGCAGCAACTTAAAAGGTGAAACTAATATATGAGATAGACTCATTACATGCAAAGCAAGATAGTTCAAGCCGTGATTTGTCATAATTGTGATGATTATGGCTTACAGCTCATGAAAACCCCAAATCCACAATCTCAGAAAATTAGAATATTACATGCAATCAATAAAACAAGGATTGTACATAGAACAATATCAGACCTCTGAAAAGTAGAAGCATGTATATGTACTCAGTACTTGGTTTGGGCCCCTTTTGCAGCAATTACTGCCTCAATGCGGCGTGGCATGGAAGCTATAAGCCTGTGGCATTGTGGAGGTGTTATGGAAGACCAGGATGCTTCAATAGTGGCCTTCAGCTCTTCTGCATTGTTCGGTCTCATGTCTCTCATCTTTCTCTTGGCAATGCCCCATAGATTCTCTATGGGGTTCAGGTCAGGCAAGTTTGCTGGCCAATCAAGCACAGTAATCCCATGGTCATTGAACCAAGTTTTGGTGCTTTTGGCAGTGTGGGCGGTGCCAAATCCTGCTGGAAAATGAAGTCAGCATCCCCATAAAGCTCATCTGCGGAAGGAAGCATGAAGTGCTCCAAAATCTCCTGGTAGACGGCTACGTTGACCTGGACTTAATGGAGCACAGTGGACCAACTCCAGCAGATGACATGGCTCTCCAAATGAACACAGACTGTGGAAACTTCACACTGGACTTCAAGCATCTTGCAGTGTGTGTCTCTCCATTCTTCCTCCATACTCTGGGTCCTTGGTTTCCAAATGAGATGCAAAAGTTGCTCTCATCAGAAAACAGGACTTTGGACCACTGTTTTTCTTTAGCCCAGGTAAGACGCTTCTGACGTTGTTTGTTGTTCAGGAGCGGCTTGACAAGAGGAATACGACATTTGAAGCCCATGTCCAGGATCCGTCTGTGTGTGGTGGCTCTTGATGTACTGACTCCAGCCTCAGTCCACTCCTTGTGAAAGTCCCCAACACTTTTGAATGGCCTTTTCCTGACAATGCTCTCCAGGCTGCGGTCATCCCTGCTGCTTGTGCACCTTTTTCTTCCACACTTTTCCCTTCCACATAACTTTCTATTAATGTGCTTTGATACAGCACTTTGGGAACATCCAACTTCTTTTGCAATTACCTTTTGAGGCTTTCCCTCCTTATGGAGGGTGTCAATGATGGTTTTCTGCACAACTGTCAGGTCAGCAGTCTTTCCCATGATTGTGATTCCTACTGAACCAGACTGAGAGACCATTTAAAGGCTCAGGAACCCTCTGCAGGTGTTATGGCTTAATTAGCTGATTAGAGTGGGACACTTTGAGCCGAGAATATTGCACCTTTTCACAATATTCTCATTTTCTGAGATTGTGGATTTGGGGTTTTCATGAGCTGTAAGCCATAATCATCACAATGATGACAAATCACGGCTTGAACTATCTTGCTTTGCATGTAATGAGTCTATCTCATATATTAGTTTCACCTTTTAAGTTGCATTACTGAAATAAATGAACTTTGGCACGATATTCTAATTTTTTGAGTTTCACCTGTATTGACTTCTTTCCCAGCAGAATAATGCAGAATAATACCTCAATTCCATGTAGGAGCAATACATGCTATTTCTCACTAAGGCTAAAGGAAAAAATATTAGAACATGCAGGAGGAGATGGAGGCTTGGGGGTAAATTTGGGTACACACACACTTTAGGTTTAATACTGTCAGCCCTACAATTACTAATGGCTGATTTACTACATTTTTTTTTCTTTTAAAGTTTCCATTTTTATTAAATCACTTTGTTTCTACTGTAACCACAGTAACATCATTTTTGCTTTGCAGTTATTTTGGCCCATAGCCCAGACAGGTCCAATACATTAATAGATATTGAATACATGTACTTCTAGAAGAGTTCCCATGAGGACAAAATCTTTACTTTTTCTCCCAGAGACTTTAAAAGATTGCTGTTAACATTTTATCTGTGGGTCGAATATCATGCTTGGCTTCTGAATAAAATAATAGCTGTAATGTTTGTTCCTTCTTGCACAAAAACAAAGGAATGGATTATTTTACTAGCTGATCTTGGCTTCATTTTGAATGGGTCACCAAATGCCTTCCATTATCTCATGCCACCCAACTTTTGCGCTGTATCACTGCTTGTATTATACGTCTGTCCTTTAGCTAAAATAAAAGAAAAAATTGTCAGACTTCATGAAAAAACAAATGTAATATACCCACAGGTACCCACAACTAACAATGTCATAAGAAAATACACTGTCAAACAAAAAATAAAAGAAACTAGAAAAGCTACAATTTCTGGGGAAATTGTGTGAAGTGTTCTTGCCTCCACCAGTAGTCTACAACTGGAGTGGACGGAGTAACTGGGTGAAGTGGCTTGTCACTATGCTGTCTGCTCACACACCTGGGTTCCTGTGGCAACTCACTCTACAGCAAGGGCAAAGAAGAGCAGTTAAAAACAAACTGCTCCAACTTGCTCACTTCACTGGTGTCTTCAAACGGTTGTAGTTTAAAAATTATAAATCCTATACCGAAGAGCTTTATATTATGAGAATCACAAGACCCAGACCTACATTTTGTTGCATAGTACAGTGGGGCAAAAAAGTATTTAGTCAGCCACCAATTGTGCAAGTTCTCCCACTTAAAAAGATGAGAGAGGCCTGTAATTGGCATCATAGGTAGACCTCAACCATGAGAGACAAAATGAGAAAAAAAATCCAGACAATCACATTGGCTGATTTGGAAAGAATTTATTTGCAAATTATGGTGGAAAATAAGTATTTGGTCAATATCAAAAGTTCATCTCAATACTTTGTTATATATCGTTTGTTGGCAATGAAAGAGGTCAAACGTTTCCTGTAAGTCTTCACAAGGTTGGAACACACTGTTGCTGGTATGTTGGCCCATCCTCCATGCAGATCTCCTCTAGAGCAGTGATGTTTTGGGCTGTCGCTAGGCAACATGGACTTTCAACTCCCTCCAAAGGTTTTCTATGGGGTTGAGATCTGGAGACTGGCTAGGCCACTCCAGGACCTTGAAATGCTTCTTACGAAGCCACTCCTTCATTGCCCGGGTGGAATGTTTGGGATCATTGTCATGTTGGAAGACCCAGCCACGTTTCATCTTCAATGCCCTTGCTGATGGAAGGAGGTTTGCACTCAAATCTCACGATACATGGCCCCATTCATTCTGTCCTGTACATGGATCAGTCATCCTGGTCCCTTTGTGGAGAAACAGCCCCAAAGCATGATGTTGCCACCCCCATGCTTCACAGTAGGTATGGTGTTCTTTGGATGCAACTCAGAATTCTCTCTTCTCCAAACACGACGAGTTGTGTTTCTACAAAAAAGTTCTATTTTGGTTTTATCTGACCATATGACATTCTCACAATCCTCTTCTGGATCATCCAAATGCTCTCTAGCAAACTTCAGATGGGCCCGAACATGTACTGGCTTAAGCAGGGAGACATGTCTGGCACTGCAGGATCTGAGTCCCTGTTGGCGTAGTGTGTTACTGATGGTAGCCTTTGATACGTTGGTCCCAGCTCTCTGCAGATCATTCACTAGGTTCCCCCATGTGGTCCTGGGATTTTTGCTCACCGTTCTTGTGATCATTTTGACCCCACGGGGTGAGATCTTGCGTGGAGCCCGAGATCAAGGGAGATTATCAGTGGTCTTGTATGTCTTCCATTTTCTAATTATTGCTCCCACAGTTGATTTGTTCACACCAAGCTGCTTGCCTATTGCAGATTCAGTCTTCCCAGCCTGGTGCAAGTCTACAATTTTGTTTCTGGTGTCCTTCGACAGCTCTTTAGTCTTCACCATAGTGGAGTTTGGAGTGTGACTGTTTGAGGTTGTGGACAGGTGTCATTTATACTGATAACAAGTTCAAACAGGTGCCATTGATACAGGTAATGAGTGCAGGACAGAGGAGCCTCTTAAAGAAGAAGGTACAGGTCTGTGAGAGCCAGAAATCTTGCTTGTTTGTAGGTGACCAAATACTTATTTTCCACCATAATTTGCAAATAAATTCTTTCCAAATCAGCCAATGTGATTGTCTGGATTTTTTTTCTCATTTTGTCTCTCATAGTTGAGGTCTACCTATGATGCCAATTACAGGCTTCTCTCATCTTTTTAAGCGGGAGAACTTGCACAATTGGTGGCTGACTAAATACTTTTTTCCCCCCCGGTATGTCTCTGAAATATTAAAAATGAAGGCACAGTCGCAGTTTAGAAATTGCCCTTCAAATCTGAGGTGGCTAGAGTGGAGTTTCAATGAATGTCATCGGGCGGCGTGAGTTGCGAACAAATGGTCATATTGTGAAAACTATCAGGACTATGGCTTAGCCGTGGACATTTTTAGTGGCAGCAGGGATAGCTGAACATTTTGATATAAGATTTGTGTAGGTGGGCTTGAAAATGAGGGAGTGATGGCAGTTTAGAAATCATGTCCTGATTTTTCATCTCACACTCTAGCATTTGTCAGCTCCCACTCTAGTTTTGAACATTTCACCATTCATTTCTATGGGACCAATTTCACCACAAAAACGGCGATATTTCGTGAACCATTTGCGAAACGTTCCACAAAGTAAGAGCACACCAATGAGGAACAATCCGCACGTTTCGGTATATTACTGTCTATGTAGTGTAAAAACTGTGGGAGGAGTTAGGGTGGTAATTTGGCTATAATAATAAGAATATATATGTGAGATAACAGGAAGTGGTCGCCATGCAAGAACACTTAATAATAATTAAAAGGCATATATATGGGCTAATATAGCATTGATTACCCAAAAATTAGCCCAATAATTACCAATTTTTCAAAAAAGATTAACTTTGTATACATTGGTTCTATTTATTACACTGGCTTTCATCTATTTTTAAACAAGATTCAGCCATCGAAAAATTCTTTCAAACAAGATTTGCAATTTGTGAAAAATTTGTTAAACCAGGGCTTTTTTTCAGCAGGAACGTGGGAAAATGCACTTCAGGCACATCCATAACTGAATGTATGTAATGGCAAGGGGCATTTGGGGGTGCTTGGAGGTCCATTGATGTTAGCTTCTTGGGATCTTTTGTCTCTGGGGGGGGGTCTGTTGTTGAAGGAGGGGTCTATTGTTGCTGGGAGAGATCTATTATTGAGGGAGGGGTCTATTGTTGCTGGCTGCTGGAGGGTCTATTAATGCTTGCTGCTGGGAGATCTATTGTTGCTGAAGGGGAATTTTGTTTCTGGGGGATCTATTGTTCCTGGGAAGGGATCTGTTGTTGCCGGGGGTGTATTGCTGTTGGCTGCAGGGGGGCTGTTTTACTGCTTTTCTTGTGATCATTAACAAATTCCATACAAATGATTTGATAAAATGATACTTAGTTCTGTTTTCTAAAAGGGGCAGTACTAGGAGGTGCATAGGGGGTGAAACCAAAGGATGATGCTCGGAGGTGGGTAGGAGACCTATTCTCCTAGATAAAAGCCCTGAATTAAACAATATTTGCCCAACATCTATTCTTCGGTGGGAAAGTGCACTCAAAATCTCACCAGTAATGAAAACATCTTTTTTGCTCAAACCGTGGCCTGGAAGGTGCAAAAAACAGGTTCTTCCACAGGTTCCTCCACAGGCCTCTTCCACAGGTTCCTCCACAGGCCTCTTCCACAGGTTCCTCCACAGGCCTCTTCCACAGGTTCCTCCACAGGCCCCTCTGGGTTGTAAGACCAATACCAACCTCTTCTGCCCCAAATTCCTCTCACATCATTAGGACAAATGCAGAGCCTGTAGCCTTACATTGGATGATAGGACACCGTGGGAAAGTCAACTACCACAGTGTAGGGTAGAGAAGGAGAGTGCCAGCTGCTGGAGGAGCAGACGATTGACTAATTAAAGGTTCTTTTGGCTGCCTCCTAGACATAAACAAGCATTTATTAACTCTTTCAGTGTGGGGGCAGCCCCACTTCAAGGGAGCATATTTGTCCTTCTCACTGATGGGTTTTTAAGCCCATGTCCACCATTGTAAGCATTGTTCTCCGTGGCTCCTCTTCTGCTTTGCAGGAATGGCCATGTGTTGCTCTTCAAAAGGTTTCCTTGGGTAGGCTTGTACATGGAACTACGATGTATTTCATCAAAAACTACATTTCCCACCATCCTTGGTGTTGAATGGATAGGGGATGAGACCTTGACATATCCTTCTTATCTAGCACAGGACATTGAGCAAGGGAAAACACAAGCATTCCCTACCTCCATACTCTACCCCAATGGCTGAAAACCATTGAGAGATTGAGATTTGGTGGGGTAGTGTATGATTCCATCACTAATGACCGCAGTGACGCCAATATATCAGTGCCACTTCAACCATTAATATTCAGCATTATACCCTTGAAATGATTTGAAGAACCACCTGAAGGGAAATTAAATTTTCCCTCAATAGGATCAGCACAATAAGGGAGACTAGAGGCAGCCAGGGGCGGACTGACCATTTGGAAACTCAGGCACTGCCCGAGGGCCCGGGGTCAGTAGGGGGCCCCGTGAGATGCCCCTGGTACCTTTTTCATAGGATTTTTTGTTTGGGCACGGACACAGGGGCCCCATGATCCCCTATTGCCCGGGGGCCCCATGAGTTGTCAGTCCGCCCCTAGAGGCAGCATTTCATCTAAAGGTAAGTGTGGCTAAACATTCTGACCCTACACGGCACACACCCCGCATTTGACACACACACACTACACATGGTGTGCAAGGATGGACATAGGTTTAAATAAAAACACTTTTTCTGGTGTTCTGTGTGTTTTATTCATTTTGCGTACCCACATGCACTGCTGAACTGTTTCAGGGTCACAGGGAACTCTAAAACCAGATCACTGGGGAGCAGATGACTTCTCCTTTGCCGTACACAGTTTCAGCACCATGGACAGCATTTTGCCAACTACATGAATTCCCGTTATTTAACAAAATCACCCAAAACATCCCCAGAGAAATGAAAAATAGCTGCTACTGAAATATCAAGATTTGTCCTGAGAAGACTCCAACTAACAAGATTCTCCCAGTGACTGTCATACAACACATATGTAGCACTACCTGAGTTTTGGATCTCCCTAAAGCTCTGAACATCCAGGAAACATGTATTTTTTTCCACACTTTGCATTCGGAGTCAGTAAACAGTCCTTGATCTTGGTTTTGTGATTTTCTTAGAGGGGTTAAGAATTTTGATGGAGTCTAAGGGTACTTGAGATGCCCAAGGGAACTATAAACTTAAGGGGCAACTTTTGAGCAACTTTGTACAAAAAATGCGGATACAAACAGTCTCTCCTTTAAGAGCGTTAAAAGCTCTTTGGTGTACCTCCTCAGACCCCAGATAAATCCTCCTCTTCACCCAGCTGCCTGAGGGTATCACTGGGCATGGGGACCCAAGAGCTGTAGATTTAGAACCAGGGGCGGACTGACAACGCATGGGGCCCCCGGGCAATAGGAGATCATGGGGCCCCTGTGTCCTTGCCCACACTCAAAAAAGCCTACGAAAAAGGTACCAGGGGCATCTCATGGGGCCCCCTACTGACCCCGGGACCTCGGGCAGTGCCCGAGTTTCCAAATGGTCAGTCCGCCCCTGTTTGACACTGAGGCGGAATTACTAAAGTCAAATAGACTGTTTACATTGCAAGGGACATTGCATTTTTCAAGGGAGTTTATATGTTTCTTTGGAATATGCATTAGCAGATATTTATTATATGTTTATGGGTTGTTTATATTATTTTACATTATTATTTATACTGGCCCTTTAAATAATAGGAGGTCATATAGTGATTATATATGTTTTAATATTTTTAACATTTTTTTTAGATTATTTTATATTGATTGCACTTTATCGTTTTATTTTTTATGTGAATATTATTTTCATTTTTATTTCATATTTTTTATCGGCTATTTAATATGTTATTTGTCTCAATAATGGATATATCTGCAGAGATCGAGAGGTATTGTGTCACCAGAATGCTGCTTATCGATTGGTTGTTGCGTTGCTGCAATGCAGATTTAGTGTGTATACATGTTGGTATTCGACGTCTGTCATCCATGCCGCCCCTTGAAGACGTCGGGTGACGAAACGCGTAGGGCGGGGCTTAGTGGATGTGACGTCAGGACGCTCCTCGAGACTGTCAGCTGTGATCGCAGTGAGCGAGGCTCGTCCCTGCTTTAGCTTTTTGAGACTGATATTGCTGATATTGCTGGTGTCGGTTGGACACCTTTCTTGTGAGTGCATATTTAAGGCTACAATAAAAATGATCTTTGTTTTAATATACTGCACCATGATACTCTTCTTTGATTCCCTGAGCATTTCCAAAGCTATGAAGGCATGATGACCACTTGCAGTTAAGGCTGTTCCATGTGTGCTGATTTGGCTGATTGCAGTCTATTGCTCCTGGATACTCCAACAGATCATCGCTCCCAGAGCAATTGCTATTTTTGCTGATTTATAATTTGATCAGCAAATAGCTCTGGTAAATTTACCCATTTCATTGGGTGGTGGATTTTTCTACACAGTGTTTTTTCTTGTTTGAAGAGATTTTTTCAATCACTTATATTGGTGTTTGGACTTATATATGAATTACGGACATTTATAGATATATTTTTTATTTTACTTATGTATTTATTTGCATTTTCATGTGATTTGGTATTTAGCGCATTCCTTTATATATATTTTGTCACTTTCCTTTTCTTTGGTTAGGTTTGCAGCTTTATATATAATTTATTGGCGCTGTGTCTATATATTTACATCAATAATATAATCAAACCAAAAACACTGAAATGTGAAATATAGCGCCAAGTTCGCACATCGCTGAGCAAAGTCGCAAAATCGTTTTCAGTGTCTGATGAGGAATTTCCCCCACGAATCATTATCACTCAATTCTGCAAGTGGTTCTGATTTACTATCGCTGTTCTCTAGCCGGTCTAAAACCGATTTTGACCTAAAGGGACGCTTTTTGGACGCCATGGACGTTTCTCAGTTTCCAGGCAGAAAGAACAGTAAAAATGCAGGCAGGGCGCCGGACAAAGCACTCGGGACACAATGTGTGTGAAATGGTTTGAAACAGGAATGTTATACTATGTGATTTTAGTGATTATTGTGAATGTCACTTTTTGTCATTTTCAAATTTCCCGCCAGTTCCGTCCCCCTGTACGTCCCGAAGGGAACGGAACCCGGAAGACAGATGCCGGCATCCGCTGGTTTACATTGCCGGGGACACTGCAGGGGGGACATCGCGGGAGCGCAGGACAAGGTAAGTGATCGAGGGATCCCGGAGCAACGCTGCAGTGTATTCCCGAGTGTAGCTCGGGGTTACCGCTTGTGGTGCTGAAACTTTACCCCGAGCTACACTCGGGAATACCGCCAGGGAGGTTAAGGATTGGCACCTTTGGGGAGCGGGTACCCAAAATTGACAGGTATCCGCTCCCACTTCCGCTGCAATCGCCTAGGCGATTGGAAGCGGAAATTGACCCTCCCTCCCTTTAGTCTTCTGGGACATGGGACAGGACCATTCAGAGTGTGCAGCGCTACTTGCGCATGCGCAGTGAGCACCCGGCTGTGAAGCCGTAAGCTGTGACAGCCGGGTGCCGACAGCTAAAATGCCGGCGCCGGGAACACAGGACGGCCGGTGAAACAGGATGCGGGGGGGGGGGGGGAGAGCGTGGGATTGAAGGACAGGTGAGTGGCTGTTTTGTAGGGATCTTTCACATGGGGTGGACCCGTATAGCAGATCTGCTTGCTCAGCGGGGGATCCCTCCGCTGATCCCCGCTGAGACGGCGGATGTCAACTCCGTGTCCATTCCGCTGCTGCAGAACAGATACAGAACTGCTCACTCTCCTCAATGGGCGGCCGGATGAAAACGGACAGAAGGGGAATTGGATCCCCATCCATCCCTTTTTGGTGGATCAGATTGGATTGGATGACACATGTCCGTTTACACCCGCCGCTCCATAGAGGAGAATGGAGGTTCCGATCGGGTCCGACTGAAAAGCGGGCAGGTGGACCCGAACAGAACGCCTGAGTGAAAGAGCCCCTAAAAGTCAGCAGCTACAGTTTTTGTAGCTGCTAACTTTTATTTTTATACAGTTTCACTGGAATTCCACTTTAAGTTCCCATTAACATAGCAATACAAACTAAATAAATGGAGAAAAATGCTGGTTACCTTTTTAAGTGCTTATTTACTTGCTTAAAATGTATTCCTCCCACTCGGTGATGTTTGGGGGTGGGGGAGGGGGGGGGGGTGGAGAAATCTTCCCCCTGCATTGTATTTTAAATAGCTATGTCTGTGTGGGGCCAAAGACACTGAGACCGTCCAGAAATTCATAGACTCAGCCATTCTTAGACAATTGCGCGGTCATGCAACACTGTACTCATATGAAATTTTTATCATTTTTTTTTAGACAGATAGAGCTTTCTTTTGGTGGTATTTAATCACCTCGGGGATTTTTATTTTTTCTTAAACAAACCAAAAACAACTGAAAATTTTGAAAAAAATATTTTTTTCTTAGTTTCTGTTATAAAACTTTGTAAATAAGTAATTTTTGTCCTTCACTGATGTGCGCTAATGAGGCTGCAGTGATGGTCACTGATAGGCTGCACTGATGGGCACTGATAAGCGGCACTGATGGGCACTGATGAGGAGGCACTGGTAGGTGGCACTGATGGGCATTGACAGACATCACTGATGGGCACTGAAAGGCAGCACTCATATATGGCACTGATAGGTGGCACTAATAGGCGGCACTAACTGGCACTGATAGGTGGCACTGACTGGCACTGTTAGGTGGAACTGACTGGCACTGTTAGACAGCACTGATAGGCAGCACAGACGGACACTGATAGGCGGCACAGACTGGCACTGATTGGCAGCACTGATGGGTGGCATTGATAGGTGGCACTGACTGGCACTGATGGGTGACACTGAAAGGCAACTCAGATGGGCACTGATATGTGGCATTGATCTGCACTGGTAGGCACTGGCAGGTGGCATTGATGGACACTGACAGATGGCACTGCTGGAAAAAAGTATCCTTATACCAAAAAAAATTATTCGACATAGCGAACTCCAAGATCTCTATAATAAATTGTCTTTGAACCTTTTTAAATTTTGACTTATGTTTTAACGCCCACTTCACCGCTTTAATACCATCCTTCTGGTCAATACTGGTATATAAAGATTCTACATCAATGGTAACTAAAAGACAGTCACCAATGTCACCTACTGTTTTTAGAGTGTTAATAAGTTCACAACTGTCTCTTAAAAAAGATCGATTAGTTTTCACTATGGTCTGTAGAAAAAAATCTACATATTCTCCAATGCGGGCAAAAATGGAATTGATCCTGCTAACAATAGGCCTTCCAGGGGGATTAAATTTATCTTTATGTAACTTTTTTTGGATATATGAATTAAATTCTTTAAAACCGAATGGTTTGACTATTGACATTGATTTAAATTGTTTTCTGACCAATTTTTGATCGAATTTTTTTAATCAAATTTTTTGATCAAATTTTTTGATCGAATTTTCTTTCTTTGTTGATGCTAAATTTGTAGACCATCCTGTTTGTATACAATAATGATTTATTTCAATTGGAAGATTAAGATTGTTTTTTTGGTCTTCCATACAAATTGATATTATTATTTAGGGTGGCCACTTAACAGCATGTTGCCATCTAGTTGATTATTACAGACCGATATAATATAATTTAATTATTTTTATATATTTCTTTGGAATATGTATTAGCAGATATTTATTATATGTATATGGGTTGTTTATATTATTTGACAATTATAATTATACTGGCCCTTAAATAATAGGAGGTCATATAGTGATTATATGTTTTAATATTTTTAAAAAATTTTTAGATTATTTTATATTGATTGCATTTTATCGTTTTTATTTTTTATGTGAATATTATTTTCATTTTTATTTCATATTTTTTATCGGCTATTTAACCACTTCCAGTCCGGACACTTTTACCCCCTTCCTGTCCAGGCCAATTTTCAGCTTTCAGTGCTATCACACTTTGAATGACAATTGCGCAGTCATGCAACACTGTACCCAAATGAATTTTTTACCATTTTTTTGAGACAGATAAAGCTTTATTTTGGTGGTATTTATTCACCACTGGGATTTTTTATTTTTTTTGCTATGTAAATGAAAAAGTGCAAAAATTTTGAACAAAAGTGTTTTTTTTATAAAAGTTTGCAAATAAATAATATTTCATCATAAATCTTTGCCAAAATGTATTCTGTTATCTTTTTAGTAAAAAAAAAATTAGTTTATAACCAAAAATTATAATTTTTAAACATTTTTTTTACATTTTTATTTTATTTTTTTATATTATTATTATTATTTTTTTTTTTACATACTGTCACCCAAGCAGTACAGTGTCACCATGGTGACACTGTACTACTTGTGGGGGGTGATGAAGATTTTTTTTTTTTTTCTTACTGATTGCTTTTACACCCATATAGGATGTAAAAGCAATCATTTCTCTTTCTCTCTGTCTGCATTCCTGCACTCATTGAGAAGTACTGAGTGAGCTGTGATTGGTCACAGCTTGTCACATGGTACAAGGCTGTTGTGAATAGCCTTGTACCATGTGACCTCTGTGATCATTCACAGATTTCACACGTAGTAAGCAATGATGTCACAAGTGACATCTTGCTTACTACTTTGCATGTGATCACTGATTGGCCAATCAGTGATCACATGATCGGGACCTCGTACAGAGGTCCTGTCCGACGATTGGTGTTTCACTGTGTCCGGAGGACACAGCGGGCACCGGATCACGGTGCTGCGCGCTCCCAGGGAGCGTGCACAAGCAGGGTGCGGGGAGGCCGTTCATAAATGGCCACCCGCCCCTGCACTGCCACCGTCCAGCCGTTTATATGCAATGGCCGGTCGGGAAGTGGTTAATATGTTATTTGTCTCAATAATGGATATATCTGCAGAGATCGAGAGGTATTGTGTCACCAGAATGCTGCTTATCGATTGGTTGTAGCGTTGCTGCAATGCAGATTTAGTGTGTATACATGTTGGTATTCGACGTCTGTCATCCATGCCGCCCCTTGAAGACGTCGGATGACGAAACGCGTAGGGCGGGGCTTAGTGGATGTAACGTCAGGACGCTCCTCGAGACTGTCGGCTGTGATCGCAGTGAGCGAGGCTCGTCCCTGCTTTAGCTTTTTGAGACTGATATTGCTGATATTGCTGGTGTCGGTTGGACACCTTTCTTGTGAGTGCATATTTAAGGCTACAATAAAAATGATCTTTGTTTTAATATACTGCACCATGATACTCTTCTTTGATTCCCTGAGCATTTCCAAAGCTATGAAGGCATGATGACCACTTGCAGTTAAGGCTGTTCCATGTGTGCTGATTTGGCTGATTGCAGTCTATTGCTCCTGGATACTCCAACAGATCATCGCTCCCAGAGCAATTGCTATTTTTGCTGATTTATAATTTGATCAGCAAATAGCTCTGGTAAATTTACCCATTTCATTCGGTGGTGGATTTTGCTACACGGTGTTTTTTCTTGTTTGAAGAGATTTTTTCAATCACTTATATTGGTGTTTGGACTTATATATGAATTACGGACATTTATAGATATATTTTTTATTTTACTTATGTATTTATTTGCATTTTCATGTGATTTGGTATTTAGCGCATTCCTTTATATATTTTTGGTCACTTACCTTTTCTTTGGTTAGGTTTGCAGCTTTATATATAATTTATTGGCGCTGTGTCTATATATTTACATCAATAATATAATGAAACCAAAAACACTGAAATGTGAAATATAGCGCTGAGCAAAGTCGCAAAATCGTTTTCAGTGTCTGATGAGGAATTTCCCCCACGAATCATTATCACTCAATTCTGCAAGTGGTTCTGATTTACTATCGCTGTTCTCTAGCCGGTCTAAAATCACTTTTGACCTAAAGGGACGCTTTTTGGACGCCATGGACAGTTTCCAGGCAATAAGAACAGTAAAAATGCAGGCAGGGCGCCGGACAAAGCACTCGGGACAAAATGTATGTGAAATGGTTTGATACAGGAATGTTATACTGTGTGATTTTAGTGTATTTAGTGAATGTCACTTTTTTTCATTTTCAAATTTCCCGCCGGTTCTGTCCCCCGTACGTCCCGAAGTCGCAGGGAACGGAACCCGGAAGACAGATGCCGGCATCCGCCAGAGGACATTGCCGGGGACACTGCAGGAGGGACATAGCGGGAGCGCAGGACAAGGTAAGTGATCGAGGGATCCCGGAGCAACGCTGCAGTGTATTCCCGAGTGTAGCTCGAGGTTACCGCTTGTGGTACTGAAACTTTACCCCGAGCTACACTCGGGAATACCGCCAGGGAGGTTAAGGATTGGCACCTTTGGGGAGCGGGTACCCAAAATTGACAGGTATCCGCTCCCACTTCCGCTGCAATCGCCTAGGCGATTGGAAGCGGAAATTGACCCTCCCTCCCTTTAGTCTTCTGGGACATGGGACAGGACTATTCAGAGTGTGCAGCGCTACTTGCGCATGCGCAGTGAGCACCCGGCTGTGAAGCCGTAAGCTGTGACAGCCGGGTGCCGACAGCTAAAATGCCGGCGCCGGGAACACAGGACGGCCGGTGAAACAGGATGCGGGGGGGGGGGGGGGGGAGAGCGTGGGATTGAAGGACAGGTGAGTGGCTGTTTTGTAGGGATCTTTCACATGGGGTGGACCCGTATAGCAGATCTGCTTTCTCAGCGGGGGATCCCTCCGCTGATCCCCGCTGAGACGGCGGATGTCAACTCCGTGTCCATTCCGCTGCTGCAGAACAGATACAGAACTGCTCACTCTCCTCAATGGGCGGCCGGATGAAAACGGACAGAAGGGGAATTGGATCCCCGTCCATCCCTTTTTGGTGGATCAGATTGGATTGGATGACACATGTCCGTTTACACCCGCCGCTCCATAGAGGAGAATGGAGGTTCCGATCGGGTCCGACTGAAAAGCGGGCAGGTGGACCCGAACAGAACGCCTGAGTGAAAGAGCCCCTAAAAGTCAGCAGCTACAGTTTTTGTAGCTGCTAACTTTTATTTTTATACAGTTTCACTGGAATTCCACTTTAAGTTCCCATTAACATAGCAATACAAACTAAATAAATGGAGAAAAATGCTGGTTACCTTTTTAAGTGCTTATTTACTTGCTTAAAATGTATTCCTCCCACTCTGTGATGTTTGGGGGTGGGGGAGGGGGGGGGGGGTTGGAGAAATCCTCCCCTTGCATTGTATTTTAAATAGCTATGTCTGTGTGGGGCCAAAGACACTGAGACCGTCCAGAAATTCTTAGACTCAGCCATGTCACCTTTACCTTAGAAACATCTAAAAGGTAAGACATTTTTTTAACCCCTTGCCTACCGGACACTTATACCCCCTTCCTGCCCAGGCCAATTTCCAGCTTTCAGCGCTGTCGCACTTTGAATGACAATTACGCGGTCATTCAACACTGTACCCATATGACATTTTTATCATTTTTTTTTAGACAGATAAAGCTTTTTTTTGGTGGTATTTAATCACCTCGGGGATTTTTATTTTTTGTTAAACAAACCAAAAACCACTGAAAATTTTGAAAAAAATATTTTTTTCTTAGTTTCTGTTATAAAATTTTGTAGATAAGTGATTTTTCTCCTTCACTGATGTGCGCTAATGAGGCTGCAGTTATGGTCATTGATAGGCTGCACTGATGGGCACTGATAGGCGGCCCTGATGGGCACTGATGAGGAGGCACTGGTAGGTGGCACTGATGGGCATTGACAGGCAGCACTGATACATGGCACTGATAGGTGGCACTTATAGGTGGCACTGACTGGCACTGTTAGGTGGCACTGACTGGCACTGATAGGCAGCACTGACAGGCACTGATAGGCAGCACTGATGAGCACTGATAGGTGGCACTGACTGGCACTGTTAGGTGGCACTGTTAGGCGGCACTGATAGGCAGCACTGACGGGCACTGATAGGCGGCACTGACGGGCACTGATAGGCGGCACTGGCTGGCACTGATAGGTGGCACTGATTGGCAGCACTGATAGGTGGCACTGATTGGTATTGATAGGTGGCACCGATTGGCATTGATAGGTGGCACTGATGGGTGACACTGAAAGGCAGCTCAGAATGGCACTGATATGTGGCATTGATGTGCACTGGTAGGCACTGATATGTGGCATTGATGTGGCACTAATGGGCACTGGCACGAGGCACTGATGAGCACTGACACAAGGCACTGATGGGCACTGGCACGAGGCACTGATGAGCACTGACACAAGGCACTGATGGGCACTGGCACGAGGCACTGATGAGCACTGACAGCTGGCACTGATGGACACTGACACAAGGCACTGCTGGGGCTACACTGATCATCAGTGTACATGTCCCCTCCGCGGAAAGCTGATTACCGGCTCTCCTCTCCTCTCGAGCTGTCAGCGTGACAGCATTTCCCTGTTTACATGTGATCAGCTGTGATTGGACACAGCTGATCACATGACCGAGCCGACATCTTCGGCTCTTTCTGTGATCGGTGCTCCCGGAGCCGTGCATGCACGCTGAGAATGGGAGGACGTCATATGACATCCTCTCAGAACGAGAGAACCACCTTGCGTCCGTCATATTCCTATATGGCGGGAGGGAGGTGTTAAAAAAACAGAATGGATGAAACCGATGTAGACGGATAAAAAACGTATGTAAACGGATGTAGACGGATAAAAAACGTATGTAAACGGATGTAGACGGATGAAAATGGATTTACCAGAACACTAGTAAAATAGAAATAATCAATTAGCAATGTTTAGCAGATTATACAGTCTTGAGTAGTAAGCTTCAACTATTTATTTGCAACACCAGTAGCAAGAGGTGGAAGAAAAGACTTGTTGACTTAACAGCTCCTTCCGTGCCACCGGCACTGCAACAGGGCATGCAGAGAAATAGATTGAATAACAATAGCCTTAGAAGAGAAGAGGTCATTTTAACTAGAGATTGCAACTTGAGTCCTGCAGTGTTTAAAGCTCTTGATATGGTGGTATCCGTTGTCTTCTGCTAGCAATGGTGGGGTCCATAAGCATTAGTAAATACTGTTATTTCAATGAAGTTAAACAGATAGGCGGTGGTGCTGCTCAAAGCAAAGGTTTCCTGGTATCTGAGGTGTAAAGGTGTCTGCATGCAGTGTCTCTAGAGTGGTGACAGAAAAAGGTTGGGCATCTGTCCGCTCACCATACCCATGGATAGCACGGCCTCCCAGCAATAAGAGTTCTTGCCCCGGCTCTTGGCTGTTTTCAGAAAAGTGCAGTGTTACCCTGATGGCCTTTCAACACAGTGAGCAGAGATGTCTGTGTGAAGACCAGACAGTGACAATCCTGATGCAGAGAAGTTGATGTGATCCCAGTGTGGTGATTGGCAACGCAGCAGTAGGCAGAAATCTGTCTCTGGAGGAGAGCGACAGCCCCCCTGTGTTCAGTTCTGAATCCCACACCAAGAGAGCAAGCCAGTTCCTTGCTGTAGAATATATTTGCTCTCCCAGCAACCTTCTGGTTCCCCAGCTCTCTTGTAGTTGTAGTTCAATCAGCACTCAAAAATACAGTATGTATTGGCTATAGGACTACAGGTCCCAAGATCATCTGCTGTCAGAAGAACTGGATCCACTCTGCTAACAGGAAGTGATGTAGCAGTCCCAGTACTGGGGGCTAGAGGGAAATGGCTTAATCATAGTATCATCTGCAAATGTCCCTGAAAAGCATAATGATATAGCCAGCACCTGACATGGCTACATGAAGTTGCGGGGAGGAGGAGCAACCAGCTCAGCATGTGAGTGATGGAGGCCGAGGGTGGTGTAGGAGTTATCATGCCCCCCCTGGGCAGCTGAGCTTCTATTATATGGACCTTAGCAGCAGTATAGGGCTGCTCCCAGAGTCCTGTCCTGCAACCATGTAGAAGCTAGGCTTTGCAAGAATGTTGAAGTGGCTCTCTTCTTACTTTTGGATAAATTCTGGAAGGAGCCCATTGTCCGTAAAGGCTGCTGGGAGAGCTAATGTTCTGCATGGTCTCTCCCGAATTGTTCCTGAGTTGGTGCTGGGTCAAGGGTCTTGGGTCTTTAGCAGGAAGTGTAGGTGAATATTCCTCCTGTAGAGGGGCCCAAGAATCTTAATATGACCTCCCATCACCAGGAGGCATTAACTCCTGCTAACAAACTCATCAGCTTACTGCTTGTCCTTTCATTGTTCAGTCAGTGTTACTTCAAGTGTAACTAAAGTCCTCTTCGTAACGGGTGGGCTTTTGCCATAATGTCTAAGAATGAATAATAACCTCAACCGTACCCTTCAACTTAAAGTGCAGCTAGATTGTGAAAGCTGTGTCCATACTGTATATAGCCAAACCTGGGGTTAGAGGATAAGTTCACCTTCAGTTAGTTTACAGTCAGTTCAACTCCCCCCCCGGGCTGCTGGTATAGTAGTCCATACAATACAATACACAGGCCCAGAGAGAGTATGCCTCATAATGCTCCCAGTGGTAAGCAATCATTGGTCAATGCAGCCACAAGACCATGCTGATCATTGAGAAGAATCTCAGGCTTCTTCTATCGGCAAGGTATCCCAGAAGGAAGAAATCGCTGGACTGCTACACCGGCAGTGTGGGGCATTACTGACCAGGGACGGACTGACAACTCATGGGGCCCCCGGGCAATAGGGGATCATGGGGCCCCTGTGTCCTTGCCCAAACTCAAAAAAGCCTATGAAAAAGGTACCAGGGGCATCCCATGGGAGCCTCTACTGACCCCGGGCCTTCGGGCAGTGCCCAAGTTTCCAAATGGTCAGTCCGCCCCTGTTACTGACATATCATGCCTTGTCCCACATTATGACTTGGTGCCTAGCGGCTTTTAAAGTTTTTTTGTTGCCTTTGCCTGGTTGGGTTGATTTCCTTTCACTTCCTGTCCTGGAAAGGCAGCAGGAAATGAGAAGAGATGAAGGAAATCCCCATTTTTTACAGTTTTAACACATGTCTAAACTGGACGATTTCCCCTCACCTCTTTTTCTAGTGATCCAAAAATTTGGGATTTGGCATTACTTTTTGTCTTGATACCAGTGGACACCAGGACAAATAGAGAGGGTGAATTGACCCAGTGGGGATACCGACAGCAATAAAACCTGAAATAAGTGGAAACAAGGTGCTGGATTCCAATTATTAGCTATAGCGAGAGGGATTCATCATACATTTTATTGTAAATTGTAAAAATCACAAACTAAAAAGGTAGACTCTCACTGCACTCCCACCACATATGAAGGTATGTTCCTCTCTCCTGTCCACATATCCATCATTCCATAAAGGGTAAAGGAAATATCCTATGAAGGGATTCATGGTCCCTATGACAGCTGGTAAATGCTTTAAAGGTTTCTTCTTGAGAGTAGCTGGAGAACGAGGATTTATGAGCAAATAAAAATAACGCAGATCATTCTTCAAGGAGATCTCTTGTCCTAAATCTCCAGCCCACACCTTCATATATAAGGGGTGATAGGTATGAGATAGGGATAGTAATAATTTATAGATAGTAGAGAGTGAATGCCTAGAGGCCTCTGAGCAGGAGCACAGACTCTCAAAATCTGTCAAGAAGCAGTGAATGGAGTTAGACCACTTCAATAGTGTGCTAACACAAGATAGATGGGAAAATGTGAGCCTGTCCTGGTTCAGTGTACCTGTGGTGGGGGAACAAGCAGGAAGGCTTGATCAAGGGTGAACCAGATATTTAGCCATTGGACATGGGGACCAAAGGAACGGTCCCAGGGAAGCAACATGAAGCCCAGAGGGAAAGGTCAGGTTGTCAAAAAGAGATGTTAACAGGCACAGATCTGAGGAAAGATGGGATTGATGAGAGGATATATACCAGAGAAATGCTACATTTTAGAGCTGTCACCAGAACAAGAAATATAGGGGAAATCTTCCAGATTAGAAATGTATTCTGGTGAAAACTGTCTAAATCAGCAATGGGCAAACTACGGCCTGGCGGACCTTTTAATCCGGCCCGCGGAGCTAGGCTCCCGCTAGGCTCCTCTCACAGTCCGCCCTGAAGACCGGTGTAGCATGAAAATCTGTCTCCTATGGGGATCTGTCCCCCTCGACGTATCTGCGCATGTGCCGGAGATCGCCGATCGGCTGCTAATGCCTGAAACTGGCACATGCGCAGATACGTCGAGGGGGACAGATCCTCATAGGAGACAGATTTTCATGGTACACCGGAACGGCGCGGGAACACGGCGAGAGGAACGCGTGGAGCAAAGGTAAGTGAATTGACACAGGGGGGACTTGGGGACTTAATATGGGGGATGAATTAATATGGGGAATGAATTACTATAGGGGGGATGAATTACTATAGGGGGGATGAATTACTATGGGGGATGAATTACTATGGGGGATGAATTACTATATGGGGGATTAATTACTATATGGGGGATGAATTACTATGGGGGATGAATTACTATATGGGGGATGAATTACTATAGGGGGGATGAATTACTATATGGGGGATGAATTACTATGGGGGATGAATTACTATATGGGGGATGAATTACTATGGGGGATGAATTACTATGGGGGATGAATTACTATATGGGGGATGAATTACTATGGGGGATGAATTACTATATGGGGGATGAATTACTATATGGGGGATTAATTACTATATGGGGGATGAATTACTATGGGGGATGAATTACTATGGGGGATGAATTACTATGGGGGATGAATTACTACGAGGGGGAGAAATGCTACATTTTAGAGCTGTCACCAGAACAAGAAATATAGGGGAAATCTTCCAGATTAGAAATGTATTCTGGTGAAAACTGTCTAAATCAGCAATGGGCAAACTACGGCCTGGCGGACCTTTTAATCCGGCCCGCGGAGCTAGGCTCCCGCTAGGCTCCTCTCACAGTCCGCCCTGAAGACCGGTGTAGCATGAAAATCTGTCTCCTATGGGGATCTGTCCCCCTCGACGTATCTGCGCATGTGCCGGAGATCGCCGATCGGCTGCTAATGCCTGAAACTGGCACATGCGCAGATACGTCGAGGGGGACAGATCCTCATAGGAGACAGATTTTCATGGTACACCGGAACGGCGCGGGAACACGGCGAGAGGAACGCGTGGAGCAAAGGTAAGTGAATTGACACAGGGGGGACTTGGGGACTTAATATGGGGGATGAATTAATATGGGGAATGAATTACTATAGGGGGGATGAATTACTATAGGGGGATGAATTACTATGGGGGATGAATTACTATGGGGGATGAATTACTATATGGGGGATTAATTACTATATGGGGGATGAATTACTATGGGGGATGAATTACTATATGGGGGATGAATTACTCTATGGGGGATGAATTACTATGGGGGATGAATTACTATGGGGGATGAATTACTATGGGGGATGAATTACTATATGGGGGATGAATTACTCTATGGGGGATGAATTACTATGGGGGATGAATTACTATATGGGGGATTAATTACTATATGGGGGATGAATTACTATGGGGGATGAATTACTATATGGGGGATGAATTAATATGGGGGATGAATTACTATATGGGGGATGAATTACTATATGGGGGATTAATTACTAAATGGGGGATGAATTACTACGGGGGATGAATTACTATATGGGGGATGAATTACTATGGGGGCTGAATTACTATATGGGGGATGAATTACTATGGGGGATGAATTACTATGGGGGATGAATTACTATGGGGGATGAATTACTATATGGGGGATGAATTACTAGATGGGGGATGAATTACTATGGGGGATGAATTACTATATGGGGGATTAATTACTATGCTTACTATGGGGGAATATTACTATGCTTACTATGGATGACACATACACATCATTCATCTACTCTTGGTCCGGCCCCCGGGTCCAATATATGAACCCATTGCGGCCCTCAAGTCAAAAAGTTTGCCCTCCCCTGGTCTAAGTGGAGGATTCTCTTCTCTTCTTCTCACTTTCTGTCACCTCTCCAAGGCAGAAAATGTAGGAAACATACCCTAACAGGACACATTTGGAGGGCTCAAAGATTACTTATGCCAACTTAACATTGGTAGCAAAAAATAAAAAAGAAGCTAAGCAGAAAGTCTTTCTTGGTACTGGCGGTCACCAGGACAAATAGAGAGGGTGAATTGACCCAGTGGGGGCACAGACAGAAATAAAACCTTAAATAAGTAGAAAAGAGGTGTTGGAGTCAAACTATTAGTAAATCATTTGGATTAAGATACAGCCCTGGGATTCCGATAAGGCATTACTGTTAGACCATTGGTTCCAAGACAGAAAGTGATGCCAAATCCACATTTTTACAGTTGCCACCAGAACAAGAGGTGAGGGGAGATCTTCCTGTTTGGACATGTGTTCTGGTGGCAACTGTCCAACAGGGTAGTTCCTTCACTTCTTATCACTTCTTATTGTTTCTCCATGACAGCAGATGAAGGGAACTTACCCCAACAGGACACATTTTAGAGGGCTCTTAAAGATCTCCCCCTACTTCAGGGCTATAAAACAGATACAAAATGGTTGTTAAACAAGTGAATTCCTCTGAATTTACAACTATAGAAATAAAAGCAGCTAGCTGGAAAGTCTGATTTGGTACCAATGGTCACCATCACCAGTGCAAATAGAGAGGATGAACTGACCCAATGGGGGAAAAGACAGCAATAAAACAAATATAAAAGAGATGCTGGATTTAAATTATTGGTAGGATATTTGGAGACCTGTAGTAGGACGACTCTCAACAAAACCAGGGTAACCCAGAGTTGAAATTCCATATATACAAAGTCTAATGAGAGCTCCAAACAAAAGGTCTAGGAGTCCAAAGTCTTTTAATCCAATTTTTAATTAACTGGGTTTTAATGCCAGGAATTTGTGTAGATTCTCTATCACATGACCACTGTGATTGGTTCTCACATCAGTCATATGATCAGGAGCGCATCCACTAGCTCCCAATCAGAAGTTGTGGCCAAGAGCTGTTGGAGATAGCTTGGCTAGTGTACAGTGCATATGCTTTCATCACAGAACCTCTGGCTGCCATGGATGCATACCTTATGGCCCACTTTTCCTGCTGTCGCACAGGGCCAACATTGGAAATCTCGGAACTCCCAGAAAGCCTACCTGACAGGACCCCTCCCACATAAAAGGGTCGAGGCCTATGCCCAATCGCCCCTCATCCTAGCCCATAGGCAGTGTGCCCCATGGAGACATTTGAGTGTGGTAAAGTTGAACCCAAAAGTCATTAGCCTCTTTTCTGCCTCTGGCCTCCAAGTTGAACAAATGGAGTCCAGGGAAATTTTTTTCAATTGTTTCAGAGCACAGTGCCCTTAATTTGTGAGTCCCCTCTCTGCATTGAGGACCCCTAGCTAAACTGGTAAGGCTGGGCTTGGTACAGGAGGGCTGGTGGAACCCCCTTTGTTGGCAGCCATGCTGCCACATACACAAGTTACATGTTTGGCAAGAGGTCAATATTTGTATATTAGACGATAACAAAACACAACAGGAAACAGCCAACACATTCCAGGTGCTCAGAGATCTCTCCCTTCTTCGGGGCTATAAAATAAAAATGATGGTAAATTTAGAGGAATTCATTAATTTACAATAATTGTTATTTCTTTTTTATAGCCCATAACAAAAAATCTTTGAGTCCCCAAAACATGTTGGCTGTTTCTTGTTGTTCTGTTGGGGACATATAACAATATTAACCACTTGAGCTCCAGAGGATTTACCCCCCTTAATGACCAGGCCTCTTTTTGCTACTCGGCGCTGCACTAATTCAACTGATAATTGCGCGGTCATGCAATGCTGCACCCAAACGAAATTTACGTCCTTTTTTTCACATAAATAGAGCTTTCTTTCGGTGTAATTTGATCACCTGTGCGCTTTTTATTTTTCAAGCTATAAACACAAAACTGCCAAAAATTTTGAAGAAAAACAATATTTTTTATTTTCAGCTATAACAAATATATAGTAAACTCAAAGTTGGTTATAAATTTAGGCCAAAATGTATTCTGCTCCATGTTTTTGGTAAAAAAAATCCCAATAAGTGTATATTGATTGCTTTTTGTGGAAGTTATAGCGTCTACAAACTATGGTATAGATACTGCAATTTACGCCATTTTTCTGCTATACAGCGCTGCACTAGTTTAACGGACAATTGCGCGGTCATGCAATACGGTACATAAATGAAATTTACATTGTTTTTTTCCCACAAATTGAGCTTTCTTTCGGTGGTATTCGATCGCCTGTGTGGTTTTTATTTTTTGCGCTATAAAAAAAAAGCTGACAATTTTGAGGAAAAAAAAACAATATTTTGGACTTTTTGCTATAAAACATGTCCAGTAAAAAAAAATGCAAAAATCAAATTTAGTCATAAATTTCTGCCAAAATGCATTCTGCAACATGTCTTTGCTAAAAAAAAAACCCCAATATGTGTAAATTAATTGGTTTACGTGAAAGTTATAGCGTTTACAAATGGCGGGAAAGATACTGGGATTTTTAGGGTTTTTTTTATACTAATAATGGCGGCGATCAGTGAATTATGGCGGTGATCAGGGACATATGGCAGCAACAAGCGACTTATGGCAGGACTGCGGCGGACATTCTGACATTGGTGGGTACTAACTTGGGGTCACTGACATCCCCAAAAACACTAATACAGTGATCAGTGCAAAAAAAAAAAAAACTGACACTGTACTAATGGCAATGGGGAGGAAGGGGTTAACTTTATTTTGCAGGGAAGGGTTATGTGAGGGGACTGTTTTACTAGGGGGCGGGGGTGTGTACTGGGCGGGACAAGGCTGATCGAGAAAGAAAAACTCTTCTTTCTTGAACAGCTCATCCTCGAGCTGACAGGGAAGTGACAGACAGCACAGCTACTGCAGCTGTGCTCTCTGTCACTGTTTGCCGCCGATCGCCGGGACATAAGGAGCGACTGTGACCTGGCGACTGACATCTGCGGCGGTGATCCGCGGGACAAATAGGATGGCGGTGCGCCTCACGCGCGCCCCCTATTTGTTTACAAAACACACGTTTTAAAACGTGGTTTTGCCTGTGAGTGCCGCCCTGGCGCCGTGTATGTACAGTGGCTGGGCGGCATGCGGTTAAAAGACTTTGAACCCCTAGACCTTTTATTTGATGCTTTCATTAGACTTTGCATAGGGGTAATAAAAACCCAACAGGGGAAATAACCTACCCCCACTCTATTCTCACTATTAAATAAATAAATAAATAATCCAAAAAAAGTTTTGACTATAAATACGCTCTAAGTACAACAAATGACTTTCCTTCTAACTTTATCAGCAGTGCCTCTACTACTAACGTAGAGGACAGAAGGCTGTGAATATCAAATGGTTCTTCAAAATAGCCGTAATACATTCGATCATTCTGGATAATGGGAAGTAGACTTTGCTGATTTGGCACAGCCAGCGTCTCCCGGTCTCTTTCGCATTGCTTTATTACAGAGCGCCCATCACTGGAGGTGATTAAATGTGATGAATAAGGAACTTGGCTGGAAAATGACAGAAAGTGCAAAAGGAAAGAAGCTGAACTAAACTGAGATTTGTTCTCGGGCTGACGATGTCATAAAATGAGATTTGAAACTTGGAAAAGATTTGGTAAATTGTATTAAAGCAGATCAAGCGCAAATGTGAAAAGAAATACAGACATGTTCAAAACAATTACTATAAAGATCAACTTCCTCTGGAGATAGAGAAGAACCAGCCATTTACTGAAGAGAAAATATAAGCTTTTCGATGTTTTTTACATATGCATGTTAAACAAAATAAATATGATAAAGCAAGTGGAATTTTACATTTGCAAGGAACATAAAAAATGACCTTAAAGGCCAATAAGTGTTACAGAAATAGATACAGTATGCATTCAGATAGACTTTGTACAGATTAACTAGGGATGAGCCAAACTGCCCTAGGTTCAGGTCGAGCAGAGTTCGGCGAACTTCATAAAAGTTCCAATTTTGAGCCCAAACCCATTAAAACCAGTAGGAGCCAAATTTGTCAAATCAAAAATGCCCATTTTCTGGGCTAATAGGCATTGTGTTGTCAAAAAATAGCATCAGGCGTTGGCAGTGCCCTAGGGAACATGTACCATGGAAAAAGAAAAAAAAATGTAAATTCACCTGGGAGCAGTATTTTTTTAATGCTTGATGTAAAACAATACAATTGCCAAATTCCTTTAAATAACATGCCTTGTGATGGGGTGGGGGTGGTAATCCTACCTGTGAAGGGGCACATCAAAGTAAAAAAAGGTGTTTTAAATTGCTGGCAAATAACTTTTTCTTGCTGCCTACCTTATAAAAGCCACACAGACCCCTGCACAGAACCCAGGTCTGCTATGTATTTTGGGGAGCCTTAGTATGGGTCTGAGTGCTGTTTTTTTAGAGTCCAGCAGGGAATTGTCAATCCTTAAGGGTCTGCTATGTATTTTGGGGGATCTTTGGAGGTGTTTATGTGCTGGTCTTTTTTTAAAGAGTCCAGCAGGGAATTATCAAACTTTAAGGGTCTGCTATGTATATTGAGGGATCTTTGGAGGGATCTGTATGCTGTTTTTGCCTACATTTACAGCAAAATGGTCATCAACCCACCAGTGGTGATGGAATAACCACCATCCACTCTGTCAATCTTTCCTTGCAGATTTTTGTTGCTTAGTGACCAGGGACTAGGGGTCAGCCACAAAAAAATTTCTTGGCTCTATGCAGGGGCGGACTGACCATTTGGAAACTCGGGCACTGCCTGAGGGCCCCGGGTCAGGAGGGGACCCCATGAGATACCCCTGGTACCTTTTTCATAGGCTTTTTTGAGTTTGGAAAGGACACAGGGGCCCCATGATCCCCTATTGCCCGGGAGGCCCCATAAGTTGTCAGTCCGCCCCTGGCTCTATGGTATCTTCAGCCCCTCTCACAGGATGGTGGCCAAAATCAGCACTCTGTAATAGTGTGTCCTTAAGTGGAGATGGGCAATTTTCAGTTGTATCCCTGAGACCAGCCATGGACTGAGCAAGCTTTTCCTGAAGGTGCTCTACTTTAACAGTCAACTTTCTGCCCTTCAAGCCATAGTTTTCCTGCCCCTTGTGACTTGGCTCTGGAACTGGGGACCTCCTGAGAGCCAAAGACTTTTCTCGTTTACTCCTCTTCAGGCAAGGCCTGAGAGGAAAAGGTCCTCCTGCAACACACCCTCCCTGGTCAAAGCTTAGGAGGCAAAGACCCTTCTAGAAAGGCTCCCCAAATATTTATGTCCTTTTCCCAAGCCTACACTACTAGCAATAAACCTCCTAGTGATTGGCCATAGTGAAATAGATATTAACCCCTTGCCCTCCAGAGGATTTACCTCCCTTCCTGACCAGACCATTTTTTGCGATACAGTGCTACGTTATTTTAACTGATTATTGCGCGGACATGCAACGCTGCACCCAAATGAAATTTATGTCCTTTTTTCCCACAAATAGAGCTTTCTTTCGGTGGTATTTGATTACTTCTGTGTTTTTTATTTTTTTGCTATAAACAAACTGACAATTTTGGAAAAAAAAACAATATTTTTGACTTTTGCTATAAAACATATCAAGTAAGAAAAATTTAAAAATCAAATTTTGTCATTAATCTAGGCTAAAATGTATTCTACTACATGTCTTTGCTGAAAAAAAATCCCAGTATATGTAAATTAATTGTTTTGTGTGAAAGTTATAATGTCTAAAAATGGCGGTATACATGCTGGAATTTTTATTCTTTTTTTTTATACTAGTAATGGTGGCGATCAGCGACTTATAGCGGAACTGCGGGACAGAAATGGGCTTTCTGACACTGGGGGGAACTGACTAACTGCCACTGACATCCCCAGTGACACTAATACAGTGATCAGTGCTAATAAAAAGCACTGACACTGTACTAATGGCACTGGGCAGAAAGGGTTAACTGTGTGCTGTTTTACTATGTGTGCTGTGTTGGTTTTGCTAGGGAAGCATACTGTACTGTATTGTTCTGCTATGCAGAGCAATACAAAGCAGCATGTCTGTGCTGACAAGGGAGAGATCTCTGTTGTTTACATACAGACCTCTCCCCTATCACTGTTCTTTGGCGATCTACAGGTGCCGGCGGGGAATATGCGGCCAGGACCCGGTGATTGACAGCGGTATCCACCAATGCTGGCATGGGTAGGGTGGCGCATACGCCACCCCTACCCAGAAATGCCCAGAAATGTACAATTTTGTGCAGCCCTGCTGCCCTGTAGCAATAGTTCTGCTATAGGGTGGCAGGGAACCGGTTGATAACCCATAACATTGTATCTTCTTTATCTATTTGTTGGACAACACTCACTAGGAGGCAAGTAAACTACTTTAGGCATAAGGGAACCCAACAATCCAGAAAGCAATACCAATACGAGCTCAGGCTGGCTACAGCCTAGCTACCATCTAGATTTGAAATAGAAACACTCTGCTCTGCAAATTCTCAAGTTTAGATATTTCCAGTGAGCAATACTGTTAATGTAAAAAATTGTATAAAAGTGAGCGCTCTTGAAGGGTAAGCTACTGGACACTCTAGATAACCAAGTGAAAACCCTAATAAAACTTCATAAAAAAATAGTGCAGCGCTATGGGTATGATGTAGGTCAAAGCAAGACTAAAAGTCAAAATATCTAAACGCACAATAGCACATGTCAGTTAAAACAAGACTAATAAATTAAAATGTCTAAACGTATAATATCACATGCAATAAGTCAAGGCAAGAAAAAAGTTATATAAAAATAGTTCCGTGCTTTCATTAGAGTCTTATAAAGTGCTTTTCTTATAAAACCGTGATGTTGTTCCAAGTAATATAGGGGGATTGTGCACTCACCAGATGCACAATAAAAATGTGCATTGAACAAAAATCCACAGAAGCTTCCTTCAGGATCTGGTCTGGAATAGGGGAAGGTGTCCTCCCTCTGGATGATTGGTCTGGTCAGTGACACCTGGAATGAATCCTCCCTCTAGGTGGGTAGTGATGGTGGGAACCCGGCTGGAGGTCCTCTTAAGGGATAGATGGATGTAGGTCTCCTGGATGTAGGTCTCCTGGGTGTAGGATCTCCCTTCTCCAAAATCCTTGAAGATGTTGGATCCAGCAGGAGCAGTGAACATTTAACCACTCCTTTAATTAGCAGCTAATTAAAGGAGTGGTTAAATGTTCACTGCTCCTGCTGGATCCAACATCTTCAAGGATTTTGGAGAAGGGAGATCCTACACCCAGGAGACCTACAGTGGGGATCGAAAGTTTGGGCACCCCAGCTAAAAATTTGTATTAATGTGCATAAAGAAGCCAAGGAAAGATGGAAAAATCTCCAAAAGGTATCAAATTACAGATTAGACATTCTTATAATATGTCAACAAAAGTTAGATTTTATTTCCATCATTTACACTTTCAAAATAACAGAAAACAAAAAAATGGCGTCTGCAAAAGTTTGGGCACCCTGCAGAGTTAATATCTTGTACTGCCCCCTTTGGCAAGTATCACAGCTTGTAAACGCTTTTTGTAGCCAGCCAAGAGTCTTTCAATTCTTGTTTGAGGTATCTTTGCCCATTCTTCCTTACAAAAGTCTTCCAGTTCTTTGAGACTTCTGGGCTGTCTGTCACGCACTGCTCTTTTAAGGTCTATCCATAGATTTTCAATTATGTTGAGGTCAGGAGATTGTGAAGGCCATGGCAAAACCTTCAGTTTACGCCTCTTGATGTAATCCCCCGTGGATTTCGAGGTGTGTTTAGGATCATTATCCATTTGTAGAAGCCATCCTCTCTTTAAATTCAGCTTTTTCACAGATGGCATCAAGTTACCATCCAAAATTTGCTGAAATTTTATTGAATCCATTTTTCCTTCTACTCATGAGATGTTCCCTGTGCCACTGGCTGCAACACAACCCCAAAGCATGATTGATCCAACCCCATGCTTAACAGTTGGACAGAGGTTCTTTTCATTAAATTCTGTGCCCCTTCTTCTCCAAACGTACCTTTGCTCATTCCGGCCAAAAAGTTCAATTTTAACCTCATCGGTCCACAGAACTTGTTTCCAAAATGCATCAGGCTTGTCTATATGTTCATTTGCAAAGTTCAAGCGATGATTTTTGTGGTGAGGACGTAGAAGAGGTTTTCTTCTGATGACTCTTCCATGAAGACCATATTTGTACAAGTATCTCTTTATAGTGGAATAGTGTACCACAAGTCCAGTGTCTGCCAGATCTTTCTGGAGGGATCGTGCAGTCAAACGTGGGTTTTGAATTGTTTTTCTCACAATCCTGCGAGCTGTTCTGTCTGATATTTTTCCAGATCTTGCTTTAACTTCCACTGTTCCTGATGACTGCTATTTCTTAATTACATTCCGAACAGAGGATATTGACATCTGAAAATGCTTTGCTATCTTCTTATAGCCTTCTCCAGCTTTGAGAGGGTCAACTATTTTCAGTTTCAGTTTTCTAGAAAACTGCTTAGAAGAACCCATGGTGCTGATTGTTGGGGCAAGGTCAGATGAGTCTTGGCTTTTAAAACCTTTGAGATTGACATAACCTGGTCTTCCCAGACAATGATTGAGAACAATTTATGACACTGGCAGGTCTCAGCTTTGCAAAGGGGGCACTGCATGCTATAAATTCTGCAGGGTGCCCAAACTTTTGCAGACGCCATTTTTTTGTTTTCTGTTATTTTGAAAGTGTAAATGATGGAAATAAAATCTAACTTTTGTTGACATATTATAAGAATGTCTAATCTGTAATTTGATGCCTTTTGTAGATTTTTCCATCTTTCCTTGGCTTCTTTATGCACATTAATACAAATTTTTAGCTGGGGTGCCCAAACTTTCGATCCCCACTGTACATCCATCTATCCCTTAAGAGGACCTCCAGCCTATTGAATCTTCTTCTTACCACCCTGAGGGTTCCCACCATCACTACCCACCCAGAGGGAGGATTCATTCCAGGTGTCCCTGACCAGACCAATCATCCAGAGGGAGGACAACTTCCCCTATTCCAGACCAGATCCTGAAGGGAGCTTCTGTGGATTTTTGTTCAATGCACATTTTTATTGTGCATCTGGTGAGTGCACAATCCCCCTATATTACTTGGAACAACACCACGGTTTTATAAGAAAAGCACTTTATAAGACTCTAATGAAAGCACGGAACTATTTTTATATAACTTTTTTCTTGCCTTGACTTATTGCATGTGATATTATACGTTTAGACATTTTGATTTTTAGTCTTGTTTTAACTGACGTGCTATTGTGCGTTTAGATATTTTGACTTTTAGTCTTGCTTTGACCTACATCATACCCATAGCGCTGCACTATTTTTTTATGAAATACTGTTAATGCATAATGAAAAAACATTTTAGGCAATTTCAAGCTTCCATTATTGTGTGCAACAGTTTGGTGAAGGCCCTTCTCTGTTTCAGCATGACTGTACCCCTGTGGATAAAGCTACTTCTAAAAACACATAATTTGATCTCAACCCTATTGAACAAGCTCAGGTCTTCACAAATGCTCTTTTGGCTGAAAGGACACAAATTTCCCCAGACACGTTTCAAAATCTTGTTATCCTTCCCAGAAGAGTGGAGATTGGTATAGCCACACCATGTGAAAGTCCATGGTTTTGGAACTGGATGTCCAATAAGCTCCTCGTGGTATGATGGTCATGTGACAAAAGCAAAATGTGTAACAATGGAGGCAGTCACCAGCTGTGACAACATAGTTCAGGGCATACATATTGCTGGCAGGTCTGCATACTACTTTTATATCGACAGCAACATATGCAACAAATCAGTTTTTTATATTTAAAGAATGTATTTGCTATTTTTTCTACTTCCTTTATTTTTAAAAGACAGTTTTTAGAAAGGGGTCAGCTCAACTTCCCCTATGTTGCTTTTTTTTCCCCTTTTACCTGTAGTGCTGCATTCTCTACAAAACATATACTCATCTACATGTCAAATCCAGCATTGTTCCACTGTGATACGCTGCTTGGATGACATACACCAAGTCCCTTGGTCCTCTTCCAGGTGCAGACAGCCAAATACCGAAGACATGCCATGCCTGCCCTTCAGGCCTCTCCCTGGCAGCTCTGTGTGCCCAATCCTACAGCTGCCTGGGAGATGTAAAAGTAACCCAGGAGGCTTTGGGACCAAGGGCACATCATTCTACTCAAGATCAAAATGGCTGCGAGGGGTAGCTTTTGAAAAAGCACAGGTTCACTTTAAACCTCCCTGCAGACATGAATCTGGCCTATCCATTGATTAAAATGGTCTGTGTTAAAAAAAATGCAGTCAGAATATGTTGCTTCTGTTTTGGAGTGGGTATAATATTTACTGAGAGCTGCTTCCAGGGGATATTTGTCCTACTTACATCAAATCGAAATATCAAACAAGAAAAACAAAATCACAGGCATGGAAAACACAGAATTCAGGCTTAAACTTTTCCCAACAAAGTCAGAATTGCTGTGCTGTCCTGTTGTCCCAAAAGGGGTCTATGTGTAAGAGACCTGTTCATTTTAGAAGCACCATTTGCATCTATTCTGGCCATTTCGCATAGTCCAATACAATTTTAGATGTCTCTTTTCCCTTAAAAATGACTTCCTGTTCCTTTACTAAATGTGAACTGCCATTGATGGTGATTTCCAGCACCCAATGATGCTTGGGCATACCTTTAGTTATCTTCAGAAGCAGGAATGCCCTTTTATAAAAATGCCAAATTCAGGAACTGAAGTTGGACCCCCCCCCAATCCCCCCCCCATCCCACCTCCCCAACACCACCATACAAGTTAAAATGGCATGTTACATTTTGTCTCACATCCACACATACTCACAATTAACACAAGAGTCCTGTAGGAATCTTTCCATCTATTTCCTAAATCTTGATAAAGGGAGATGATTTGGCCCCCACAATGCATTGGCTAACTTTTTTGAATTGTATAAACAAGAAATGCATGTGGATTCTTAAGACAACTGACTGATGTTTTACTTTGTTTGGATTTCCTAGTGGGGGTCCTCGCCCACTATCTGGGGGAACCCTCTTTGTGGTAGAGCTGCCAAGGCTCAGTCATCAAATTTTAGCAACCCTCCTGGATCCTGGTACAGACTCTCTTATGAACTATATTCTTGGACCTTCATTTAATCATACTGCCTACTGCACTAAAATGCACCAAAAATGTGACAGCTTGAGGTGCCGTTCTAGGTGTCCTCCAACTCTGTTACTCTGGTGATCCATAAATTAAAAACGGGTTTATTTATCCTGAAAGCTCATACAGGTAGCCTTCAAGTCGTAATATTAGGAGGTCACATCATCAGCCCTGCAAGTAATGCTTGTGTGTAAAAATGGCCTCAGCTCTGGCTCCTCCTAGGCCATGCCCTCTTACGCGTTTTGCCCCACCCCTGGGGCTTAGTCAAAAAGGACCTCTATTACTAAATCCTATGGGCAGGGCAAAATGAATCAGGGTGTGGCCTAGGAGGAGACAAGACTTGGGCAGTTTTTAGACACAAGCAATACTTGAGGAGCTGGTGATGGCAACCATGTTAATGTGTTGCTGCATATTGTGCTGCAATGCACATTCAATGGCAAGGTGCATTCGAGTAACATGGGGTGGGGATACATGTAACGCGTGTGGCTTTCACACACTAACGCAATGCAATAGTGTGAATAGGCCTTCAAAGTGCATCAAAGTGTACCGATTTTAGTAAAGAGCTGGGGCCTTCAAACTTTTTAAATAAAAGAAGGCCAGTATACTGTCCTTTAGACTATGGCTATTTGGAGTAGAAAATGTCCTGGTATCAGTGAGAGTAAATTATGTCTCAGATGTGGTTGGCAGTGGGAGAAAAAAAATTACATGTAGTCATTAGGAGGAGGAATCGTGCACCTTGATTGGTATAAGTGGGATGCATTGTGCCCCTTAATTGGTATTAGTGGGAGGAATTATGCCCATTATTGGTGTTAGTGGGAGGAAATCTGCTCCTTTGTTTGTGTCAGTAGAAGGAACAGTGCTCAATCATTGGTGTCAGTGGAATAATTATGTCCAACTGTTGGTATCCATGGAAGGAATAGGGTCCCAAGGGCCAATTAAAGGCAGAAAAATGCTGCATCTGACCCATGAGTTGCTGTTTGCAGACCACTGGTATAGAGTATACAGCAGAGAAATGCAAAGTGTAGAGTAGGGAAGAATTAGAACCCTCTATATTTGCCCTGGGGAAATTGGCAAGACGTCCTGAGAAAACCACCTGGAAGCACTCCATATAGTCTGATGGTTAAGCATAGTGGTGGGTGAAATGTATCAAAGTCAAAGGTCTCAGGTATGGCTTCTTGCAGTTGTATTATTATTATTATTATACAGTATTTATAAAGCGCCAACAGTTCGCTCAGCGCTGTACATTACAAAGGGGGACAGAACATGTGACAGAACAATACCAATACAATGTGATACACGAGGGGTTCGAGGGCCCTGCTCTTTCAAGCTTACAATCTAGGAGGGAGGGAATAGTAGTACAGGAGAGGAGATAGCTGTGGGGGATGGAGTGGTAGGAAGAGTGGAGGAGGTTGGCAATTAGCAGGGGGTGGGGTAGGCTTTCCTGAAGAGATGGGTTTTCAGGGTGCGTCTAAAGGAGAGGGGAGTAGGTGATAGTCTGATGGGGTAGGGAGTTCCAGAGGATAGGTGATGTTCTGGAGAAATCCTGGAGGCGGGCATGGGAGGAGGAGACCAGGGAACTAGAGAGAAGGAGGTCTTGAGGGGAGTGGAGTGTGCGTGTTGGGTGGTACTTGAATATTAGGTCGGTGATGTAGTTTGGGGCAGTGTGGTGGACGGCTTTGTACGTCAGTGTTAGGATTTTGAATTTGATCCGTTGTGCAATCGGAAGCCAGTGGAAGGATTGGCAGAGGGGGGTGGCGGATACGGAGCGGTTGGTGAGGTGAATGAGTCTGGCTGCCGTGTTCAGGATCGACTGAAGCGTTGTACTGGAAAAAGTTAAATTTTCCAAGTGTTGGATGTGCTGACAGTTGGTGAGGATGAGCCCCTGCATGGTGTGTGCACCCAGTCAGCTGAGAGAATGATTCCACTACAGAGGACTTGATAACAAATCTTCTATAGATGATCGTCTCTGGGACAAAGTGAGGGGAAATCTGAAATTTTACAGCTGTCACCAAAACACCCCTCCCCATCTGGATGCATCGGACTGTGTTCCTGTCTTCATGGCTCCTCTAGATAATCGGTCTGCGGCAGTCCTTAAGGCTATATGGCCAGAGAGCTCCAAAAAGTTACTGCAAGTTTGTTTCTATAGAGCAAACCGAAATATTTTTGCACAATGACACATCTGCTGATTTTTTTTCTATATAAAGTGCTTTGTAGATAGTGTGACTGTTCTCAGATAGATATGTACCATATATTACTGTCAAGGTCCTGCCTTTCCTCAGGGCTTGTGCTGCTCCATGTGCTGGCATCCATCTTAGGTGTCTGCAAAGCATTGTTGGATCCTTTATGCTTTCAGCCCCTGTGGCTCCTCCCCCAGGAGGTGGCGGCTTATCACATATAAGTCTGCTGTTTGTAGCTGTCCATTGCATTCGTGTCCTGTCTGTTGCACAGCAGCAAGCTCCTGTTTAGTTTCTCATTGCTCTCCTTGGCTTTGGCAAGACTCCTTCCTGGCTTCTGACCCCGGCTCTGGCGATCATCCTTCCTGGCTTCTGACACCGGCTCTAGCGACCATCCTTCCTGGCTTCTGACCCTGGCTCTGGCGACCATCCTTCCTGGCTTCTGACCCCGGCTCTGGCGACCATCCTTCCTGGCTTCTGACCCCGGCTCTGGCGACCATCCTTCCTGGCTTCTGACCCCAGCTCTGGAGACCATCCTTCCTGGCTTCTGACCCCGGCTCTGGCGACCATCCTTCCTGGCTTCTGACCCCGGCTCTGGCGACCATCCTTCCTGGCTTCTGACCCCGGCTCTGGCGACCATCCTTCCTGGCTTCTGACCCCAGCTCTGGCGACCATCCTTCCTGGCTTCTGACACCGGCTCTGGCGACCATCCTTCCTGGCTTCTGACCCCGGCTCTGGCGACCATCCTTCCTGGCTTCTGACACCGGCTCTAGCGACCATCCTTCCTGGCTTCTGACCCCGGCTCTGGCGATCATCCTTCCTGGCTTCTGACCCCGGCTCTGGCAACCATCCTTCCTGCCTACTGTTCTACCAAGTCATCCGCTGTTGCTGTTGGACTTGCATAGACTCTGTCTTGTTTTTGTATAATAAACCTACCTTTAATTGCACCTCCTTGTGTGTCTGGCTCCTCGCTCCCTGACAATTACCTAATCAAAAAAATAAAAAAAATGCATGTATCGAGAAGTGCAAAGTTTATATGCAACAAAGCATATATAAACTACCTAGGCTACGCAGTTCAACTTGTAAGCCAGCCCCAGTCTAACATTGGCTATAACACAAGGAACACGGATAGGTATAATTTATCAAAGAGGGAGATAAGAAAGCCAGTTCAATTTGCCAGCCAGCCAGCAACAACCAAATAAACCCGTTCTAACAATATGCGTTTAAAAACAAAGGTTTTAGTTAGCACACATTTGCAAATACATACGTAAGCCACAGAGCCACATCACGGCACCCCGACCTTCTGTGGTCCTAACTCTACAAAATTTGGAGTCCTCATAGTAGAGGCACATGTATTTAATGGATAGATCAAGGGCAGGTGATCCGAGGGAGCCCACCCCCCATTAAAGGTACAGGAGAAAAAAAGAACACCCAGCATATAGCACAATGGCAGCCAGTGTATCCAGTACACCCACAGACCTTCATTACATTGTGAGAAAGAAGTGGGTCACCTCCCTTGTCTATAACTGACTTTTACAGCAGTGAACATGGACGGGCATTAAATATAAACTACCTAGGCTACCCAGTTCAACTTGTAATCCAGCCTGAGTCTAACAATGGCTATAACTCAAGGAACATGGATAGGTATAACTTATCAAAGAGGGGGATAGGAAAGCCAGTTCAATTTGCCATCCAGCCAGCCAACAACCAAATTAACCTGTTCTAACAATATGCATTTAAAAACAGGGGTTTTAGTTGGCACACATTTGCAAATACATACGTAAGCCACAGAGCCACATCATGGCACCCCAACATTCTGTGGTCCTAACTCTACAAAATTTGGAGTCCTCATAGTAGAGACACATGTATTTACTGGATAGATCAAGGGCAAAGCATATATACCTGCAAACACAGAATTATATATATCACTCCCAAGGCCAATCTTAAAAGGCTGTTAGAAAAGCAAAGAGAACTTATAAGTAGAAGATTGAGGGATTCTTTTAGATAGCTCAGACTTAAAACAGTATGAGAGAGGCATGCAGGAAATAACTGACTACAAAGGCAGTCAAGAAAGAATTATCAGCAGCAGCATCACATTAACAGAGGAACTCAATTCTTTTTATGCCAGTTTGGAGAGACAGCAAGTACAGACTAGAATTACTGTATCCCCTGTCTTATTATTCACTATTGTAATCAGGCTGTAGGTTCATGATGGGAAGCGTGTTTTTCAGGATGGCAATGCATCCTCAATACTACAGGTCTATGTAGAATACTAAATAGAGGGCTCAAGGACGTTACTTACCAACTGGCAGGAGTGTTCACTGACATTTTCCATCTTTCTCTGTATCTGTTGGTTGTTCCATTAAGGTTCAAAAAGACTATAATTGTCAGTGTTCCAATAAATGAAAATCTTTGTAGCCTGAATGTTTATAGACCAGTAGCATCTACCAGAGGTGTAACTGGAACCTTCAGGGCCCCGGTGCAAGAAGCCACAAAGGGCCCCCCCTGACCTCCCCTCACTTACAGTGGGGAAAATTATTATTTGATCCCCTGTAGATTTTGTAAGTTTGCTTACAAAATGAAGGGTCTATAATTTTTATCATAGGTGTATTTTAAATGATAGAGACAAAATAGCAACCAAAAATCCAGAAAAAACACATGATACAAATATTATAAATTGAGTTGCAGTTCAGTAAGTAAAATAAGTATTTGATCCCCTAACAACCAACAATACTTCTGGCTCCCACAGACTGGCTATGTGCTCATGGTATGGATTAGTACTGTCAATTTAAGAAGGTGCTCCTAACAACAACTCATTATGTATATAAAAGACACCTCTCCACAGAATCTCCTTCTTGGGCACCACCATGGGCAAGACCAAAGAGCTGTCAAAGGACATCAGGAACAAGATTATAGACCTGCATAAGGCTGGAATGGGCTACAAGAGCTTGGTGAGAAGGAGACAATGATTATTCACAAATGGAAGAAATACAAAATAACCATCTGTCTCCCTTGGTCTAGAGCTCCATGCAAGATTTCACCTCATGGGGTAAGGATGATCATGAGAAAAGTGAGGGATCAGCCCAGAACTTCACAGGAGGAGCTTGTGAATGCTCTCAAGGCAGTTGGACCAGTCGCCAAACAAGCCTTGGTAACACAATACGCCACCATGGATTGAAATCCTGCAAGGTCCCCCTCCTCAAGAAGACACATGTCCAGGCCCGTCGTCTAAAGTTTGCGAATGAACATCTAAATGATTCAGAGAAGGATTGGGAGAAAGTGCTGTTGTCAGATGAGACCAAAATTGAGTTTGTTGGTATTAACTTGACTCGCCGTGTTTGGAGGAAGAAAAATGCTGACTATGACCCTAAGAACACTACAGTCAAGCAGGGAAGGGGAAACATTATGTTTTGGGGCCATCGTGTATTGTAAAATCTTGGATGAGAACCTTCTTCCCTCAGCCAAAACACTGAAGATGAGTTATGGATGGGTCTTCCAGCATGACAATGACCCAAAACATTCTGTGAAGGCAACAAAGAAGTGGCTCAAGAAGAAGCACATTAAGGTCATGGAGTGGCCTAGCCAGTCCAGACTTTAATCCTATAAAAAATTAATGAAGGGTGTGCCACAACTACCTTTAATTAGAAGGATACAGAGTGTCAATCTTGCTAAAAGATGCTTTTTCTATATGTCTGTAAAGTAGAATTCAGAGCCTGCATCTGGTCTTTGGCTATCCTGTGCCCATAGGTCACTATGTTCTTTCAGTTTTAGTAAACTTTTTTAACACTTTTAGCAGTGATTGGTGCCCAATTCTTCACACCTGCTATAAGTCAAGGATCCAACCTTGATGTTTATTCTCAGCCCACTGGACCACTGGGGGTTCCTAATAGCCTCTAGGGGGGTAAGAGGCTGTTACTCACCCATTGTGATGAAATGCTTCAAAAAGCTCATCTTAAAGAATATCATGTTCTGCCTCTCACCTTCGATGGATCAACATTAACATGCATTTGTCCCAGTAGATCTATAGATCTACATTGCCAAATTTCTTTACACAATATAGACTCACCTACACAAACCAAATACTTATACTTTATTGACTATAATTCTGATTTCACACTCTTGTTTCTCTGGTTAGTCTTCAGTGTCCCACTTGTATGTGGATTTTGGACTTTTTGTCAAACCAGCACTATTTTTTTTCTTTTTAAGCTCTGCGGTGCAGTGTACACACTCAAAACTAACACTATGTGCAAAAAAATTGAGCACACAAAAAGTAAAGCCCACAAAAACATGCAAAGGATGTGTACATGGTCCTCCAAAGGGAAAGGACCCTGGACCTGATCATGTGTTGCTATAGCTATATTAGTGATTTTTATAGAATAAATATACGTAGAATGATGACCATGTATTGTTTTAGAAACTAAGCCTCCCATATTCAAATGCAAATGAACCAGCTGAACTAGTTCATGAGCTCAGGACAGGAAATGAGGCTACAGGAAATTATGTAAAAAGGAGTATGGGGCTAGAAAGAGGACTTGAGAAAGCCATGTTCTGAGGAACAAAGGAACAGTTGTTTGCAGGACTTTCAGAGAAGCGAGAAGCAGCCTGGAGCAGGGGCGGACTGACAACTCATGGGGCCCCCGGGCAATAGGGGATCATGGGGCCCCTGTGTCCTTGCCCAAACTCAAAAAAGCCTATGAAAAAGGTACCAGGGGCATCTCATGGAGCCCCCTACTGACCCCGGGCCCTCGGGCAGTGCCCAAGTTTCCAAATGGTCAGTCCACCCCTGGCCTGGAGAGAGATACTGGTTCCTCGAAGATGACTCCACCATAACGAAAGACTGAAAACCTGGAAGTGGTGCTAAATCTACAACCCAAGGTAGATTTTAGTGTTATCTTCTTGCATACATTATGCATGCTAATTTGCTAGATAGAGAGCTTGTGCATTTTATAGGCATATTTTGTGATACTTTGTACGCAGTGAATTGTTTTTCCTACAGTTGTATGTGCAGCTTTTCTATTTGGTAAAACAATAATACACTACAGAGGTGTTTATGCTTCCTTGCTTTACTGCAAATTGACCTTAAAAAACGCAAAGCAAAACAGATCCCCCAGCTATTCCTGATCCACCCAGCTGAAATCAGGCATAACCCATTCTTCAGGGGAACTGCCGAAGATAGGTCCACCCAGGGGTGGACTGACAACTCATGGGGCCCCCGGGCAATAGGGGATCATGGGGCCCCTGTGTCCTTGCCCAAACTCAAAAAAGCCTATGAAAAAGGTACCAGGGGCATCTCATGGGGCCCCCTACTGACCCTGGGCCCTCGGGCAGTGCCCGAGTTTCTAAATGTTCACTCCGCCCCTGGGTCCACCCACATACATGATGCGGCTACCCCAAGGTTTGACCCCATTGTAGGGGGAAAACTTGAAAATAAGGCCATGTTCTCTCCACTAATTGAGAATTAGTATAGTGCCATGTGCTGTGCAAAAATACAAAATAGAATAAGGACAGAGGATAGGTGCATTTAAGTGCAATATAATTAATAGCCTTCCATCAGTACTGGTGCGCCACAGGATTATGTTCTCTATTCTCTCCTGCATTCCATATATACTTTGCCTGCTCTCGTACAATAAAAACAATGTTGAGACATGTACAGAGAGGAGGTCTGGAATGTTGTTGAGCGCTCTGCCTCAAGCAGCTTGGAGCTTATCAGAAGAAGAAGACAAAAGAACTTGTTGTCATTTTTAGGAGAAATAGATGGCATCCAATTGAGTCACTCTTAATTAACGGAGATCCTGTGGAGAGAGTCTCTTTCATTAGATACCTTGGCATTTACATCTCAGAAGTTGCCACATGGAAGGAAAACACAGAAGTAGTAATTAAAAAAAAAAAAGCACAGAAATGACTGTATTTTATAAGAACTTTGAAAAAGACACAAATAACAAAGAAGTAATGAGTGTCCTTCTACCGCTGTGCAATAGAGAGTGTGCTCACATACGCCATCACTGCTTGGTACAGCAGTAATATAGCTGAAGACAAAAAGTCCCTTCAAAGGATTATTACAGTGGCTCAGAAAATCATTGGCACCCAGCTTCCCCTATTGTAAAACATTTCCTACACCCTCTGCATTAACAGAGTATTAAATATAGAGAAGGATCCGTCTTTCCCCAGTCATTATCTGTTTACCCTTTTGCCTTCTGGGAGGTGTTACAGAATTGGAACCCGCATAGATAGGCTAAAGAACAGTGTTTTCCTGGTGTGGTGATGTTGCTAAATCAATCACTACATAATCATGAGGGACTGGCCATTTTGAACTCTGTATAGGCTTTCTAATGTGTGATATAGATTTTATGATTTGTGTATTGTTGGCCTTCTGACTATAGCTCTATGTGCAATAGATCATATACGTTATATGCTTTTATTGTTTCTCATTATAGCCCTAATGGGAACATATTTGTGTAATGTTGTATACATACAGTAGGTTTTCTTATTATTATTTATATAGGTTTTAATGTTGTGCAGTTAATTCATTTTTTTTAATTAATGTGTGTATTTTTTAACTATTTAATGCAAAAATTGGGAAATGCAAGTTGAAATTTTGTTGTATGCTTTATTTGATTTTGTACAATGGCAATAAAGTTTTAGAGGATGGCTTGCACCTAACGTGTCTAGAGAGGACAGAGCAGAGATGGGTTTGGTTTGATCTCTCGGATGCCTTATTAATGCCCCAGGAAAAAATTAAGATACTAGACATTGAATTCGGACCCGGCAATTATGGCCTTAAAAATTGGGAAGGCAAGTTGCCAATACTAGGGTGATCATCTGGAAGAGATGGAAGTTATCTCTGAGGGAAAGAGTTGATTTGATTAAGACTTACCTGATTCCAGTCTTCTTATATGTCAGCTTTGTCTACATCTTGCCAGTGTCTCTCAAAGCTAGGGTCTCTAGTGTGTTCTTCCAGTTGCTGTGGGGGAACAGACTGAACCTCATCAAGAGGAATGTCACCTATATGTCCAGAAGGGAGGGAGGCTTAGGTATGGTCAACCCAGTTCTTTTCACTGCTTTTTCTCAAGTTTAACATTGGTAATATGCTTGCAGTGGAAGAACCTCCTGGATGGACAGGCATGTTTAGATCTTGATTTAGACCTTCTCTACAACTTGGGAAGAAGGTGGCCAAGTGAAGAATCTCAAGGGTCATCGTGGCCAGCTTCCAGCCTACGTCTCTCAGTGCCTGAAGTTGCTGCGGCAGTAGCGATTGTTGGCTGAGGATCTCAGATCCGCTTCAAGGAAAGTCCTTATGAGCCAAGTCTTGAGCAAAGTCTTTCATGACCCACTGGCCTTAAGGGATTGCCCTGGTGAAATTATGAGGGAAGGGTTAAGACTGATTAATTTGGATACAGTCCCCCTTAAATTTAGTGATCTGGCCTGGCTGTGCTTCCACAGGAGTCATTATGTTCAGGGCAATTTGAAATACTGTAGTGAAATGGATCGTGTTGTCCTCGGAAGGAGTGTTCAGGTGAGGAGGAGACTATGGACCATTTCCTGCTTTGTTGCTCTTTTAACATAGAGGTATACAAACAGGTGGGGCGGTCCCTCAGTGTTCCTTTCCTCTCTAGGCTGGGTTATGCTGAGTGGGTATATGGAGCATTCAACACTGATGGGGTTTTTTGTTTGGCTACACTTTTTTTTAGTTAGCCTAGTAGTCCGCTATTTCACTGTACTGGGCGGGGGTACAACTGGGGGAATCAATGGTGGAGAAGGATCTGGGAGTTCTGGGAGATCACAAGCTTAATAATGGCATGCAATGCCAAGCTGGGGGTTCTAAAGCAAGCAAAATCCTCTCTTGTATTAAAAGAGGTATAGACTCCAGAGAGAGAGAGATATCATATTACCCCGGTACAAATCATTAGTAACACCTCATCTGAAATATGCAATTCAGTTTGGGGCACCGATTCACAAAAAGAACATTGGGGAACTGGAGAAAGTGCAGAGAAGGGCAACCAAACTGATATGAGACATGGAGGAGATCAGCTATGAGGAAAGATTAGAGGAACTGAATTTATTCTCTATTGAGAAGAGGAGTCTAAGGGGGGGATATGATCACCATGTATAATACATAAGGGGGGATATGATCTCCATGTATAATACATAAGGGGGGATATGATCACCATGTATAATACATAAGGGGGATATGATCTCCATGTATAATACATAAGGGAGGATATGATCTCCATGTATAATACATAAGGGGGGATATGATCTCCATGTATAATACATAAGGGGGATATGATCTCCATGTATTATACATAAGGGGGATATGATCTCCATGTATAATACATAAGGGAGGATATGATCTCCATGTATAATACATACGGGGGGATATGATCTCCATGTATAATACATAAGGGGGATATGATCTCCATGTATAATACATAAGGGGGATATGATCTCCATGTATAATACATAAGGGGGGATATGATCTCCATGTATAATACATAAGGGGGATATGATCTCCATGTATAATACATAAGGGGGGATATGATCTCCATGTATAATACATAAGGGGGGATATGATCACCATGTATAATACATAAGGGGGGATATGATCTCCATGTATAATACATAAGGGGGGATATGATCTCCATGTATAATACATAAGGGGGGATATGATCTCCATGTATAATACATAAGGGGGATATGATCTCCATATATAATGCATAAGGGGGGATATAATCTCCATGTATAATACATAAGGGGGGATATGATCAACATGTATAAATACATAAGGGGGGATATGATCTCCATGTATAAATACATCAGTGGTTCATATAGTGAACTCGGTGTAGAGTTATTCCCCCTGAGGTCATCTCAGAGGACAAGGGGGCACTCTTTACGTCTGGAGGAAAAGAAATTTAATCTCCAAACACGGAAAGGTTTCTTCACAGTGAGAGCTGTGAAAATGTGGAATAGACTCCCTCAAGAGTTGGTTCTGGCCAGCTCATTGGATTGCTTCAAAAAAAGTCCTGGATTGTTTCTTGGATACACAGAATATAACTGGATATAACATTTATAGGTAAAGTTGATCCAGGGAAAATCCGATTTCCTCTCGGAGGATCAGGAAGGAATTTTTTCCCAGCAGGAGCAAATTGGATCATGCTTTGCTGGGGTTTTTTGCCTTCCTCTGGATCAACTGTGGGTATAGGATTATAACTTTTTTTTTTTTTCTATGGTTGAACTGGATGGACTTTTGTCTTTTTTCAGCCAGGCTAACTATGTAACTGTGTCAGGTCACCGCTCTGTAAAATCCTTCCTTTTCAGGTGGTGGTGTATGACATTTTGCATGAGGTGGGGAAGATTTGAGTGCTTGGGAGCGACA